>NC_051318.1:96978733-97292123 GCF_015220235.1 Choloepus didactylus
CTTCCTGCTTCTGCTAATCTCTCAAGCAGCTCAGTCCTGTGCAAATATGATGCAAGTCACATGTGCACTTTTAAGTCTTCCAGTAGTCACATTAAAAAAGTGAAACCTATTAACATCGGTGATATTAATTTTTATAATATATTTTATTTAACAAAGGTATTTTGCATCTCATTGATAATTTTTATATTGATGCATGTTGAAATGACAATATTTTGGATACCTTGGGTTAAGATATATGGTATGTATTTTACATTTACTTTTTGAACTTTCTATAACTCGCATCTCACTATATCACTAAGTCCCTTATTAAACATAATTTTAATGGCTGCATGCATCACAGAAAAGTACTGTAATTTGCTACTTTTTGTGCATGGAAGGTTTTCATTTTGGGCTATTACAAATAATGCAGTGCTTAGCATTTTTTGTAAAAACACTCTCAGTTTTGTGATTATTTTCTTAAATTAGATTCAAAGAAACAGAATTACTGTTTAGATCTCATGAAACCCAATTTCCAAAGCATGCACCATCTAATATTCATTAACAAACTATGAAAGAGCTTATTGTACTCCACTGTTCACAGATGAAAGTCAGAGAGGAAATAGTCAAGAAAGGTGTTTAAATTTTTCAAAGCCTTACTTCTTAATTTTAAGATTTGGGAAAGATGAAAGAATCCTTTTTCTTCATTTGCTAATTAAAATTAAACAGGTACAGGTGGAGTTTGGCAAGAGGGAGAATGAGAGTGAGAGAGAGTGAGACAGAGAGAGAGAGAGAGAGAGAGAGAGAGAGAGAGAGAGAGAGAGAGAGAGAGACTCGGAGATAAAACAAGGGAGTTAGACCCTTTTAAATTTGGAGATCCAAGAGTAAAGGAGATCAATACTACAGTTTTGAGTGTCTTTTTGCCCTGGGAGGTGCCTGTTTCCGTAGAAGTATCCTTGAGCCATCAAAAGCCACCAGAAAAAGATGGCTGCATTCAGCCTGGGCAGAGGGCTCTAAGTAGACCCTCATCTGAGCTCTAACTTCAGTGGGGTGTGGGAAACACTGGGTATTTCCTTGGTGGTAAAGAGTGACTTGATTGAGGCACAGAGAGCAGGACGGGCTCATGTGTGATCTTGTTCCTGTGGACAGTGAAACCCTGCTGGGGATGTGGCATCCCAGACGGTCACCAATGTTAGAGGGTGACAGTGGCTTCAGCACAAGCCATCACAGACCAAGGGTAAGGAGCGGGCAGCCCTCCCTGCTAAATCCTGTAGGACAAGGGGAGTGGGAACAATCCTAAAAGTAAATTTTTAACTCCATATGATTAAGAGATCACTGAAGTTGTGAGACTTCACTTGAGTTGAGTCAATTAAGTATTGTGCCTCAGGTAATAGATAAATAAATTTAACCTAGTAATAGAAAGATAATTAAGCTTATGTTTTTGCAAAAAAAAAAAGGAGGGAAACACTTAAAACTATGCATTACTTCTGTACTCTTTGCAATGGGTTTTTCTTTTTCAGAGGTGAAACAAAATAAATGGCTTAGTTTGTTCAAGCACTGTAGAAGAGCATACAACTCCCAGATGGTGATTAATTTTTTTTTTTTTTTGAGAAATACAGACAGTGACAAAGCACAAGTTATTTCAGCTGTCTGTATTTGACATGCCATTTCAGCTCTTTCCGAAGTTTTCTTGAAACACAGTTTCATTTATCTCTTTTGATGGCAAAGCAAATTAAGAAGAGTCTTTCAACAGAAGCAGAATGTGGAAGCTTGTGGAGGCAAAGTAAGCTGGGCATGATGTACAAAGAACCAGTAACAGGAGAAAAAATCTTCATAGATTATTGAAAATTAGCCTAATGGACATGCTCTACATGTGTCTTGCTTAAATGAAAAGATGCTGTGATTAGATATAATTGTGGCTCAATTCAGTTTTCATTATTCATTGAAAATTTACTAGTTTATTCAAGTATTGGGTGCCTATTTGTGGGGAGATAGTTCAACACCCATATCACCCTCATTGTTTAAAAGTACAACATGCTTATGTCTAAGCTAAGTGCAGTATAGTGTTTCAATAAGTAAAATATTCTAATTGTTCCCATGGTTTGCTTCAGAAGAAGATAATGTGGACAAATAGCAAAATTCAGTGTATTTTCAGCCTTTTAAACTCCAGGGCATTTTTTCAAACTAATATTTTGTAACATTCCTGCCTGTCCCACCCTAAAATAAAATTCATAGAATAAGTAATTTACATATACACATAGTTTTGAAATTCCCTAACTGAAAAGTTAGAAATAAGATGAAAGTAATTTATGATAGTATAGGTTTCAATACATAAATTCACAGGTATGATACTCTGGTATAGAAGACATAATATAGTTGCCAGACACTTATATTACTTACAATGAAAACTTATTTAGATTTAGAAGAAGATTTAGAAAAAGATCAGAAGCCATTCTGCATGAGCAGAATGAAAAATGCCAGGGCAGAGGTACAGATGGATGGACATTAGAATAGAAACTGGTAAGTCCAATATATACTAAAACTGTGAAAAAACTTTCCTTTTATATATTAAAAAGTTGGGTAGGTTCTAGCCTCATTAATTATAACAAGATTTTTTTTCTTCTTATACTAACCCCAATGTCAGAGGGATGTTAGAAAGTTGTACAGGATGCAGGATAATTCCTGGTCATGCCAGACCTTGCAAAGCATTGCAGGATGTCCATCATCCCTGCCCACCCTTGCTAAATACCTGTAGCACTGCCCAACCATTGTGACAACCACCTGCCCCAAATTTCCCCAAGGGGGTGGTGCAACTCCTGTGGAGAACACCTATCTGGTCCAATCCGGTTGTTTCCAGAAAAGGAAATTAAGGACTAAAAGGGTTAAATGGGTTAAATGACTTAGCAACTAGATGCAGAACAAGCAGAAATTCCCCTGATTCCTGCCCAGAGGAATATGACTGATATACTCCCTCCTACTGCTACTAAAACATTTTAGGGAATTTGGAGGTCAAATGTTTTCCAGCTGTTGGAAGAGGAGAACAGGGTACTCACTTTGAGGCTAAGTTTTCACTTACAAGGAGACCTCTTCAGGGTGGCTTGAAGCAGCTGATGGGATGATGGAGGAGCTCCCCCGGCCCGTCCACCCTCACTCAAAACACCCTTTTCAGTTGTCTCTTCCTTTGGTCCCTTTGTCACTGTTTCTGTGTTTGGCTAGATTTTGCTTTGCTCTCTAGGGGTGTAAACAACCTCATACTTGCAAACAGTCATTGCCTCTCCAATATCAGCAACATGAAGCAGTACTTTCTTATTGCTTACAGTAGTTTTGTGTTGCTTTCATTTGCTAAAGCTGCTGAAATGCAATATACCTGAAATGGACTGGGTTTTAATGATGGGGATTTATTAGCTTTCAAGTTTACAATTCTAAGGCTGTGAAAATGTCCACATTAAGGCATCAACAGGACGATACCTTCTCTGAAGACAGGCTACCGGTGAGCTTGGGCTTCTCTGTCACATAGGCACATAGTGGCATCAGCTGGTCCTTCTCTCCCGGGTTTCATTTTTTCAGCTTCTGGCTTCCCCTTCTGTGGCTTCCTCTCTCAGCTTCTGTGGGTATGTCCTTGTCTCTCAGCTTCTCTGGGGCTTTTTTCAAGAGCTTCTCTGAATTTCATCTCTTAGCTTCTGTATATGTTCTATCCTCTTATAAAGGACTCCAGTAAGAGAATTAAGACCCACTCTGAATGAGGTGGGTCACATCTCAGTTGAAACAACCTAATCACAAGGTCCCACCCACTATAGCTGTTACCACAGGAATGGATTAAAAGAACATGGCCTTTTCTGGGGTACATAATAGCTTCAAAGTAGCACTTGTGTGGATTATATTTTTCTGTTAAGTACAACTCTCAGTGAAATACTATTACTATAGGTCTATTATGTGACAGGCACTAATCTAGAGCCTTTCACAACTTGATTTATTTTTCTCATATCAATTTTAGGGTAGGTGTTATTAGTCTCAATTCAAAAATGAGAAAATTGATGCTTAGAGAGGTTAAGCATCAAGATAGAAGAAAGAACATCCCAGGCAGGTAGAAGAGCCTGCAAAGACCCAGAAGTAGGGATGAATTTAACCCAAATCCAAAGAATTTGTAGAAGTGTTGGAATTGTCCTTTTATCTCCCCCACTGTGTCCTTCCTCATGAACCTTTTCGGTTTACACCAGATTTTCTGAAAGAGGAGTCCACACACCATCTTTTCAGCTTTGAATCTCTTGCAGCATGTCTCATAGTGTAATAACTTGCTGAAGCCAATCTTAGGAAAAAACCTTCAGTAATCTTCAAATCTGTAGCAACCTTCAAATCTGTATTTGTTTCCTAGGACTGCTATAACAAATTATCACAAACATGGTGGCTTAAAACAACAGAAATTTATTCTCCCACAGTTCTGGAGTCTAGAACTTCAAAATCAAGGTGTAGGCCGTGCCATGCTCCCTCCAAAGGCTCTTGGGGAGAATACTTTGATGCTTCTCCCAGCTTCTGGTGGCTCTTGATATTCCTTGGCTAATAGACATATGGAACCATGATCAGCTTTGTAGAAAGAATCTCAAGAGCTGACAAACTGGGAAAGAAAAATCTTCGCAGTAAACTGGATAGAAACTCTAGGATCAAATGATCCCTCCTTTTCCTTATGCCTTGGCGTGATTCAAACCCTTGACTCAATATCTCATTGAGGAAAGGAGAGGAACACTGGACAACTGAGATGGAAATCTCTTACCCAACCAGTAGAGTAGGGACTCAAAATAGAAATTAATTCGAAAATAAAGGCATTTTTGTTGTTTGCACACGGAAGTTTATGGACTGTGATTTATCCATTTTTCAAAAAATTAAATATAAAGCCCTCAAGTAGGACTCTTAGGCTCTGTAGAATGAGGCTTGAGTCAACCTTCCCTAGGTTTTTTTTTTCCCCCCGATTTTTTGTGTTTTCTGTGTTTTATTTAGACTAGTCTATTCCCCTTTCTCTAGCCATGTTATCCTGCTCCTGATCCTTGGCTGTCCCTGATCTTTGTGTCTGGAAAGCCCTTCCCCAACATTCTCCTGCCAACATCTTCCTAGCTTTCCAACACAATTTCAAATGCTATCTGCTTCATGAGAACTTTTCATCTTCTCCCTCCTCTGAAGTCACAGAGCATTTTAGGCACACACATCCTCTGGCCCTGGCTGAATGAGGAAGAACAGACACCGTGTGCACACCCGGCTCTGGTGTGGATGTGGCAAAGTCCACTGGCTCTGAGACTGTATGTGCTCTTCATTACAAGCCACAAGTTCCTACTTGTCTTGCTCTCATTTCATTCTTCCCATTGTTAATTAGGCAGATGGTAAGAAAGGCTGAGTTTCGTATTAAATATTTTGGATGACTATTTGGTTTGGGGACCCCCTGATCTGTTTAGACAGAGGATGGGGGAGGAAGTAATTCATCAGATGAGTTTAAACATTGATACATAACCCAGCTCCAGGGACTTGGGCACAAGGGCAAGGGAATTTAAGCATCATATTCTGAATCTACCACCTGTATAGTTTCTGCAAACATCATTAGTAAATTGGAGTATCTGTTTCCTTCAGAGCTTTCCTAATCTGTGGTCTGAATGTTGGGGAGTGATTAAAACAGCAGCAAACCTGATTCTCCAAGTCTTCTGGTAAAGATGCCCAGATTGGGAAACATTCAGTGGCACTTATCATAAGTTCCTTGTGTTATGGTTACTCGAGGCTGCCTCACCTCTTCCTGGCAGGGTTGTAAACTGCTTGCAGTAAGAATCTGTTTGCCTATTTTTATATCCTTCTCAGAAATCAGCTTATGGTTAAGTGGTCAATAAATGTTTATTGAAGTAGATTCTTTCATATAATTCACTAGTCCATTAAATCTTTATCTGTATCATTAATTTTTTCTAACTAATCTCAAAATGAGTTGAAACACTAAACGCAAAGTGCTTAGAACAGACTACTACAAAAGACGTTCAGGATCTTTCTGGGACAATCTCATTTCATATATTCTTTTCTCTTATTTAATTTAATTTTTTTTTTTTGGAGAAAAGATTGTATGTCCTGTATTTCACATTCAAGTCAAAGATAATTGCCTGAGACTATTAAATACCTTTAGCAATTTGAAATGTGTGAAAACATTGACTTTGTTGATTTTAGCTCTCTTGACCTAAATGCAAAGATATATTCATGCAACACAAAATTTACTTGAGGATTTTAAGAGTCACTTTTAAATAAAACAAAGTCAAAATATATCAGAAAATATTTCTGTTTACAATAGAATGATTTGCTGTAGGAAGGATGGGTTAAAAGTGGCAAAATTAATCAATTATGAAGAGTTCAGTAGGGCTAAATCTCTGTATTACCAAGAGCAATTGTAGATCAAGAGGAAAGGTTAGTTCCCTCTGCAACTTGATTCTCTAACCTAACCGGAGCAATTCCAGCCATTTTTTAGTGCACTGGCAAACACTAAATAGTAACAGAGACAGCAATAAGAGTACTTTTTTTATTTCTTTTTAGCATGTCCACCTCTGGGCCTAATTCTGATTTTTCCATTACTTCCCCTTTTCCCTTCCTTGAAACAGGCTGCCAATGGTGCAACTATGTTCTAGACTGGACTAACCTGAGATTTAGAAACTATGCAACTACTTCATGTAATACTCTTTTCAAGCCTCTATTTCAGAATAAACTAATTTGTCCAACTTTAAACCTTGATTTGTTTTTGAAAAATTATTATAAAAAGCAATACACAAATGTCAGGTAACTTAAAGCTTCTACTAACCCTGTTAGAATTGATCAGACTGAAAGACATATATGACTATGTAATAATCATATTTTTGATAAGAAAGGCAAATATAGATTTAACTTTCGGTGTGTAGTTAGAATAAACATCATGGTTTTAAAAATTTATTTTCAATATCTACTTTATTCATTTTGGGCCAAATAATTATCTGTAAATTTCATATTAAAGCTATCATCTATGTTTTGTATAAGTGTGTATTGTATGAGACATCTGTGATATAGTATACAGGGCACCAAACCTGAAATCCAAAAATCTGAGTTATAGTCCTGCTTTGCCACTTTCTAGTTAAGCAATCCATTCAATATCATGGGGTCTTTGCTCATCAATGAAGAAGAGATGATCACACTATCTCAGCCTTGATGTAAAAATAGAGTGAAATAATTGGTATGATAATGTTTTATAAACTCTGAAGTTTATGTATGTCTATAAAATATTCAAGTACATGTTCACCAAATTGAATACTGAGTGGATGTGCAAGTTAAATCTGTTTATCTTTTCTTTAGAAAGATGATTTCCATAGTTAATGATGGAATCTTTTTTTCAGGGCCATTTTGAATATTTGTGACTCACTTTTTCTTTAATTATCTTTGGGTGAATGTGGATACTATAAATAATTTGGGATTCAGGAATTACACTTTGTTTCCTGTAATGAAGCTACATCATGGCCCATCATTTGGAAGTTACATCCAAAGTCACTTGATTGTGTGTTTGTGTGTATAGATATATTTAATGCCTGGAAGGGGTGTCAGAATTTATATGAGTAGTTAAAAATACAAAAACCAGAAATATTATTTAGATAGTATTTATTATACATAGGAAAACAATTGAGCATCAGGTAAATAAAAGTGGAATTCTATATTCTCTAGACAACTAGGGTGTATTCCACAAATAATTTTTCAAGACTAGAGGTCCTGGCTGCTATTGTGGTTTGACTGTTTAACACCCGTGAACCAATGGCTTTCTTTTTCCTTATTGCTTTCTTCCATGAAATAAGGTGATTTTCTTCCTTCTTCCTCTTTAGTTCTCCCTATCTCTATGATTCTTCTATCACTTACCAGTATGTCTAAAATCTAACAATAGAAAAATTATCAGAAAGCTTCCCAAGACAACCTTCTTCTGAAACTACAAGAGGGAAATGATCTGCAGTGGAAATATATGCATCTGAACTGTTCCAGCCTAACCTTTTGGTGCATGAAGCCAAGTCATAGGCACAGAGAAAGCAGAACCAGCAAATCAGTTCTTGCACTTCCTATCCTCATGCAATCACTAGTAAAAATCCAACCTACCCTCCCCAAGTGACTTTCAACTGATAGGGTAGAAAACTTTTATTTTGATATCCAAGGACAGCATAATGAGGGATGAAAGTGATGTGTCCTTTTTTTCCTTTTCAATAACATCAATTTATTAAATGTGCAACCATGTGTAACATCATTTTTATTCATTTGTAAGATTTTCATGAAAATAAGTTCATAATTCAAATTACTTCTGCACTAGATGATGTGTCCTAATTTTCATGCTGGAATATCTGGTTACCACTCACATTGCAGGTATCTGGTAACGTTAGTTGATTCTGGATCACTGTACTATCAAATGTTTGTTTCTTCTTAGAGTTATGCTTTGCCTATAAAAGCTAATTGGATGAGATTCTCTTTCTCCAGGAGATTTGAAATTGACTGATAAATGATGATGTAAACACACATTTTGGCCATGAATGTTTGATAGATGCAAAATGTTCTTGATCTGTGCTTATTGTGTTTCACCAATGTGCAAAGCTCATCTTACCTGGCTGATCTGAATTTATCATTCAGAATGTTCCCCCCTTTCTTTGATAACTGGCTAGAAAATCTTTTGTTCTCTGTTTTAAATGTAACTTTGATAACTCTTAAAAATGACAGATTGTATTGTTTTAAAGAAGAGGTAGCACCCATGAGTCAGTATATCATTATGTTCAGTTTTATAGTTAAAAGATAAATTTTAACTGACCAAACTGATTTGGGTAATTTCTATCCTAAAATTTAAGCCATTTGTTTAATTTTCTATGTTTTTTATAATATTTAAGGAAGGGCTTTATGCTATTATCTCATCTAGAAATTATCTGGAACATATATCTTCTAGAATAGATTGATAAACTCACAATTATTTATTTCTACATTTTTGAAACCTAGTATGATCCATGCTAGAATTCTTCTTTGAATAACCTTCACCCTATTTGAAAAGATTAAAAATTTTCATTCTTGAGTGTTTTCAAAATCATCTACAGATATTTTGGCACCTTGTTATTCTTGGTACTCTTGATTCATTAAAAAATTTACTTTGATTCCCAGGGGAAGAAAATTATTTAAGTAATTGAATATTATTCCCAGATTTTAGTAACAGGTAGAATTTCCTGTACCACACTGAAGATCAAATTTATAAAATTTCTTCAACATAACAGTTCTGCAATTGCTTACATAGAATATCCATATTTAACCAGGGCTTTGAGAGTGAAAGGGTCACTGCCAACAATGGTGCCAGGACAATGAGTGTAACCTGGAACTGCCCAAAGCAGCTCAGTGATATGGTCACACTAATTGTATAAGACCAATTTCAGATAACTCTAATGTAGGACAGCTGGTTGTAACTATCTTACTTTTGAAGGCTTTAAAGCATGTATTATTGCACTGATGCAGTCATTAAAAAATTACCTATAATAAAAAGAAGAGAAAATAAATAATGAAGTGCCCTGCCTCTCCAAGTTCTTGCTCTGTGATGGTGGGAAGCCAGAACTGTTGCTTTTGAGGCTGAAACCTAGTTCACTGTCCCTTCTTATCCCTTGGATCCTCCAGATCCAAAAATATAATTCAGAGAAAGAAAAAAAAAAATGATAAGAAAAGAGAAAGAGGTGCTTTGGCTCTGTAGCTGCTGGTGGGAGGCCAGCACATGCTGCTTCTGAGAGAAACCAGGGATCCACCAGACTCAACAACACAAAAAAGAGAAAGAAAAAACTCAACCAATGAATAAGTGCACAGGGTCTTTCAATCCTGTGGCTGGATGCTGGTATGAGGTCAGAAACTACAGCTGCATAAAGGGCTGCAACCAGGGGCCAGAGTCGATGCTGTGCCCCCTGGCATCTGACAGACCAGGAAACACCCACACACAGAAGTAAAACAAAAACAAAAACAAAAACAAAAAGCACTTGCTCCTTCCATCCAGGTGAATGCTGGTGGGAGGCTAGAAGTGCTGCTACCCAAAGGACCAAAGCTGAGGCGAGCTTCCATGCTGATCCCTCAGGGATCCCCAGACTGACCTTGACTTGCAACCCCAAGTGTTAGAGGAGCAGATTTCCTCTGACATCCCTGTTCCCAACTAGCCTCTCCTAGAATCCAGGGCCATTGCCACTTCTGCAGCCACCGGCATGGGGCTGAACCAGGGAGGCTGCTCACTGGTTTGTGCTTTCACTTACAAAAGCCGAACCCTGTGCAGCCTCTCACCTCCTCTTAACACTCCTGTAGTTGTTCTGAAGGTCCATTCTAGTTCCAGGGTTACCACCTGGGTAATTGCTGCTTCTTTTTTCCAGCTCTTTCATTTTTCTAGTGGAGGGAGTTGTTCATTAAGCTTCCTATGCTGCTGCTTTGCTCCTGTGCTCTTTTCTGTAAATTTTGTGAGGGCAGGATCTACCTCTGTTTTGTTTGCCTTTATATATCCTGTGCCCTGAAAAGTATAAGTTGCTGATAAAAATTGTTGAGTGAATGGAAGAATAACTATCTAGAGATCGGGTGGTGTGTGGGTCAATAGGTCCTTTAGAACTATGAGCGGATCAGCAGACTTGCGAAAGATTCTGGAAGTTCGGCTGCTTGGCAACTGTGTAATCTTGGGCAAGTAACCTAGTCTTAAATTTTTTTTTTTTAATTAGAGAAGTTGTAGGCCTACAGAAAAATCATACATAAAATACAGAGTTCCAATATACCAAACCTTGCTTTAGTGTGGTACATTTTTTATAAGTCATCAAAGAACATTTTTATAATTGTACAATTAACTATAGTCCATGGTTTACAATAGGGTTCACTGTCTGTGTTGTTCAGTCCTATTTTTTTTTTTAAATTTTTATTCTGGTAACATATATACAACCTAAAATCTCCCCTTATAGCCACATTCAAATATATAATTCAGTGCTGTTAATTATGTTCACAATGTTGTGCTATCATCACCACCATCCATTTCCAAAATTTTTCCATCACCCCAAACAGAAATTCTGTATCTATTAAGCATTAATTTCCACTCCCTACCCCCACCCTTGGTAACATGTATTCTAGTTTCTGACTCTATGGGTTTCCTTATCCTAATTATTTAATATCAGTGAGATCATACAATATTTGTCCTTTTGTGTCTGGCTTATTTCACTCAACATGCTGTCTAGTCTCTTGAGTCTCTCTTTCCCCATCTAAAAATGAGGATAGCCGTGTTTCCTCTTCAGAGTTAGGGTTATATGTGACTGCATACATGAATCACATGGTTGTAACTACTATACATTCTAAATGGTTCAAGATAGGAACTCATTTAAAACCCATATGACAATCTGATGAGACAGTCTATCCCAATTTTGTAGACATGGAACCCGAGGCACAAGGGAGTTCAACAACTTGCCCAAGATTACATGGCTGGTGAGAAGTTGTCGCAGAGATAGCATTTCATTCTCACTAAGCCAATTAATGCTTTTCTGAGCACAGCTGTGGTTAGGTAGGAGCCATGGGGATGATTTCTGGCTAATGAAATGTGGACAGACACAATAGATGTTATTTCTAGGCCTAGCTGTAAACCATGCTCACAAACTGTCATATTCCTTTTATCCCTTTCCTTGGCAAGCTTGAGGACACAAACTGAAGAGGGTGGAGCTGTGAGAATAAAGCTGCCAGATCACCTTTTGGAGAACTGCCAGCAGAACCACCCCATCAGAAACATTGTGATGGTTTTTTGCATGAATGAGCAATAATCTGAGATTTCTGGGTTTATTTGTTACCACGACTGAGCTTAACCTAGCCCATCTAATAGTGCAGTAGAATTGGAGTCTGAGCCCAAGCTTTCTGCATCTAGAGCTGGTGCTCTTAACTGCTGTGATGTGTTTTCAGCTCCTGGTTCATGGAAGGCACTTAGCAAATATTAGTTCTGATGAATATCTTGCCTTTTGAGAGGTCTTCATAAGTTAAAATTAAATACATTTGGACATTTGGGTTAAGTAATGTTGAATGGTTTTCTTTGTGGTTGTGCTTCCTAATATGCTAATGTGCAGCATGAATTTTCTAGAGGGAGGAGAGAGTCTGAAGTGTCTCTCAAAATTACTTGTCCCATTGAACTCTTTCTGTGGGACAAACTCTTGTGGGAAACTTATTTGGGAGGCAGCATATGTAGTAAGAGCTCTGGAGCTAGGCAGTGTAGGGTCACATCCCATCTCCTCAACTTATAGTGATATGACCTTCATCTTTCTGAACTTCAGTGTCTTCCTACTAACCACCTTACAGGATTTTTATGAGAATTACTTGGTTTGATAGCTTCAAAGTGTTTATAATACTGCCTGGCTATGGTAAATTCTGTGTGTGTATGTGAATAAATACCTTTTCTTGCATTGTCTACTAGTTTCCTACACTGCAAATTCCTTGAGAGATAGTAATGCCTTTTTCATTATTTGGAGCTTTAATACCTTAACACCTAGGAATATGTATTAAGCTTACACTAGGCTCTTAATAAATGTTGAAGAATGAATAGCCCTTTCCATAGTGAGGGGTTAGTCATACTCAACTAACTTTTTGTTATCTTTATGAGGACCCAAGTTTTAAAATAATCCAGCTTTGGACATGGTTATCATTAGGTAACTGGATGAACAGATTCCAACAAATAACTCCAGCTATGATTCTGCTGCTCAGAGAGCACAGATTAGACAAATCACAACCTCTGTTTTACTTCCTGAATGTGTTATGCAGCACACCAACACTGGGGAAAAAGTTTTGATTAGTTAAGCAGCAGAATTAGATTAAGGACTTTTAGCTAAGTTTTCCAACAGTCTCTCAGAGCTGTAATTTATGTTAGCTATGTATCTTATGAAAGCAATATTTTCCCCTTTATGCACCAGAGGGTGCTATTCACAAGTTCACCTGGTGCATATTAGCTGCAAGATTTCCAGAGCCTTAACCAAAACTTCTAATTGTTGGGAAGGAAGATGTGAGCCAAACAAATGCAACTGATGGCAGAGGTCAAGAAATGGATTGGGAAAAAGAAACTAAGGAACAATGCAAGCAGAAGGGGGGCAACTGGAATTAATGACTGTACCACATGGAAAGAGGGACCAAACGTCATATTTTCCAGACAGAACTAGGGGAGGAGGTAGGAATGCAAGGTAGGTTTGAGGGACTGACTTACTTTCCAGAAGTAAGGTATATGCAGTGACATCCGGAGGGAACTTAAAGATGATAATTAGACACTTCCCAACAACATCATCTGAAAGTAAAACTGAAAAGTGACCTATCCAAAATAATTTGCCAACCTTAGACTGATCTCCTGTCATAGAAGTTAGTTGAAAATAAGTGGAGTTTGTTGTAATGCGTTGCTTTCAAGACGACTGAGACTGAAGGAGGCATTCTTAGGGGCATGGAGAGTTCTCTACAAGGATCTTCATTTTATGTTTCCATTTTGGTGACAAACTAACCACTTTCTTGCCTTCAACATATGAATATTCTGAATTATTTGAGTGGCTACTTTAATATGATAGAATATGTCCACTTAATTTCAGTGCCTGGGTTTGCTGGTAAATGATAAAAACAGACTAAATATGAAAATGAAATAACATGCCAAGTTGGAGCCCAAAGATGCCACAGGGTGCTGAATTAGGAATTTGAGTGGAGAAATGTGGTGGAAGCAGAGAGTGGCCACATAGCACATGACCATGTGACTCAAGACTGAAAAAATATTCACCAACTCTTTTCATCCACAGTGTTTCTGGTAGAGACTCTGGAGAATTCCTATCCCTTTTTTACTTCCCACCTACATTCTGATTCTTATACAGAACCTGTAGGAGGTGGAACAATCTTTACAAATATTTGGAAAACCCAAGAGTAGAGGGTATCTGAGCTTTGCTTACAGGGTTAGAGTCCTATGAAGGTGGCCAAATGCACAAGGATTATGACTGTTGGGTGCTTCTGGGCAGACAGGGTTGTTGACAGTGTTATGGAGATGCCTGCTCCTTGGCTGGGCATAGACATAGAAGATGGCCCCAGGAGATTGAAGGAGCTCAATAGACAGATACGGGGGCTTTCTTAGTAGTGACCCACGTGTGTGGACAATGGATTTCTCCATAGCTTCTATGTGGTGAGAAGATTCAAAGATCAGACCTTCCCTATACCACCACCCAACTCCTATGATACCCCCTCTTCCCGACCCCTGTATACTTTGGGTCCATCTAAACACCATAGAACTTAGGTGACATCATGGGAGAAGCATGGCAACACACGGAACTGACTGACATTGACTTTCTACCATCCCAGAAGATCATCGTTAAAAAGAGAAATTAAATTGAGTTGTTGAAATAATGTACAAAATGCTTTTTATTTGAATATCTGGATAAAAGTGTAAGCCTCCCATAATATTTATTACAGACCTACTAATGATCCTGGGCAATAACAGATCAAACCCTATTTTTGCTGTGAGCAGTGATTTATTTTCAGCACAACAAGATTTTCTGTCACATTAAATTAATGTTCTGGGAATATGATTGGTTTTGTAGTTTTGTTTTATATTTAATATGCTTTGGCTTTGTGATTGTTTAAGAGCTATGAGAATCATATCTAATTTTTTGTTTGTACATATTGAAGTAACAGAATACCAATAATTCACATTAACATCATAGTTTGCTAGGATATTTTTTCTTGGAAAGGCATCCAGAATTATTTAAATTCTGGAAATTCTGTTGTAAAGGCAAATGTGATGAACTTCCAGGAATCTAGGAACATTAAATTAAGAAGTAAGAATCTACAATTTTTTTTCAGCTTTGATCAGAAACTGACCACCACTTACTGTGTGAAAAACTTCCAGTTGACTATAAAAGCTGACTTTGGAAGGACATGGCCATCCATTTGTTCTCAATCAGCCTTTACATAGCATGTATTGAGCACTTGTTAGGTATCAGGCCTTGTGATGAGAACTGTGGGTATATACAGATCAATAAAAGTGAATAAGATAATACTATAGGTGGGACTTGAAAAAAGTTTCTGTGGAAACACTGCAAATGATTAACTCTTTTGTAGCAGTGGGTGTGGTATATTGCAAAAATGGCTACAAATTTATCCTCTTCCTGTATCCATGCCCCTGTAATCCTGCCCTCCAGAGATGGAGTCTATTACTCCACCCCTTGAATCTGTGCTAGCCTTATGACTCACTTTGGTCAATGGACTTTGTCAGATGTGCCAGTGCAACAGTTCCGAGCCAAGGCCTCAAGAGGCAACATGCATGTCTGCTCCTGTTTCAGGAGCCTTGTGCTACCATATAGAGGGCTGGAGAGTGAGAGAGGTGTAGAGCAGAAGCAAGTGATCCCATGTGTGGATTGCCTCAAAGAGCCAGCTGGCAGCTAAGCCAGTGGAGACCACACGGACAGAAGAACCACCCAGCTGAGCCCAGCTTAAATTGCCAACCCAGGGGGTTAGAAGTTAAGCCAATGGTCGCTATTTTAAGCCACTAGGTTTTGGAGTAGTTTATTATTCAAAATCTGATAGAGCAGCTCAGGGAACACTTCACCAAAGGGGTAACACTTGAGTTGAATGTGGAAACAAGAGGTTTCTGCAGACAGACAAGAGTAGAAGAGAGAGGGTGTTTCAGGAAAGGGAAGGAACATAAATAAAGGCAGAGAACCATGTGTTCATGGTGTCCTGAGAACAGTAAGCAAGCCCTGTTGTTTGGGGCAGGAAGAATTTATATTATATCAAGAAATACACTGGGTGGAGGATGGGAATCCAAGGTTCCCCAGGGGGGAAGGTAAGGGAAGAGAAGCCTTTATAAGAGATAATAATAATTAAAAAATAAAACCATCGAGAATGTAGGAGAGGCAGAAAAGGGAGGTGGGATGATAGAATACGTTTGCAGGGATGATGGTCAACAGTGTCAAATGAAGTCACATGAGGAGAAAACTAGAAATGACGTATTGTATTTGGCATTGAGAAAGACACCGGCAACTTCTGAAGAGTGGCTTTTGTGTCACGGTGCATGACGTGTCCTTCCAGGAGGAAAACTGCCTTACACAAAACAAAAACAAAAATTGTGTAAACGGCTCCAATTTTTCATCACATTATCAGACCCTGATGACAGCCTCCTGTATACGTGAACACTTGGGCTAAGTGCAGGGTAACTTATGGGCTCCAGCTCAGCAAAGTACAGTTCTCAATTCCTTCTTTCCTGCCAATCATGCAGATGTTCATGGGATAATGATATATTGCCCGTGAGCTGTGGGAGATGGGTTTATTCTCACTTATTTCTTGCTATTTCTATTAAATCTCTCTCAACAACTTCAAATGCCTTTGATCATTACAGTCTCTGGCTTGCATACCACATCTTTGGGAATAACTTTGAGCATGTGGAAATGGAATAAACACTAATTCTCTGTGGAATTAGAAAAACTAGCAAAAATATTAAAAGAAAGGGGATGTAAATATTGTAAAGCTGGACAATGTAAATATGAAAAATCCGCCTTCTATGTTGTGCTCTTTCTAAAATATGAAACAAAACAAAGCTGATCATGTTTTTCCTTCACCACTGACACTCTACAGTTATGATAGTGTGTATCGTGATGCAGAAGGCTGTGCAATTTGATGCCCTCCTGCTTTTCTTGAGGCAGCCAATTCAATCCCCAACATTTGACACATAACTTGTCTTGAAGTAGCATAATTCCAATACATCCTAGGGGAATACAGCCAATTATTTCTTCTGTTCCCACCACTATCATCTATGCTTCAACCCAAGCCTCAGCACCCACTTCTCATGGTTTCTTGAGTTTTGGCCAAAAGGAAGTCATAGGGTGTTTGTTGCAATTAAGGGTGAATAGGACCCCCCAAAGAGGGACCTGTGCTGCACCCACTCCCCAATCACTTTTGCTGTCACCACCATCATGACAACAGCTCAGATGTGTGTGTACATGTGTGTTCACATGTGTATGGCAGATTCTCATTTGTTACTTCGAATAACCCCACATCATTGGGGCAGGGCTGAGAAATCCGTACACACTCCCTGAAACCAAAGCCACCATTTATGTCATCCTAGAACCTGAGTACCATTAACCTCAGCCCCAGCCTGGTCGCTCACTGGCTCCTGCAGACTGGTGTGGCTCATTTCCCCGGAGGCAGGGAGCTCAGTCCACTCTCTCCACGGGCACGCTCTCCCCACCAAAAAATTCTCCGGAAAACCCTCTTTCACCTTCTCGCCATTTCCCTTTCCCAACTTCCATTTTCACCCTTCCTTGTCTGGATTTTACACAAACTGGACCTCAGATCTGATGCCTCTCCTTTCAGTGTGGGTCTTTTGACGTGAACAAACCATTTAAACTAAGGCTCATGTCCTGGGGAAGCTCCTTTAGCACTTTGCTTTTACATCTATCAGAGAGTACAGACTGGAACTTTCTCAGTTGGGGAACGCGGCAACTTGACATCTCCAAGATCTGGCACTGTGCTTGCCGCCTAGTAGGTGCCCCAAGTATTTATCTATTCATTAATTATTAAACTCTTTGTGCCTCAGTTTTCTCATTTGCAAAATGGGAGCATTGTACTTAAGATGTGGTGGGAAGGATTTCATTAATATATAGAAGGTTCTTAGGCAGCATCTGGAACATAGTAAGTGCTATACAAATGTAAAATATTATTATTATTATTATTAATTATTATTATTTCAGGCCCTGGGGATAAAGCCTGAATAAAACAGAAATGCAGTTCATACCTCAGTGAGGTTACACTTTAAGAGAAGACAGTTATTTAACAAGCAATTATGAAGTGTAATAAATGAACTAAGGGTCTCTTTAGTTGTCTTAAGTTTCTCAGCACTTTTATACACCCTTATCACAATTCAAAATTTTCTAGTATTTTATGTGGTGCAGATACAATTTTTTTCTATTTTGCAGATGAAAAAACAAAGGCTTCAAATGGAATAGATGATCTTGCCAAGATCCTACACCTTATGTAAGGCTACTGGGACTGCAAGGCCAGTGTTTTCTCCAATGTACCACGCTGCTCGTCCTTTCAACCCATCCTCTCTTTCCTGCAGTTAATACATAAGTGAAACCGCTGAACATTGGTGGCCCCAGAGCACTGGGCACTATCAACTCTACTGGGAAAGGCTTTTATTCAGATTATTAAAAGGAACGTTTTTCCCGCAAGTTAATTACATACTATTTATTTGATCATTTTGGCAATGCAGGATGGTTCTGCTGAATAAAAGCAAGTCCTTTCTCCTGGAGAGTCAGTTGGTCCTTCAAGGGTGCAGTTGGCAAGTTCCACACTGCAATTCTCACTTCCAGTATGCACCTAGGATCAGTAATGTAATTAAACCATGTGGAATCTTTTTAATACACAAATGACCATTTCACCTCTTTGAGAGTGAGTCATGGCACTGATCTTCTTAAGTACTTGTGCCCAAAGAAATACCATAGGAGCAAAGATAATTACTTCAACTTCTGAAGATTTCTAAGAACCCAAGCATATATTTAGGCATATATTTCAGTTCCAGTTTGCTAATGCTGCATTAAGCAAAATACCAGAAATGGATTGGCTTTTATAAAGGGGGTTTATTTGGTTACAAAGTTACAATCTTAAGGCCATAAAGTGTCCAAGGTAAGGGGGTACCTTCACTGGAGGATGGCCAAAGGCATCCGGAAAACCTCTGTTAGCTGGGAAGGCATGTGTCTGGTGTCTGCTCCGGAGTTCTGGTTTCAAAATGGCTTTCTCCTGGAATGTTCCTCTCTAGGCTTCAGCTTCTCTCCAAAATGTCACTCTCAGGTGTTCTTGGGGGCATTTGTCCTTTCTTAGCTTCTCCAGAGCAAAAGTCTGCTTTCAAAGGCCGTCTCCAAAATGTCTCTGTAAGCTGCAGCTCCTTTTTCAGCTTCTGTGCAGTCTTCAAAGTGTCCGTCATGGCTGTAGTAGGCTTGCTCCTTCTGTCTGAGCTTATATAGTGCTCCAGTGAACTAATCAAGGCCCATGCTGAATGGACAGGGCCAGGCCTCCATGGAAATTATCCAATCAGAGTCATCACCCACAGTTGGGTGAGTCACATCTCCACGGAAACAACCTAATCCAAACATTTCAACTTAATCAACACTAATATGTCTGCCCCCACAAGACTACATCAAAGAACATGGCTTTTCCTGGGGGACATAATACATATAAACCAGCACAATTTCTAAGGATAAAATATTTCAAGCATGCCACTTGTGTTACCCCTAAATGAAAAGTAAAATTAGACATTTATTTCTGTACCAAAGGAACATATTTTGGAAGAGCCTATTTAGCTTATTTGAGATATGTTTCAACTCTGGAACATAAGCTATAGTGACATACAAAATTCTCCTCTTTTATTCAGTTATAATTGACATTAAATAGATGGTGTATATTTACAGTATAAAATTAGATAAGTTTTGAAATATATACGTACCTGTGAAACTATCATCATGATCAAAATAGCAAATGTTTCCATCACCCCCACACTACCCTCTCTAGGTAACTGCTGATCTACCTTCTGTCACTACAGATCAGTTTTCATTTTCTTGAGTTTTATCTAAGTTGAATCATGCAATATCTCCTCTTTTCGTATGCTTCTATCATTCAGCCATAATTATTTTGAGATCCATCCAAGTTGTTGTGTGTATCAATAGTTCATTCCTTTTTATTGCCATGTAATATTCCATCATATGGATAGATCACCTTTTAAAAATCTCTTTATCTGGTGATGGACATTTGGGTTGTTTCCAGTTTGGGGCTCATACAATAAAGCTTACTTTGCATACAAGTCTGTATAGATGCATACTTTCTTTTCTCTTGATAAATATTGAAGAGTGAAATGGGTGGGACATATGGCTGGTGTATATTTAACTTTTTAAGAAACTACCAATATGTTTTCCAAATTCCTTGCACCACTTTGCATTCCTATTAGCATACTGTATGGGAATCCCAGTTCTCCTCAGCCTTGCCAGCACCTGCTGTGGTCAATTTTTAAAATTTAGCCATTCTAATTGGTGCATAGTGGCATCTCATGTGGTTTTAATTTGTGTTTCCCTAATGACTAATGATATTTTTGAGCATCTTTTTATGTGCTTACTTCACATTCATATATCTTCTTTTATGAAGTGTATGTTCAAATATTTTGCATAGTATTTCTTGAGTTTTTAGTTTTATATTATTGAATTTTGAGAGTTCTTACATAGTCTGGCTTTGCAAATATTTTCTCCCAGTCTGTGATTTGTATTCTATTAAAAGACTTTGAAAAACAGGAATTTTCAATTTTCATGAAGTCCAGTTTGTCAATATCTCCTTTTACAGATCGTGTTTTGGCATCATGTATAAGAAATCTTTACTTAATCCAGAGTCACAGAGTGTTTTTTCCTATGCTTTATTCTAGACTTCTAGTGGTTTTCAGTTTTACATTTGGTCTATGATCCATTTTTTTTAAAAATTTTATTTTGAAGTAGATTCAAACTTACAGGAACAGTTGCAAAAACAATACAAACCCCATACACAGAACTCCAGCATATCCCAACCCCCTCCCCCGATACCCCGATCCACCAACTTTAACATCCTGTCATGCTACCATTTCTTTCTTTCCCTCCCTCCTTCCCTCCTTCCCTCCTTCCCTCCTTCCCTATCATCCATCATATATTGCTCTGTCTTCTGAACATATGAGAGCTAGCTGCACACATCCTTTAACAAACAATTTAATTCACATATACATTTCCCATGAACAAGAACATTCTTTTATGCAATCACATTAAGCACACCTAAGAAGTTCAAGAAATTCAACATTGATACAAAGCTTACATTCTATATTTCCTTTTTTTCCCTTGTGTCCCAACTGTGTCCCTTTGAGCTTCCTCTCCTCCATCCTCGGATCCCATCCAGGATCATCCTTGGCATTTAATTGTCATTATCTATTTAGACATTTTTTTTTTCCAATTGTGGAAACATACATACAGCCTAAATCTTCCCATTCTACTCCCTCCCTAGCATTCCATTAGTGGGATTAATCACATTCAGAATGTTGCAATGCCATCACCTTCCCACCATCCATTACTAGAAATTTCCCTTCACCCCAAACAGAAACCCTACACTCATTTCTTAACTCCCCATTGCCCTTCCCCCACTTCTCGTAACCCCTACTCTACTTTTCATCTCTATGGTCATATTCTCTGATACTTTCTTTGTGTTTACCGTGGGGCTTAAATTTAACCTCTTAAATCTATAACAATCTTGTTTTTCTTTGATACCAACTTAACTTCAATAGGACACATAAACTATGTTCCTATACTCCTCCATTCCCCCACGTTTATGTATTTCTTGTCAAAAATGACATATTTTACATTGAGTCCAAAACCCCTGATTTATCAGTACAGTTTATGTATTTTAGATCCTGTAGGAAGTAAATAGCAGAGTTACAAATCAAAAATACTGTAATATTGGTATTTATATTTACCATGTGATCTTTACTGGAAATTTTTATCTCTTCATGTGGTTTCAGTCAATTGTTTAGTGTCCCTTCCTTTCAGCCTGCTCAATTCCCTTTAGCCTTTCTCATAGGACTGATCTACTGGTGATGAAGTCCCTCAGCTTTTGATTATCTGGGAATGGTTTCATCTACCCCTCATTTTTACTCTACAGGTGTTTGTGCATTTTCTAAGTCTCTAATGGTTATTGACTTCTATTTGTATTCCATTGTGGTCAGGGAATGTGCTTTGAATAAATCCAATTTTTTTAAAAATTTATTGAGGCATGTTTTATGTCCCAGCCTATGGTCTATTCTGGAGAAAGATCTGTGATCACTAGAGAAGAATGTGTGTCCTTGTGATTTGGGATGTAATGTTCTGTGTATGTCATTACATTTCTCTATCTCTCTCTCTCCTTTCTTTGTTTCTCTGTTGGTAGGTCTCCCTTTAGTATCTCAAGTAGGGCAGGTCTCTTGTTAGCAAATTCTCTCAGCATCTGTTTGTCTGTGAAAAATTTAAACTCTCCCTCAAATTTGAAGGAGAGTTTTGCTGGATAAAGTATTCTTGGTTGGAAGTTTTTCTTTCTCAGAATTTTGAATATGTCATGCCACTGCCTTCTCGCCTCCATGGTGACCGCTGAGTAGTCACAACTTAGTCTTATGTTGTTTCCTTTGTATGTGGTGAATTGCTTTTCTCTTGCTGCTTTCAGAACTTGCTCCTTTTCTTCAGTATTTGAGAGTCTGATCAGAATATGTCTTGGAGTGGGTTTATTTGGATTTATTCTATTTGGAGTTTGCTGGGCATTTATGCTTTGTGTATTTATATTGTGTAGAAGGTCTGGGAAGTTTTCCCCAACAATTTCTTTGAATACTCTTTCTAGACCTTTACCCTTCTCTTCCCCTTCTGGGACACAAATGAGTCTTAAATTTGGACATTTTATTTTATCTATCATATCCTTGAGATCTTTTTCAATTTTTTTTCAATTTTTTCCCCATTCTTTCTTTTGTTCTTTCATTTTCCATTCTGTGGTCCTCGAGGACGCTGAGTCATTGTTCAGCTTCCTCTAGTCTTGTACTGTGAGTATCCAGAATCTTTTTAATTTTGTCAACAGTTTCTTTTATTTCCATAAGATCATCTATTGTTTTATTTACTCTTGCAACTTCTTCTTTATGCTTTTCTATGATCTTCTTCATGTCCTTTATATCCTGTGCCATGCTCTCGTTGTTTGTCTTTGGTTCTTTGATTAATTGCTCCTAGTACTGTGTCTCCTCTGATCTTTTGATTTGGGTGTTTGGGTTTGGGTTCTCCATATCATCTGGTTTTATCATATACTTTAAAATTTTCTGTAGTTTTTGGCCTCTTGGCATTTGCTTTACTTGATAGTTCTTTAGGATATGAAAAACACCTAATCTCTAATTTGTCAGATCTACAGCTTAGTGGCGTACACTTTCTCTAACTAACCCACAGATGACATCCGCGAGTCACCTATTCCCCTCAAGTCAGTTCTTCCCAGCTTTGTCTTTGTGGTGTGTGGGGGTCTGATTCTTGTGGGGTTCAATTGGTGCACCAAATTTGGGTGTGTTGTTAGTGCTGTCCGCCCTGAATGTGGGGCGTGTGTCTGAGTGGTTAGGGAGGAAGGGCAGCTTTAATAATCAAACCTCCAGGGTGTTCCCAGAGATTTAAGGCTGTTGCAAGAGTCTAAACCTTCATTTCATTCTCACCACAGATTGTCTCTGCCGCTGACCCACAAGTCCTTGGTATTGGAGTAGGGTTCCTGGGATTTCTGAGTGGGTCCCCCTTCCTAGCTGTGCTTCTCCAGGACCTCTGCTGAGGGAAGGCTGTGCCACATCACAAGTGCATGCTGGCCCTCCAGGGAAGCCCTGGGCCACTGGGCTGTGCAGGGGCATTCTCAGCCTGCTGTAAAGATGGATGAATGGGGCATGTTAATTTCCCCCTTTACACACAGCTCTCCTTTCCCAGCTCCAGGACAATTAGCTGTGGGTGCACTGAAGGCCACTGTCCATGGCTGATATTGTGGCATGCGCACCATGTTGCGGGAAACACTCCCTGTCACACTGGGACCCTTGGTGTGGCTCTGAGCTGTGGCTCTGGCCCCAGGCAGGAGTGTCCCCAGCCCACCGGGAAGATGGCTACAAGGGGCATGGTTTCTTTCTCCTTTTGGCTCCCCTCTGCCCTCTTGGCTCTGAGACAATTAGCAGTGGGTGCAGGAAGGGTTATGTTCCATGACATATTGCGGCATTCACAAGGCCCACTCCTGCCACACTTCACTTCGTGTTTCTTGCCATCGTATCCACAGCCGCTTCCGGGTTTTTTTTTTTTTTTAAAAAAAAAGCACTAGTCCATCTCCAAACACCAACCCACAGTTTCCTCACACCACAGCTCATCCGGTGGACTTTCAGCCAGCTTACTCACTTGTTTCAGAATGCAGACTCCTGGTTTCACCAAGCGCACAGTCCCTGTGGATTTAGCAGACCTTGTCCAGCTGGTGCTTCGCTGGAACTGGTGTTCTGGGTCACTTTCTGGCTTTCACCTGGTATTTTTCATGGAGGTGTTTTTTTGCCCTGTCTCACCTAGCTGTCATCTTAGGTTCTCCTCTATGATCCATTTTGAGTTAATATTTTATATGGTCTGGAGTATTGACTGACACTTTATTTTTTTGCGTATGGATGTCCAAATGTTCCTGAACAATTTGTTGAAAAGACTACCCTTTCTCTTCTGGATTGCCTCTTTAGAAAGTCAGTTGTGCATATACGCCTTGGTGTATTTCCAGACTTTCTATTCTGTTCTATTGATCTATTTGTCTGCCATTGTGACAATAACTCGTATTTCCTGACTGCAGTGCCTAGAATCTCAAGTAAAATGTCTAATATAAGTAGGAAGAGGGACATCCCTGTCTTATTACTTTTCTTAAGGGGAAAGCACTCAGTCTTTTGCTATTAAATTTCGTGTTAGAGGTAGGTTCCTTGTAGATGCCTTTTATCAGATTAAGCGAGTTTCTTTCTATTCTCTATTTTCTTGAGAGTTATTATTGTGAAAGGGATTGCAGTCTGTCAAGTGCTTTTGTGTGTGTGTCTGCTGAGATAATTGTGTGATTTTGTTCACTGGGATGTTAATATAGTGCATTTTATTAATTGGTTTCTAGATGTTGAACCAACCTTGCATTCCTAGGATGTAGACACTTGGGTCACAGGGTTTATCCCTTTTATTTAGTGTTGCATTCAATTTTCTAAATATTTATTTATAGCTCTTGCATCTGTGTTTATGAGGAATAGTGGTCCCTAGTTTCCTTTTCTTGTAATATTCCCTTCTTGTTTTATTATTAAGGAAATGCTGGTCTCATAGAATGAGTTGTGAAGTATTTCTTTCTTTAAAACTTTCTGGAAGAGTTTATGTAGAATTATTATTATCTTTTTCCTTAAATAATTGTTAAAATTCATCAGTGAAGACATCTGGGCCTGGAGTTTTCTTTGTGGAAAGGTTTTTAGCTACAATTTCAATTTCCTTAACAGTTATAGAGCTATTTAGACTTTTTCTTAAGTGAGATTTGCTAAGCTTTTCTTTTCATTTTAAGGAATTTGTCCATTTCATCTAAGTTGTCAGATTTGTTGGCATAAACTTATATTTTCTTACCCTTTTTATATCTTTAGAATCTATAGTGAAATCTCCTCTCTCATTCCTGATATTGGTAATTTGTTTCCTCTTTTTTCCTGAATAGTCTGGATACAGATTTAACAGTTTTGTTTATGTTCTCATAGAACCTACTTCTGGTTTCATTAATCCTCTATTGTTTTACTGTTCCTATTTAACTTATTTCCATGTTGATCTTTTATCATTTCCTTTCTTATGCTCATTTTGGGTATCATTTCCACTTTTTCTAATTTCTTAAGGTATAAACTGAGGTCACTGTTTTGAGAACTTCTTTCTTGTCTTCTCTAGGCAGGCATTTAATGCTATAACTTTCCCTCTAAGTACTACTTTAGCAGCACACTGAACATTTTGAAGTGTTGTGATTTCATTTTCATTCAGCTTAAAATATGTTCTAATTTTCCTTTTGATTTTTTCTTTCTTTCATGGGTTATTTAAAAGAGAGTTACTTGATTTCTAAATATTTGAGGATATCCAGGATATTTTTCTGTTGTTGATTTCTACTTTTATTCCACTGCAGTCAGAGAACATACTTTGTTTGATTTGAATCCTTTTAAACCTGTTGAGACATTTCAAGATACAGAAGTATAATTCATATTGATAAATGTTTTATAGATAAAAGTTTATTATTGCTAGTTTTCTGTCTCTTTATTTTATTGATGATTAAGAGAGTGATATTGAAATCTCTAACTATATTTGTGGATTTGTCTATTTTCCCTTGTTCTACCAGTTTTTACCTTGTGTATATTGAGGCTCTGTTAATAGGGGCATAAACATTTAGGATTAGTATGTCCTTTTGAGGAATTGACACCTTTGTCATTATGAAATGCTTTCTTTAACCCTGGTAATTTTATTTGCTCTGAAACCTAATTGGTGTTATTTTAATACAGCCATGCCAGTTTTTCTGTTAAGTAGTGGTGGCATGGTATTTCTTCATACTTTTTATTTTTATATTCATGTTTTTCTGATAAGCAGCTTACAGTTGATTTTGCTTTTTTAACTAAACTGTCTGACAATCTCTCTGGTTTTAAGTGGAGTTATTTAAACTATTAACATTTAATGTGATTATTTATATGGTTAGATTTAAATCTATCATTTTGGCTTTTTAAAGTTATTCCCTCTGTTCTTTGTTCCATTTTTTTCTTATTTTGGATTGACTATTTTTATGATTCCATTTTATCTAATTTGTTGGCTTATTAGCTATATCTCTTTATTTTTTTATTTTAGAGGTGGTTTTAAATTTATAGTGTACATCTTAAATTTATCACGATCTACTCTGAAGTGGTATTATTATACCACTTACTGCGTACTATTAAAACCTTACAATTAGAGTACTTTCATTTCTATCCTACCAACTTCTGTGAACTTGTAGTATATTTTACTTTTAGATATGTTACAAACCTCACAATACTTTGTTACTATTTTTGTTTAAACAATTATCTTTGAGAAGATTTTAATAATAACTATATTTCTTATATATTTATTACTGTAGCTACTACTTTGGGTGAACTTCATTTCTTTGTGTAGATCCATATTTCTATCTGGTGTCATTTTCCTTCTACCCAAAAGACTTTTTCTTTATCACTGCTCTTAAGCAATTTGATTCTGATGTGTCTTGGTGTAGTTTTCTTCATATTCCTTTTGATTATGATTTGTTGAGATCTTTGGATTGTGGGTTTAATGGCTTTCAGTAAGTTTGGAAAATTTTTGGCCATTAGTTTTTCAAATCTCCCCACCCCCCCAGAGACTTTAATTACTCATATATTAGGTTGCTTAAGGTTGTCCCATAGCATTCCAGTGCTCTATTCTTTATTATTATTGTTCTGTTTTCTCTCTATTTCATTCTGGAGAGTTTCTCTTGCTAGGTTTTCAAGTCCCACTAATCTTTTCTGCTGCAATGTCTAATCCACCACATATCTCTTCCATTGTATTTTTCATCTCTCACATTATAGTTTTTATTTCCAGAAATTTGATTTGGGTCTTCTAAAAAGTATCTTCCATGTTCCTTCTTAACTTTCTGGAGTTATAGAGTATAGTAATAATTACCATTTTAATGTTTTGATCTGCTAATTCTAACACCTGTATATATTTGGATTTGTTTGGACCGACTGACTTTTCTCCTCATAAAGGATTATCGTTTGCTTCTTTTTCACATGCCTGGCAATCTTTGATTGGATGGCAGATGTTATGAATTTGCCTTGTTGGCTGACTGATATTTTTGTATTTATATAAGTATCCTTGAGCTTTGTACATTGCTGCATCTAAGTTAACCAGAAACTGATTGCTTCAGGTCTTGCTTTTAAGATTTATTTTTTAAGCAGGATGGAATATAGGGTTAAATAGTCCCTACAATAAGGTGAGCACTTTCTGGATCCTCTGTCCAATCTCCAGGTGAATTATGAGGTTTATCAGTCTGGATTTTGGGAACAGGTACTATTGCCAGCCCTGTGTGAGCACTGGATATTGTTGCTGCTAATAATTTTGAGTGTTTCATTAGCTGGCCTTGAATAATTCCTTACACACAAGCTCTGATCAGTACTCCTCATACTTTTAATTTATATTTATGTTTTTCTGATAAGCAGCTTACAGTTGGGTTTTGCTTTTTTAACTTAACTATCTGACAATCTCTTTGGTTTTAAATGGAATTATTTAAACTATTAACATTTAATGTGATTATAAATATGGTTCAATTTAGTTGTCTGAATTCTTCTTCTGGGCAACACTTTGCTTCCTGGTACTTTATCCTGGGAATTCTAGCCTATTGGGTCTCTCAGATTACAGATAACTAAAATAAGATTACAGATTACAGATAACTAAAACTTTTGATTTATCACAAATTTTTTACTATTCTTCCTAGAAGAGTCAAACTGTCAGAAAACCAAAGTATATAATTATTTTTAAAACAGCACAATCAGGGTTTGTCTTAAGATCAGCACACATTCTACCCAATAATCTATGTGGATACCTTGATATAATGGGAATTGATTTTTCAGAGTCACTTCAGAATGACCTCAGCCTTATGCAATGTATTGCATCTTCAAAGAAAAATGCTTTTTAAACAACTACACTACAATTATTTTCTCACCAAAGGCAGAAAAGTGAACTAATACGTTTGAGATGAGTGTTTTCCTATTAGCTTTGGGTATGTACTCTAGCAACTCCATGGAAAAACAATATTCCACTCATGTTTTTCTGTACTTTAGTATTACATTGCTAATCCTACTGAATCAAACTTAAAGATTACTCTCTTAACCAGAAAACATAGTAATGATAACATTTAGGTTAATTAAGGTGTTTGTAATCTATAGTTTATATTCTCAAACAAATAAAACCATTATAATACTAAAAACAGGGTTTTTCTGAAGGCATTTCTTGTTCAGAAATCTAAGTAGATTTCAATAAAGGTGTCAATTGTACACTTGAAAAGCTTAAAAATAGCCATATCATGGAAATAATTATATAGCACAGAATCCTAACATTGCAAAGAGAAGTTAGAGGGATATTGAAAACACCCTTAATGTCACTACTCTTAATGCCAGGCCCTGAAAACACAGAAATATGGAACAACATTTTGGTTGATGTATGACTCACAATGCTTTTAAATACTAAGTTGGTATAAACCACAGTCAATCACTAGTATTTTTTCAGTGTCTCTTACGTGCCTTTGTTGATGTTCCCACTGACTACTTCTGTAAGCACAGAGACTATATTCTTTATGAAACCTGGACTGTTAATAAATTAATCAAGCGTGAAAGAAAACACTGTGATTCTGCAGATCCTGAACTTACATTTCCTTCATGGTTTGTAAACTTTTCTATGTTTTTTAATAATGCAGTTTAACAAAAGCGTAAATAAATAATAAACTCATTGGCACTGCATGTAATGACACTAAACACATCTTTTGAAGCATCTATAGCAGAGGTGAGTTATAAGTTCCTTCAGCTAGGTTAACTCAACAATATATGCTAAACTAAGGAGAAATAAAAGGGTAAAGAAGTAGAAATAACAACTTAGGAGAACAAAAGATGTGTTCCCTTGGTTGACTTAAGTTCTTTAAAGTGACAATAACCTGAAAGTGTTGCTCCTGCTAGATGTACTCCAGAATGTTCTGAGGCTTTTGGCTTATGAAAAATGTTGTTGAAGTTTTTTCTCCCATCCTCCCCAATACTGATGTCTTTCAATCTTTCCACTAGGTGAGTCAGGGATAATTTTGAACATATGAAATCTTCTCCTTGCTTAAATAGCTAATACCTGAATAACATGTGAATTTATTCTGTGTTGGACCATAAAAATAAAGAGAAATCATGTACAGATCAGGATGGCCTGCATTCCTTTAAAATCTCACAAAATAGCCAGGACACTGAACCACAGACAGCAGAGCAAACTGTAATGAAAGGTTTATACCGTGCAACTAAGCAAGCACTTTGCTTAGCAGATTAATTTCCTCCCACCTGCAACTACTTTCAAGCAGGTGATTTTTTTGCTTTAATTACCTAAATGGTATCACAACTTCAATGTTCGTCAATATTGTGTTAATTAGCAAAAAAGTTTAGATGAATTGTAGAATATTTGCAGGTCTATTATATAAGCTTAAAGTTTTAAAATCCTCACTGTTTCCTTTTGTTTTGTTCTGAATATCCAAAAGTATTAGTCTTTTGGTGGAGATACTCAGTGAAAAATCCATATAGAATATCTCATACAGAACATGAACTCTATGCAGGCAATTCCACCCCCATCTGATTCAGATTCAGCAACATTGATTGAATGCCTACTATGTGTCAATGCAGGGCTAGTACTTTTGGAATATTTGGAGAATAACCAGAAGATAAATGAAATGCAATGTTTTATTTGGAACTTGTCAGTGATTTTTCTTTTTTTAACAAAATGACCTAAGGTCAGTGGATGAATGGACACTGGTATCCTTGTCATCTTCACTGTTATTGTAAAAAGAGAATCCAGATAAACTGTAAAGAGCATTCCTTCCACATCACGTGGCTTGGTGGTGAGTTCGACAAAGCAGAATACCAGTCTGGTTACCCAGATAAGCTGCTGATCTGGGGATGGAAGTGGACCTGGCAGATGGGAAATGATGAAATTAATGAATAAACTTGGGGCTTTTAGAGGAAAAATGCCCAGACAATACAAGGAAGGATTGAATTGTCTATGTAGGGGCAGGAGAACAGAAATGTTCTTTTCTGGACCTTTGTTATGAGTTTATAGCAAAGGAAAGAGAACATCAAGGTCAGGAAAAGGAGCCCTGAATTTAGGGTTGAAAGAGAGCTGTTTCAAATCAACTAGAGGATGGTGATTAGAACTACACTCACTAGAGTTCTGGCTAGGGTTAAGAAGGAAATAAGTTGTACTAGAACTCTAAAGGTCCTAATAGATAATGAAGCTGAAATGAATCCATTTAAGAAGAAATACAAATAATGGACAATGTATGGGAAAATACATTGGAAAATGTGTGGGAAAATGTTTAACTCTGTAATAACCATTAAATACTTTTAAGCAAAAACTTTATTTCTTCTTCTGGGCACAAGATAGGATTGCATGTCTCTGTCCCCTCACCATTAGTCATGGCCATATAACTTGCTTTGGGCCTGAAATGTGAAAGAATTGTATAGCATTTCCAGCAGGGAGCATTGGCAGTCACTGCTGATTTCCTGAGCTGTCCCTTTTTTTCTGCCATGGCTACTGGCTTTGTTCCAGAGAGTGGTTGTTCCTTAAGGATAGATACCAGAATGAGGATGTCAGTGTCCCTAGCAAACCCATGATGGGGACCTAGTGCAAGCAAGAAAAAAGCTTCTGTTGTTAGCATCTTGCCTAGCGCATCCTGACTACTACAAATAGCAGTAATCAGACATACATATTCCAATAACAGAGAATAAATTTTTATCATTTCCAGAGTTTCTGAAAGTAGTTTGTTTTTATATTTGAAATAATATATAACTAATAGTAGCCAACTCTACATAAATTCAAAACATACATAAAACAATGATGAAAGAATTAAAAGCTTTTAAAAATCTTAACTTCAAGTTTCAAAAGCCAATATAGACATGGACTCACTGATAATTTTTTGCCAATTATGGAAGAACATTAACAATGATCTTTTAAAAATTTCTCTTCTACTTATCACTCTCCCCAAATCCTCTATTTCTGGAACTTATATAGACAGTTTTTAGACCCTTTCATTCCATCCTTATCTTTCTTGACTTCCATATTTTCCGTCTCTTACTCTACCTGTGCTGCTTTCTGACTGATGTCTTCAGAGTTATCTTTCAGTTTTCTAATTCTCTCTCTGACTGTGTCTAACCAGCTATTTTACCTCATTATTGCGTTTTTAGTTTCAATGACTATAGTTTTCATTTCTAAGACTTCTGCTTGATTTAAACATGTTCTATTCTTTTTTTAATGCCATTATAATGCTTCAGCTTTTATTTCCTATGCAGGGGATGGAAAGCCCCTGGTAGGATTTGAGCTGAAGTTGACATGACCTTACACATTTTCTAAAAGGGTAATGTTGATACTGTATTGAAAAAAAGACTATAAGGAGCAAAGAAAGAAGTAGGAGATCACTAGGGAGGCCATAACGTTAACTCAGGTGAAAGATGATGGCAGACCAGAGCAAGATGGTGAGAAATGACTCACTGATGCTAGCAAAATGGACATGACCCTGCACTTAAACATCCAGAGAATTGGAACCATTAGTGTAAATATTTTATATTTTTATTGAGCTCCTAAATTCTATACATTATTTTAGAGACTGGGGACACAAAGAAGTTATCACTTAGAAAAAGGAAGAATCCCAGTAAATGTGCTTATGCATTTAATTTCTATTTCATGATGTTGTAATTTCAATTATTTCTTTTCAAAATAAAATTCATTCAGTACTATGAATATAAAATAAACATTGGTTCTTAAAAGAAGAAATAAATTACAATGTGAAATAAGAATGCAATCTTTGAGCAAACAATTAAGGCTTGAGTTTTGTAGTGATTCTTTTGCTTTGAGTTTTTTGATATTGAGGGTTTATGTCTAAAGGAAAGTAACAAGTAACCACTTTAAAGATAATAATTAAGATAGTGAGAAAAATATTATCAGTTTTAGTTCCCTTCCTGAACTTGAAATAAATGGTCCTGAGCATAAGGAAATAAAAAATACTAATTCTCAGGTTTATCCTTACTTTGGGTAAATATAAGAAGGGCCAATAATTTGGAAAGGAACTATTGATTCAAGTTCTAGTAGCACTGTGAGTCAATATTCTTTTCTTTGTAAAATGAGAAGTTTGAATTAGATCTCTCTGATGAACAGATGGTATATATTCTTTTTACCAAAAATCTCTGTATACTATGTATTTGTCCACTCTAAATAGATTCTGTGGGATCCTTAGGATAAAAACTCAGAATGGTTTCTTACAGTTTAAAGTGAGACTACATTAGTTAGGAAAAAATGTAGACCCATTCTTCTATAGGTATAATCCCGATTTTAAATAGAGAATTCCTGTTATAGTAAAGCATGTAGAGAAGTCAAGAAACATAATTTTTCAAAAAACTAGAAATTTGAAGCAGTACTTAAAAATAGGGAAAATTTCCCAACCTCAATTATAACCTTAGAGCTGGCAACATATGTCCTTCCTTGCTTTAAAAGAAAAAAAGAGTATTCTAAAGATATTCAAATTGATATTCACCATTCTTGGATCTTCATAAAATTGAAGATCAATTTGTGTGAAAACATTGGCTTATCTTTCTTTTCTTGGATACTTTTAGTTAAAACAAAAGCACATATGCTATCGAAATGCTGTCCAACTTCAAATAATATTTTTTAATGTAGAAATTCCAATGACTGTTGTAGACAGGATTTAAATACATTTTTTAATCTTTCCTTCTACCTTCCAGTGAAGACTTTGATGTTCATGGACACTGACAATAACTTGAATGCAGTGCAGTTGTCAACTGCCCTTCCCTACCACCATCACCAGTCCAGTGTGGCAGCCAAGGTGCCTCCAGCTTTCCCAGGGTGGCGGTAGCCACATCCTAGAGACCCATATTGTCCCACCCATGCCAGTCCTCCTCCTGCTGCTGGGGGAATCAATTTGGCATCTTGGCTGGTATCGGGGCAGCCTGAGACCCAATTGCATCATGCCCACCAGGTCCTAGACCTCCTCAAGTCCTTCTCATTGACCCCTGATACATTCTACCCAACTTCAGTGAAGACATGACTTGCTCCCCCACCTGGTTAGGGGACCCAGGATTGTGCCTCTGTCAGTAAAGACCCTTTCTGAGAAACACTTCCATCACAGTCCCCATAGTCTCCCTGGAGAAACTGTACAAGCTGGATAGAAAGTATAGATAGACAGATATAGATAGATAGATAGATAGATAGATAGATAACAGGTAGGTAGTTGGGTAGATGGATAGATGGCTGGATAGATAATAGAATACATGGATACACAGAAGCATAGCTAGCTAGGTAGAAGGATAGTTGATAAAACAGGTAGATAGATAGACTATAAGGAGAAAGCAGCTAAGTGATTGCGGTCTTGCCCACAGAAAGAGTAAATTGAGCCAAGATCCAGTGAGAGTTAAACTGAGTAGCAGTAAGATATGAGAAAACGTTGCAATTGCACATCCACCACTCCTAGGGCCCACATCATGGGCTAACAGTGTTATAATGAAAAAAGCCACAGGCAGACAAGGTAAACAGTTTTTCAAGGCAGAGACCCAAACAATCTTTCTAGAATCATTCTGGCAAAGTCTGAGGAGGAGTTAATGCTGCAGGAAAGAAGGAAGTGGTATCAGTCAGGATAGTCCAGATGATCCTGTGGTAACAACTCCCAAATCTCAATAGCTCCAAATGATAAAGATTTATTTCTTGCTCATGCTTCTTGTCCTTCATGGGTGGGTGGGGGGTTCTGTTCTTATTCATTACTCAGCCACTGCCATGGGAGGTGCTGGTCATGAAGCCAGGTGAAGGAGGCTGTGGGAGAGAGGGGGTCTTGCATCATCCATTAAGAGCTCTGGTCCAGAAATATCACTCAGCACTTTCTCTCACAGCTCATTGACCAGGATGAGGAGGCCAGAGAATGCAATCCTAACAAGTGCCTAGATGGGGAAGAAAACAGAAATATTTAGTGAATATACTGACTACCCCAGTCTGTCCTTTCTCTTAGCAAATATATTCCAATCACCTTTATTCCTGCATACAAAATAGGCTCACCCCTACCAGATGTGAGACAATAAGAAACTTTTGTCTGCGCATCAGCTCAAAGTTTAGAAAGTTTAGAGTCCATGTGTGATCCACAATCCTGAGACCTCATTGCCTGGCCCCAGGACTCTCTGAAGTTGGCTCCCTGGCTTTATGTGAATCAGAAGGGAGTGGACCATACACATCTTCTCTTCTCTGGATCCTGCTGGCTTGGCTTCTCAGGCCCTGCCACTGTTTTGTAGAGGAGAGGTGGTGGAAGGGATGTTGGGAGGAGCGTGTACATGGAAGGCATGTCCAAGTCGGCATGTTCTGCAAATACCTTCTTTTTGTCTTAATTTAATTAATTATTTTATTATTGCAAACAACCACTCCCCTTCCCTCCTCCCATCCTCCCAACCTCCTGCCAGTAAACTATAATCATCTGCAAATATTTTTAAAAGATTAATAGGCTGTGGTTATGAGGATTTGTTGGAATAGTCACTGTTACGGATTGAATCACATCCTCCACAAACATGTTCAACTCCTAACCCCTCCCTGGTCCCATTAGTAAATAAGATCTTAAAGATTCTATTTATGATGAGGCCAAACTGAATGAGGATGGGCCTTAATCCAATATCACTGGAATCCGTAATGGCAGAGGAAATTTGGACAGTTAGTAGAGGACAGAAGGAGATAGATGGACATGTGATGGAGGTGGAAATTAAATCATGCATTGCCAGCAGGCTACTACTGACCTTGTAGAAAACTACAGACCTTGTAGAAAGTATGATCCTGTGACACCTTAAATTTGGACTTCTAGCCTCAAAAACCGTGAGACAATATAATCCTGTTGTTTAAGCCAGTCCATCTGGAGTGTTTGTTACAGCAGCCCTGGCAAACTAAGATGGTTCCTCTAACACTTTTTTGTGGGATGTCGTCTAGTAACACACATGAAAAAATGTTTACATGATCTGTTTCAGTTGTCTTTTCTGCCTAAATAACTAACCCAGAATTTAGTGGCTTAACCCAGCAACTGTTTCATTTATTTGCTTGCAGTTCTGCAATCTGGGCAGGACTTGGCAGGGATTGCTCACCTCTCCCCTTCATGGGTCAGCTAGGGTGTTTCAACTCAGGCTGGAGATCCACTTGGACTTGACCTTATGCTGGCTAAAAGGTGAGAGTCTAGCCAGGCTGCTGGCTGAAGCCCAGATGTTCCTCCTCACAGCCTCTCCCCAAGGCTGGGCTGGGCTGGGTGACCTCAGGATAATCACCAGAGGGCAAAAGCAGAGGCTGCCAGGCTTTCTCGAGGCTTAAGCCTGGAACTGATGGAGTGTCATTTCTGCTGCATTTCATGGGTTGAAGCAGGTCACAGAATCATCATGATTCAAGGACAGGAAACTACATGAGGGTATGAAAACTGGGAGGCAGGATTCTTGGAGGTCCACCAAAGAAACAATCCAACCACAGCTTAATTTCATTTAATCCTGAAGTTCTATTAATGAGACTCAACATAGACTAGAAATGTTCATTAGAGCCATCAGTAACAGTATTAGCAAAAATGGAAATCTCTTAACTATCCAAATTCAGGACAAGGAGTAAGTAAGCATTAAGGCATTCATAAGATAGGATATTTTGTAAACATTGAGAATGTGACGCAGAACTTTTAATGATGTTAAACATGGTTATGGAAAATCATTAAATGTGGAGGAAAACAGGAAGCAAAATTGTATTTTATAATTTATACAAAAGAAATGATAATAAAATAACTCCCCATGCATAGGAAAACTCTGGAGGAAGTACACTGAACCACTTGTAACAGGCAAATAACTATAGTATATCTCTGAATGAGTTTTTCTGTTTTTGACTTAGGAAATTTTTCAATCTTTTCTGAACATGTATTCACTTTATAATGAACAAATAAAGTGGACTGTGTTATATATCTTCTTTGAACAACAGTGAAGAGTGACATTTAATTATTTTTTTCTTGTAAATGTTTTGTATCTGAAGCTCTCTGCTCATTGTATAAAAATAGTTCTCACAGTTATAATTTTGGATCCTGAAAATGCTATGTTCCTGGTTCCAGACGGTGGGGTCTCCAGAGAAAGAACCCTGAATTTGAGGTGCAATTATGCATGTGTGCTTGGGTAGCGCTGGGGTTGAGGCGTGAGGGTCAGGAACGCTGGCCAAGCTGCAGTGATTTTGCCTTGGGAACAGTCTGTTGGGAGCCACATGTCACCTTTGCAACGTTTCCTGCAGTGTGCTAGATATGAGGCTACCAGGGTGAAAGCAACCATTTTTGCCTCTAAGGAGGTCACGGCTGGAAGGACAATCAGCCACAGATAACTGCAATACAGAATAAGGTGACAGCTAACAAAATAATACCAAAGCGATATTTCATCATATGATGTCCCAGTCCTTGACTTCTGGCTGTGTAGATTTCACAGCAAAATATTTGTCATTCTGGTCAACCTATCTAATTGAACTATATAAAAAGGTATATATATTTTTAAGCTTCAGGCATTCAACCTCTTCCAAAGTCTTTTGTTTGACCTTTTTACTTTATTTTCTATTAATTTGGTTTTTACTGGAAGGCAAATGTGCCCCGTATAGGGATCTATAAAACAAATATTAAAAAATAGATGAGAAAAAAGAGAAATGTTCTTACTTCTCACATCCATCTGATTCATAATTGGTTATTACCTAATTTCTCATTCATCTGGTTCAGAAGTTCTTATTCAATTTTCCCAACTTTAATGATTATCTTTTGTTTCTTTTTGAAAAAGACTTAAACTGAACTTAAAGGTATACAAAATAAATTCAAATCTGCAAAAATGAATTTTCATAACCTATCTCTAGTACAAACACTATGTATAAGAAAAATGTTTTTGAATACGGAAGTGATACATGTAAATTATGTGAATAATTTTTTCTCTAGACTGCTGGCAGGGTGGATAAGTGAATGACAGAAAAAAAAAGAAAGAAAATTAGCATTATACCATACAGTCCTGTCTCCTGCTTCTTTACATAATATAAGAACTTCCACGTTATTAAGACATGTTTAAAGTCATAGTTTTTAATGGCTTCATAGCTCTCTATTAAATAGACATCATGATTTATTTAACTACTCTGCTACTGCAGTATTTCTAAGACACATTGATTTATCTCTGTAATGTATTGGTGAACATCAGAGAGTTCTGAGCTGCCAGATTGAAATTCAAACCTTGGTCCTAATACTTACTACCACTGGCATATACTCAGTCTGTCTAGAGTGGAAGACTACTGGATTATTTTCCCAGCATCCAAACACACCCAGGGGATTATAATGATGCCCCCCACCTGCTACCAGATTTGATATGATCCAGACTGACCCAGATCCCTGTCCATAGTTTATTGGATCAACAGAAGCTATCCTGGATCCATGAGTTTATCATTCTTCTTCCAGATATTTATAGAGATGCAGTCTTTCTCTTGGTGGCTGGACCATCTCATGTAAGCTCAGGATCTGTTGACAGCCATGTTTTTCTCTGTGTGGATGGAGATGTAGAAGGTACAAAGGTTTGTGAAGTAGGCCCAGAGAGTTCTGGAGATGAGAGACAGAGAGAACTGGTTCGCTCTAGACCTGGTCCTGGTTCATTCCCAGTGCTAACCTGCATTCCTGCCAAGAGACAAACCTGGAGGGCTCTGGAGGCACGTGTGTAACTTGCTTTGGGTAGCACAGCTGGCAGCTGGCTCAGTAGGTCTGAGTGAGATTTGATAGCCTCCACTGGGCTCTGGAGACCCTCCCCTTTTAACCAGACCACTTTGGTGGCCTGAGCTCTTCCTTGTTACTTACTCACATGGATATTCCCTGACCCTGGCCGTATAAATAAGTAGAGCAATATGGTGCTGGCTGTCTCCCTGCAGGAATGCTGGCTGGCCTTAGTGTTTGCAGATCACACACTCTACCCTGCCTTGGTTGGGGGATACTGAGATTTAGGGTGCTTGTTTCTTCTCTATGCTTCTCCACCTGTCAGGTTTCCCCTGGTAAACCCTATGTTGTAACAACTTGTATGGTGCTAGTTGTTTGTATTCACTCCTTTGCATGGCAGTTCCTTTTTGGGAATATGGGAACCTGTTAGGATTAACTCCCCCCCCCCCAACTTGATTCAAGTTGGGCTTTTGTTATTAGTAAATCAACGACTCACAACGATATAATCATAGTCTCTCTAAGAACACAGTTATCATTTTTGAAAAATGGGGCTAACAATGCCAAGTGAAATAATAAATGTAAAATGATTGGTACATGAAACATCTTTAATACATCTAAGCTGAATACTTCTTGAGGGGTTGATGTGATAAAATATGTGAATGATTGAAGGAGCTTGGAAATAAATTACTTTCTACTCCTGTGCAATCTGATTTAGTATCTGTTCAGTTTCAGTATTCTATAAAGACTTGCAAAATCATTTCATTCCTTATCTTTAATTCTGTTATATTTGACCTTTTTCTTCTTTTCTTTCATCATGTATCCTACTTTCTTATTCTCACTTTTCTATTAGTTTTAATTCCCAACTTGATAATCATCATATGTTTATTACTTATCTTTTCCATCTTTGTTCATTTTTACTAACCCTGTCTAATTTTATAGTCTCGAATATTTGAAGAAACACCTCCACCTCTGACTCAGTGGTTAAGATCACACATAGCCTTATTATTTCATAAAAGATAAAGTATGCAGGTATGATGAGTCTATCATTGGTTAAACCAGGATCTCAGCAAGATGTTAGGAACCCAAATTCTTTCCATCTCTCCTCTCTGCCTCTTTGGCCCCATTGGTTTGTCCTGAAGCTAGCACCACTCTTGGTCACAGATGGCAGCTGCAGTTCCAGAAGCCACATCGCAAAGCAACACACACACGGCCAAGAGGCCTTCTCTTCATTTGTGTCATGAAGGAGAATTTTCCTAGAAGCCCCCACACTTCTTCTCATGTCTCAGTAGCCAGAATTGTACAACATAATATTTCTTAAACCAATTGTTAGCAGGGGGAATAAGATTAATGTTACTGGCTTCAGAAGTAAAATGCATGCTTTTAAACTAGTAAAAGGCAGCAGGTCCCTGTCAGGACTGCTTTGGGAATGCAGGGACAAGGCAGAAATAAAAAATATGCAGAACTCAATCACTCAGAAGCCATGATACTGCCCCAATAAAACAGTACAGTTCTTAGCTTTACCTTCCGAGTTCTGACATAATTGTGTGAGTCTCTGGCTCTGGTTAAATCCTGGCTCTGCCAGTAATTGGCTTTGCGATGTGGGCAGTTAACTCACTTTCCTGATGGGGAAATGGGGATAATAACGGCATCTAATTCGTAAAGTGGTTTTGAGTTAATATGAGAAAAGCCTTTAGCGTGGTGGTGGACATGTAGGAGGCAACCAATACATTGTGCCTTGACGCATATATGTGTGTGCATATGCTTTATTCATTTATTTATATTTACATAAATTGAACCAAATGGGAAGAATCAAGTTGTTGTCAAGGTATTGTTACAGTCACGAAGAATTCTCATTTATATCTCTTCTTCTCTTAGGACAAGTCCTCTGGAAACAGACTCTGAGATTTACTTGCAGGAGGTTTATTGGGAAGTGCCATTTAAACAACACCTGTGATGGGGTGATGGAAACAGGCTCAGGCAGAGCGTGAAGTTGGACAACGGGGTAGTTGCTTTAAAGGCCTCGTCTGATCCCGAGGGGAGCTCTGCAACTGAGATGGCCCTTTGGAATCTTGCCAGATTAAGGCAAGGGGACTGGGCCTTTTAGCCCTCACATCACACGGTCATTCATGCAGACTGGAGGGTAAGGCAGCTTCTTTTGGTGAGGGCAATTCCTGGAGAAGGATGAAACTGCAAGCCAGCATTCCTAGTGGTGAGGGATTCAAAGAGTGCCTAAGTCCTGGTGTTTGTGTGTGTGTGTGTGGTGTGGTAATTGTGCATCTACTGCACGTTTCCTCTTATCAATTCCCGGAAAGTACTTGCTGCCAGTCTATGTGGATAGAATGGATGGCGTCAGCTCAAAGATACTGGCATCAGATCAGTTGCCCAAAGCGTCTAACACTGAGGCTTCCAGCTGCAGTGAAAAGCAGCCTTGGGTCACCACAGAGGCTCCGAGTGAGCTTGGGAACAGCTGAGCTGGCACCTTGCTGGGGAGACCTGAGGGTGCCACCTGCCCGAGATAGGTGACTCAGGGTAAGAAAACTTGGCTGAGTCAGGACACTTCTGTTTGTGGGGGAAGGGAGCCTTAATATTTTCAGATAGTTTTAAACACTGTCAAGGGAGACTGTGAAGGTAAAAGATGTCAGAGCATAAGAGACTTAACTTCCTCTTCAAAAGACAAAACTGAGATAATTACATTGTGGCTAATTATTAAGTCTCACATTTTGCCTTGAATACTAATTAGTCTATTCCATGTCTTGAACACACTTTTTAAACAAAATCCTTCCCTCATACTTAGCTTTTTCAGAGCCCAGGTCTCTTGTATGATAAAGGCTTTAATGTGTGCAAGAATATATTGAAGCCACAAGGGCATATTTTAAGTTGATAAATACATGCAATTTAGAGTTTCTGCAACAGACGGTCTCTATTAAGTGGGTAATAAATATTTGCAGTACTAAAGGAAAGTGGTGGAAAAGCAGCAACTTTGTGCTTCTGGAGTCATATGGCTGATTACTGAGTTAATTAGAAGACAACTGTAACAAATAAAGCTTATGGGGAAGTCAAGGGTGACACTGGCTTGGAACTTCCATTCCTGCTCACTGACTTTCCATATTTACACTTTGAGAAACACCTACTGGGGCAGCATGAGAAGGACACAATGGAGAGAATTAATCTTATTGAAGTAACAATAATGAGTTGAAGGAGTACAGAATTGATTATCAGGGAGATGGAGCAGAAGACGCAAGGTGATAGACAGTCTTTACTTAAGACTCTCTTTCTATTCAGATTCAGAAAGGCAGGATGATGTGGGGAAAAGATTTGGATATATCCACAGAAGACCTGGATCTTGGAATGAGGTCATTCACTTACTGATTGTGTGATCTTGGGAGACTAATATCTTGCTATAGCTCAGATTTGCCAGTTGACAAATGGAGTTGACTAGGGTAAGGTAAGATTATGTGGTCTCTGAGTCCTTCCTGTTCATATTTATATATGCAAATTTTTAGTGCTTACTTTTTGAAGCACTAGTGAGAACATCAAATAGGCTTCTCCCATTATGCATTAAATATCAGAGGCAATATGCCTTTGGGTATAAATTCCTCATCTTGAATTAGAAGTTTGCTCTTTCTGATATGTGTTCTGGATGGAATATGTATTTGGCTAATTCTTTAGGTCATCCAACAATTTTTAAAAAGTATATATGCTTGGAAATTACTATGTTCTTTGGAGATCTTGGAGACAGGAAAGAGGATTGAAATAATTAAACCGTTTTAAAAATCATTTGGTTGATAAAAAAATGTGTCCAACAGCATTTGGAAATAGTTTCCATGTTGTGTTTTCACTGATACTGATGAAGAACATTTTTATTTAAATGTCATGAAGGATTCTAATTTGATTCATACTCGAATCTCCTGCTGGGATGCAACCATTTCGAGTCTTCTGGAGGACTGGAAGGGTAGGTTTTCTAGGAAAATACTTTTGCCTAAATCATCAAGGTATTCCCTGAGAGAGATCTGAACTAAAGGGAAGATGACTCAGTCATAGTAAGCTTGGTACAATAAGTGAAACGCTAGAAGGATGAGGAAATTCCAAATAGAGAAGCTGAAATTTAGCTTTCTCTCTGGACCACATCTGAGTCCTAGAAAATGAGGAGAGAGGCTACAAGTTAAAAATATCCACAGCCCAAACACCTCAAGTTGTGGGGTGCAAGGCAGCAGGCATTAGCACGTGAAGAGGGTATGGGAAGAAAGCCCTTGGGTCCTCGAGGTGGGTAAGGTAGCTTTGCAAGGTTCTGTTGGAAGCCTGGAAAGTCCTCCAGATCAGGCCAAAGGTAGCTGAAAGGACACATTGCCACGGAAAGGCAAGACATGTTTAGGGACCTGCAGAAATAACTGGGTCAGACTATGAGGGAAGATCCACGGCAGCAAATACGGATGAGAGTGAGAGAAAACACAGCCCAGGACCCATCAGCTGATGTCATTTGAATATCTCGTGGTGGCAAAGTCTATGTTTTGTTTTGTTTTTTTACCCCCAAACCTGTTTCCTCCTTTTTTGGAGGCACGGTTGGTCACATTTTCCAGTCTACCTTGCAGTTAGGTGTGGCTGAGGACTGAGCGTTGGCCAACGGGAGTACAGTGTACCCTTCCTATGGCCCAGAGAGACCTCCCATCACCGTCTTTGATCTTCCCATGTTCTTCTCCCTTTCTGGCTGGTTTGATGGAGCCGGCCTCACTGCTTCCTGAGCAGGGCAACCTTGGGAGCCACATGTTGAAGACAACAGACCCACAAGATGGAAGGAGTCTGCCCGGGAGCAGCCCCCAAACCCCACCCCACCCCCCATTCTCTGTCCACAACTCCCCCCCCCCAAAGAACACCAGACTGAAGTACCAGGTGAGCAAGAAATAACTGTGTTATTTTAATTTTATATCACTTCATTGCATTAAGTCTCTGAGATTTCAGGGCTTATCTGACATGGCAGCTAGTAAGCACTATGGTAATAAATAAACCTGAGACTTTGTGGGCCTAGGGAAATAGGTTATAGACCTAACTAGAGCACCCATTGCTTGAGAGAATGTCTTTCTTTCTTTCTTTTAATCTATCTTTTTGTGGACATCACTTTTATTTTGGGGGAGTCCCCAAAAACTGGAGACCGATGGGCTGAATCTGGCCATAGACTTGTTGGGGGGGGGGGGAGCTGTGTAGTAATTAAATATTGATTGGACTTATTGCCAATATAAAAAAAATAGGCTATATATATATGTGTGCGTGTGTGTGTGTTCTATACACACACACACACGCACACACATATATACACATGTCCACAGACACACCCACACGTGCAAGCATATGTGGCTGCATGTCTGGCAGCAATTGCCTCAGCTCACCTCCCTTATTTTGTTTCCTGCCTTGTCCCTCTCTGGAGTCCTCAGGACTTGTTAGCCCTTTCCTTTAGAAGTAGTACTTAGGCTATCTGAGAGCTGTTCTTTGATGATTCTGTTTCTCTCCTTTCTCCCAAGGACTCTTCAAAGGCCACTCTAAGCTCCACAGGGCGGGACAGTTTCTTTGATTACTTTTGTTTATCTTGTGGCGTCTGCTGTAGCAATGGGCTCAGTGAAACCCTAATTGCATCAAGCCTCTCCCCTGACCTGCTCGGGGCGTTTTTCTAATCTCTCTAAATTGCCCATGGCGCAGCTCGTCTGTGACATTTCTTCCTAAGCCATTGGACATCCTCGCCCCCGTGCTCTTGTTCAGATCTGAGGTGTGCAAGGCAACTGACAGCAAAGCAATCAAGCCTCCGAGAGCTGCGACCCCTCCCCTTGCCCCGGGATGTGGAACTGTCGGTTACGGAGACCCTGCTGGGCTGCACTCACCTCCCCCAACCGCCATCGCGAAGTCCCACGGGGAAACCAGAGAGAAAGAAAATCCTACCGTCACCTCACCGACCGACAGGGGTGGGGAAGTGCAAACGGGGTGGGGCGGAGTCTCTTTGGGTACGGGTGTGGGAGTGCTTCTTTAAAAGTTTTTGCTGGGGAAATAGTGAAGCCTGTTCTAAATTAAAGAAGCACTTGGAATAATTAAATTTGGTATTGCATAAGAAATGAGCTTCTAAGTAACAACTCATAGGAGGAGCATAGAAATCTGAGATAATGGTTTAAACTCTCCAATTATTTTCACGTTTGTTTAATTTTTAGAGAACCGCAAAAAACAAAACAAAACAAAACAAAAAAAACAGTCCCTTTTTTCTCATAACTCTCCATTGGCGGCTTAACGCAAATCTCGGGGTTCCTTTTCCTGGGGGGTCTAAACGAATAGAGTCAGATCTGTTTTAAATCAGGGCGAGCAGAGAAACAGGTGCTATTTAATGAATGGCAGTGATTTCACATTCCGTCTAGATTCTGCTGGAGCTTTTCTCTTTTCCATCTGGCAGGCTAATCCCCATCTGGTTTCGGCATCTGCCCTCTCCTTTTCCTGTCGTCTGTTGCTCTCCACTGGGTTTGGAGGTTGCTGGGATGGCTCTGAGATCACCTTCCTGGCTTTTCTATGAGTCATATTAGAGTCCCCAGGTTGTTTATTTTCTTTCAGACTAGCTGTGTAATTCAAGTTTCATTTTCCGCGATTGGATATTTAAAGATCAGCCTGCAGATCACTTTCAGATATTCTGTGACTGGTGAGGCAGATTACGTGGTGGGCCATTTGTAGAACTGGTTCTTGGAGCTCAATCCTGCTCCAACCAGCCAGGCCCTGCAGGTGGATTTTGTTCAGGTGAAATCATTCCTAGAGCATATAAGGAATATCCTCCAATCAGTCTCACTTACTTGTGAGACTGTTCCTGGTACCAAGTGGGCACTGATTTGGGCTTCTAGTAAATCTCTAATCTTACCATTTCAGGAAATTTCAAGTATTAGCCAAACCATTTCTGACACATTCCACCCTATGACTTGCTTCCTTTCTAATCACACATGAAAATAGAATGGTTGTTTATTTCACAAGCACTATAATATGGCAATAGGAAGAGGTTAGCTGGTTTTCTAAGAGCATAGGAATTGCATGATACTTTTTCTACTGCCAGATATGAAAGCTGGCATGATTAGGGAGAAAAACATAACTCTGACTACATGGTTTATGCCATTTTTGGTAATAAACCAATGTGGAATTTGGATATAAGCTAATTTATGTATATTTATATTGGTGCACATATGCTTCTATTTTCGTGCATGTCTTATGGAATCTGTCTCATTATTTTGTCATCAGAGCTCAGATGCATAACCATAGCATTGAAGCCTTCTACAATCGACTGACAAGTGATGTCCTGTGTATTACAAATGAGTCTGATGTTTCATCCAGTGATCAGTGTATGGTCACCCTCAAAACCCTATTTGGCTGAGAAATTGCAGTTTGCAAATCTGTTGCATCTGCTTTGTTCCACATGTATATGCATTTGTATTATATACATATGCTTTGTTCCAGATCTGGAAATAAATGACATTGCCCCACTTTAAGCATGTTTCTCTGAGTTTGTCTTTCCTGATCTAGATCCCTGATTGTTAGTGAAATTGAGATGTTTGAAAAAGGTAGCCAGACTGTTTGAAATTCTTCAAAGAAAGGAAAGGCAGTATCCATGAAGCCAAGAAACTTCAGAGTAATATGATAAGCAAGGAGAATAAAACTTGCTATTTTCTGCCTACTATGAATAATATGAACCTCAGAAATCATACACAAAACATCACAGAAGGATATACATTATTCTCAAATGCACATGGATCATTCTTGAAAATAGACCATATGTTGTGTCACAAAATAAGTCTCAATAAATTAAAAAAGATTGAAATTATACAAAGCATATTCTATGACCATAATGGAATGAATCTGGAAGTCAAGAATAGGTGGAGAACTGGAAAACCCATATATGGAAGTTAAATAGCACACTCTTAAACAATCAGTGAGTCAAAGAAGACATTGCAATAGAAATCAGTAAACATTTTGAGATGAAAAAAATGAGAACACAATGTATCAAAACTTATGGGATGCAATGAAGGCAGCCCTGAGGGGGAAATTTATAGCCCTAAACATTAAAAAAGAAGAAAGAGCTAAAATCAAAGACCTAACTGTGCACTTGGAGGAACTAGAAAAAGAACAGCAAACTAATCCCAAAGCAAGTAAGAGGAAAGAAATAATGATTAGAGTAGAAATGAATGAAATTGAGAATTAAAATGGAGAATTAGCAAAATCAAAAGTTGCTTCTTTGAAAAAATTGATAGAATTAACAAACCTTTAGCTAGAGAGCAGATGCAAATAAATAAAATCAGAATGAGAGGGGGTTCATTACTACTGATCCCATAGAAATGAAAAAAAATCATAAGAGGATACTATGAACAACTGTGTGCCAACAAATTAGACAACCTAGATGAAGTGGACAAATTCCTAGAAACACACAAACAACTGATACTGACTCTAGAAGAAATAGAAGACTTCAATATGCCAATTACTAGTAAAGAGATTGATCAGTCATCAAAAACCTCCCAACAAAGAAAACCCAGGATGAGATGGCTTCACAGGTGAACTCTACCAATCATTCCAAGAAGGATGAATACCAATCCTGCTAAATTCTTGCAAATAGTTGAAGAGGAGGGAACACTACCTACATCATTCCATGAGACCAGCATCACCCTAATACCAAAAAGCTAGGTAAAGATACTACAAGAAAAGATACTATCAATCAATTTCTCTTATGAATATAGGTGCAAAAATCCTCAACAAAATACTTGCAAATAGAAAGAATTGCACACCAAGTGGGTTTTATCCCATATTTGCTAGGGTGGTCCAACGTAAGAAAATCAATTAATTTAGTATACCACATTAACAAAATGAAGGGGAAAAAAACACATGAACATCTCAATTGATGTAGAAAAGCTTTCGACAAAATCCAGCATCCTTTCTTGATAAAAATACTTAGAAAAATAAGAATGGAAGGAAATTTCCTCAACATGATAAAAGGTACTTATGAAAAACCCACAGTTAACCTAATCAATGGTGAAATACTGAATGCTTTCCCTTTAAAATCTGAAACGACAAGGATGCCCACTGTTTCCAATGTTATTTGACATTGTACAGAAATTCTAGCCAGAGCAGTTAGGCAAGAAAGAGAAATAAAAGGCACCCAAATTGGAAAGGAGGAAGTAAAATTTTCACTATTTTCAGATGACTTGATCTTATAGATAAAAAGTCCCGAAAAGTCTACAAAGAGGCTACAATAGCTAATAAATCCAGCAAATTAGTGGGGTACAAGGTCAGTATGCAGAAATCATAGTGTTTCTATACACTGGTAATGAGTGTTCCGAGGAGGAAATCAAGAAAAACATTCCATTCACAATAGCAACTAAAACAATTAAATATCTAGGAATAAATTTAACCAAAGATGTAAAGCACTTGTACACAGAAAACTACAAAACACTGCTAAAAGAAATCAAAGATGACCTAAATAAACAGAAGGACATTACATATTCATGAATTGGAAGACTAAATATCATCAAGATATCAATTCTACCCAAAATGATTAACAGATTCAACAACCAAAATTCCCAGTCAAAATTCCAATGACCTCCTTTGCAGAAATGGAAAATCCAGTCACCAAATTAATTTGGCAGGGTAAGGGTCTCCAAATAGCCAGAAACATCTTGAAAAAGAATGGCTACAATTAAAAAATCAGAAAACTACACTTGTTGGAGAGGATGTGGAGAAATAGGAATACTCATTCATTGCTGGTGGGAAGGTAAAATGGTGCAGCCACTGTGGAAGACAGTTTGGCAGTTCCTCAGGAAGCTAAGTATAGAACTACTATATGACCAAGAAATCTCACTACTAGGTATATACCCAAAAGAAAAAGCAGAAACTAGAACAGATATTTACACATGGATGCTCATAGCAGCATTATTCACAATTACCAAAAGTTGGATGCAACTCAAGTGTCTACCAGTTGATGAATGGTTAAACAAAATGTGGTATATATGTACAATGGGATATTATTCAGCCGTAAAAAGGAATGAAGTCCTGATGCACGTGACAACATGGATGAACCTTGAGGAAATTATGCAGAGCGAAATAAGCCAGATGCAAAACTACAAATTTTGTATGTCCTCACTGACATGAACTAATTATGATAAGCAAACTCACAGAGTTAGAATCTAAATTATGGGTTCCGAGAGATAGATTGGGTTAAAGAATGGGGATTGGGTGTTTAATTTGTACAGAATTTCTATTAAGGTTGATTGTAAAGGTTTGGAAATGGATGGTGGTGATGATAGCACAGTATTGTGAGTGCAATTTAACAATGCTGAATTATATAGGTGAATGTGGTTAAAAGGGGAATCTTTAGGTCATTTATGTTACTAGAATAACAATTAAAAGATAAAACATAGGACTGCGTAACACACATAGTGGATCCTATTTTAGATAATGGACTATTGGTCACAGTATAAGAATGTTCTTTCATGAATTATAACACATGTATGATACTAATACAAGGTGCGAATAATAGGATGGTATATAGGAAAAACATACCTAATGTAATCTATGAACAATAGTTATCGGTACTATTTTAATAATCTTTAATCAATGGTAATAAAGGTAAATACAGTTAAAAAATAGTCCAATTATAAAAAACTGCTGTCATCCATTGTAGCAAATGTTGAACACCAGTGAAGGTGCTGGTGGGGGGGGGGGGGGGGGGGCAGGTTGTATGCGAATCCTGTATTTTATGTATGATTGTTCATAAACCCACAACTTCTTTAAAAAAAATAAAAACAAAACTAAATTAAACAAAAATGTAGACTAGTTCTATGGAACTGTAAAGCTGAAAGCAATGGCTTCAGTTCTCTGCGGATTCTTTAAGAAATGCTGTCCTGTCAATACTATTGATGGATCCACTGGGAAAACATGTATATGAATGACAAGAAGTCAAAAAATGATTCAGAAGAGTGAGACTCTGCATGAGAACATGATTTAGAAATACATCAACCAATTTCTTTCACTCATGTTCTTTTAACATATACACAGAAATGATATATGATAAAAAGCTATGGCTAATTAAATTTAAATGGTCTCTTTTGTTAACTCTAAAATAAAATTGAATATATATTAATATATAAGTATAAATATATTTATAAATAAAACAAAATTCAATATAATATGCAAATGCCCAGTAAAAGAGTTAAAGGTATGCCTGCTTCAGAGGCCAAGTTCTGAACATAGCACCATGGTGTGTACACCAACATTATTTTCAAAATACCTATGCTGTATATAAGTATGGAAAAAACTACAAACCTCTCTTTGGTGAACACATCCCAAGACAGAAAAGCAATAACAATAATAATAATTATTATAATAATAATAAGGCCATGTTAAATTTATGTTGCATTTTGCAGCTACCACAGCTCTTTCTCTAATTTAGCTCATTGACTCCTTACAACAATCCTATGAGGTAGGATTACAGGTGAAACAGAGTGCTAGATGTACTTGTTGATTTATGGTGGGTTCCCTGGGAGAAATACTCTCAGCTGGCTATGTTTGAGCAAGAAGTTTATTGACAAGTGTTTTGGGAACAACAGCCATGGTGGAGTTGGGCAGATAGGCAAGTTGAGTTGCAATGTGGTTGTAACAACATCCTTGTGATCCCATAGAGAGCTCTGGGGCTGGGACGGTGGTTCAGATTTGTTCTCAGTTGAGGTAAAGGGGCTGGGCCTTGGTACTCCTGGATGGATGAGCCCTTGAATGTGGGCTGCCCTCACGGAGGGGGCATAATCTTGGCTAAGGCAGTACCCCTCAATCAGTGGCAATTCCCGAGGAGGGTCTCAGCTCAGAGCCATCATCTGTCACACTTTCAGCAGCTGGCAGCATGAGTGGCTTGGTTCTAAAGGAGGATCTGGGTGGCATACCATAGTTTCCATGACCATCTTCTTCTTAGGCTGCTCAGATTCAGTTGCTTCATGTAATAACCAAACCCTATGATTCTGGTTGGTCTCTCTTGGGAAAACTTACAAGAGGAAGGGTAGTCAGATGGACTCCAACCTCTCTGTGTGGCAGCTACTTTCAGGAAGGCATTGATGGTTTTCATCTCCCACCTCTCCTACCCATTCTCTTCACCCTGGTCCAGGTGGCTTAGCTGGTGGGATGACACAGACCTTTATCCCCGAGGGGTCTGAGTTTCTGCCACCATGCCCATCTCAGTCCTTGGCTGCTGTCTGCATTTTTCCATTTGCTACCAATACCAGTCAAGAGAGTACTAGGAAATACACCCTCAATGGACTACCTGGGGGTGAGACATCTGCTTCCCTGTCCTTGTGTAACAGCAGCCCTACCTCCTCCTGCGTGATCACACTCAAACCTCCCGACAAGATGCTGAGCACTTTGCCTGCTGGTCTCTTGACTTAGGAGCACAGCTGACTTGTTGGTGGCCATGCAGCTTAGGGTTTAACAGGACCCTACTGTGTCTCCTGGTGGAAGCAGTCCTCCTCTAGCAACCAGGACCTAAATTCATGGAGTCCAGAGTTTTGGAGCCAGAGACAACATTTTTCCAAGTGGGATTCTGGGTGTGAGGGAAAGCAAAGGCACTCCAGACTCCAGCCTCTGGTTCTGTAACAGAATCTTCTATAGTAGTCTGTCCTAGAGACAAAGCATAGCAATCACTCACTTTCTCAATGATGCCAGTGCCTCCCTCACGGCCACCGTTCATTGTGCTTGGAAAATGGGGCTCAAAGAAAGTGGCCACTGTGGATCTGAGTAAAGACACACAACATGTCTGCAAGTTTGGAAGCTATGAAAAGTCTCACATTTTTAAAAGTGGTGAGGATGTTCTGAGAGACCTAAATATTGGGAAATTTTAATTATATAAAGTACTGCTGGGCGTTACTTTTATAGTCTAAATTATTTTGTTTTTCTAGCTCAGTGCCCCACAAACTAGGACCCATAGTCTAAACCCAGCTCACCCCGTTTTTGTAAATAAAGTTTTATTGGCACATGGCCATGTCCATTTTTCACATATTGTCTATGGCTGCTTTCACACTACAGCAGGAGAGTCGAGAATTTTAAACACAGACAGCAGGGCCTGCAAAGCCTAAAATATTTACTCTCTGCTTCTTTTCGGAAGGAATTTGCCAACTCCTGGTCTAGCCACTTGAATTGTGATTAATGCTTTGTTTGATCATAAAAATAACAGTTTTCATATATTTAGAAAGGAAGTTATAAATAAAAACTTTTATTTGTTGGTAATATACAAAAGATTTTTAGGTGGAAAAAAAAAAAGATAAATTATTTCTCCTAAATATTTTGTGACACATTCCCAGTCTGAGCTTTCTTTGGATTTCTGGATTTTCTTCACCTTCTAATTCCCCTTCAGTGTTCTGCTGGATTTGGGGTGTTTATTTGGTAGCTGAGAGCATGTCACACTTTCCCAGCCTGGCCTTATTAAACTTTGAATCTAATGAGTTCTTGTAGCTTTTTGATTTACTCTACTTTGTTATCTTTTCCTTTTAAACACAGTCTGCATTTTAACCCCAACATTCTGTGCATATAGCACTTGAGTTCAGGCTCCTGGTGGGACTTGGTTCTCTCATTTGCTGGGGACATTTAAGACCAGGATCTTTTTTTCTCTCTCCTATGGGAGCCAGGGAGTCCCTTGGGAACATTCCCAGCTACTTTTTGCAGTTGCTTGGTGAGAGACTTCCAGAAACAGATTCTGAGGCTGGAGCCTCAGCTCTCATCTGCTACCCCGACCAAGTTAAGTGAAGACAGAAATGTCCAAATAGAACTTAAGAGCTTTGCTGTCCTTTAAGAGGAAATCTCTATTGTACAGACTAACACAAGAAAAGCCATGTTCTTCAAGTAAGAATTGAAAAAAACAATCACCCAGTTTCATTCTTCATAATGACTCTGCTGTGGCTGGTTCCCATATTAGAGATGAATTTGGATCCTTCTTCTGACCACCCAGCAGTTGGTCAGGGGAGGGTAGTACTGGGTGTTCTTGCATTACATGAGGGTTAGTTTGAAGAAGGGCTTCCTCACCCTCTCCCTGAGCTCACACATCTGTAAACAGCCATGCATGGCTGTTCACCAGTATCTTTTGGGGTTGAGATTTTGTAGTTTGGGATGGGGGGAAGAAGGAGTGAGGAAGACAAGTACTTTGTAGGTCCTGTCACAATGCTTCCTCTTCCTCTGTGCTATCAACATTCCACATTTCCATTCTTGGAAACTCTTGATGTTTCCCAGCTAGGTCTAGACCTCCAAGTCTCCTCCAGCCTGGAGATACTGCAGGAGCATCACCAGATTGGTTCTGAGGTTGGGTTGGAGCTGACCAGTGTCACCTTTGTTGGCAAAGTCTTCTGTCTGAATAAAACCAGTCTAAGAAACAAGTCTTGCCTTAGGGCAACTTGTCACCAGTGGCAATTCAATTTTATCTTAAATAACTTTTTTGACAAATGCGTGGCAGCTGAAAATTCTAAAGAATTCAGATTTTTTTTTTTTAATCCTACCCTTGGTGAGAAATTCTAGTAACAGTCTGGCACGAAGTCTGCTGCTTCTTGTGCCAAGGCCTCCTACTCAATTCCTGAGGAATTTGTAGATTATAAGGGTTTGTTTCTACTTTATATATTTGCTGAAGGTTGACCAATGACCAGACCAGGTTCTAGAAGCTGGAAAGCAGATTGCTGATTGTTCTTGCAAGGTGGGAACATTCTAAAGGACTGCTAAATACCCTCCTGGGCTTTTATCATAAGGAACAAGTCCACCATCTTCTTTCTCTTTTACCAGAAAGTGGAAAGAAACAAATCAATTGAGCAGCTTGGATGGGAGAGCAAGACGATGATCCACAGTCAAAGGAAATCTTTGCAAAGACCTAAGCAGGCGCTGAAAGAACAAAGAAGCTTCCGGTCTCTCTAGAGAAGCAGAGATGGCGATTCTTCCAGGGTTTATAATATTTTTTGAGCTCCTACTCACCAGCTGGACTCTGAAGAGGCAGTTCATATCTAGAGAAGAGAAGGACTTCTCAAACAGATTCATTTGGGTTATGGCTTTCTTGAAGTAAATGCAGCGAAAATTGATCCAGTAATATTTGAGATTTATGTGATGAATTATACATGGAGCTTTAGGCATTCGTCCTAGGCCAGATCTCATCAAGGCCTATTTTGCAATGTGGGGCTGATTGTAGCTAAAATGTTGAAAGAGGTGTCCAAGCTCCCCACTGCCTAGAGAGCTGATGGGCAGGGTCTGCCATTCCCCTTTGAGGTTGCTCTGCTGCTCAGGAAGGACGTAGGGAGGCTGATCATGAATTTGGAACACCTCTCCTGGGATGGAAATTCTGAATTGCAGGTGAGAGAAAAATCACTGCTTCAAGAAATGTTCCAATTCCAAAACCAAAGACAGAAGAGGCATCTATCTGTGAAGTGCTGCTTAGTCTTCTTTTGAGTACATAAAGTTTATAGAAATTCTAAAAGATCAACAAATTAAAATTAGCTCTCAAAAAAGTCAAGCGAAATGCTTCTTGCTGTCGTATATTAACTGAGAGCTGAAATCGTATACCATTAAAACTGATACCTGAGACCATTACGGTCAAAAATAAAAGTCTATTTGCCTTCCAAAAAGAAGGGTCACACATCAATAATATTTGTAATTGATAAATGCTCTTGACATGATTAAGGGCAAATTCCATGGTCTGCTTGCAGGGCAAATTGGGGAAGGAGAGTAAATTTCCATGAATTTATTGCATGGTTTATGGAAAACATAATAGTCCCTGAAAGGATAGTGATTATAAAATGCATTTTCCTCAAATTAAAGCTAAAGATTTAAAGCTCAAGGCAAAAATCCCTGAAGAGAAAACATGAAGGACATGTATAATAAGCATTGCCTACGATGGTAAGGATTCTGGAAGGTCAGGGAGTTGGCCCCATAATTATCAGGATTGACTGGCTGCTGTGGGAGCTGCAAAAGTGACAAAGGAAAATAATTCCATGGGAGACCAGAAACAGAAGGGCAAATTTTAGGGAGCATTTCCCAAGTGGACTAATGTTCAGAAATTTGGCCATTGAAGTAATTATTACAATGTTCAGTCTTTGTCTTCCTACCTGAAAGACTTACCAACTATGAATGCACCCTGTTTTTTTCTGCTTAGAAGACAGAAGCTCTTGAGCAATTTAGCTTCTGAGAGAGGATAAAACATTCCTAGATGGGATGTAAAACATTATCCAGAAAAGGGAATTGAGAAGAAATAATGGACATGAAAAGAATCTGGATGGAAAGAGGAAGGATATTATACATCATACTGGGGGAGAATATTACAAAAGCAAGAATATTATACAAAAGAGAAAGGAAACCCTTTTGTGAGGGCACAAGTAAATAGAATACTCTGCTAATTTAAGCAATAAGAGGTAGCCACCGTCTCTCCTGGGTCTGTGAAAGGATGTCACACAGTGCACCTGAGCTTTGGTGTCTTTCTGGACTGAGAATCTGAGATGGAAGTAATACCCATGGACTTGTCAAATTGCAAATAACTGCCGCTTGCTCCTAATTCATGAGTGAGCAAATGATGTTAACAGGGGAACTCAAGAATGAATCTTTGTGTTCTGGGTGAGATAATTGATGGATTTAAGGACATGGTGAGGATCTTCAGCTTTCCTTTTAGTTGTAAAGACTGGGCATTTGGAAAATGAAGGAGAGCTTAGGAAATTCCTGGCTGCCTTCATAAGTGGTAGGCACTGTGGCTTGCTTTTTACAGACTCTTGTATTTATTGATTGATAAATTTATGGAGTATCCACCTTATGGTTGGTGCCAGGATGTAAAAGTAAATTAATGTGCCTAAGAGCCTCCTCCCGAATGCCTCTTTTTTGCCCAGATGTGGCCTTCTCTCTCTGGTTAAGCCAACTTGAAAGGTGAAATCACTGCCCTCCCCTCTACGTGGGATCAGACACCCAGGGGAGTGAATCTCCCTGGCAACGTGGAATATGACTCCCGGGGAGGAATGTAGACCCGGCATCGTGGGACGGAGAACATCTTCTTGACCAAAAGGGGGATGTGAAAGGAAATGAAATAAGCTTCAGTGGCAGAGAGATTCCAAAAGGAGCCGAGAGGTCACTCTGGTAGGCACTCTTATGCACAATATAGACAACCCTTTTTAGGTTCTAAAGAATTGAGGTAGCTGGTGGTGGATACCTGAAACTATCAAACTACAACCCAGAACCCATGAATCCTGAAGATGACTGTATAAAAATGTAGCTTATGAGGGGTGACAATGGGATTGGGAAACCCATAAGGACCACACTCCACTTTGTCTAGTTTATGGATGGATGAGTAGAAAAATGGGGGAAGGAAACAAACAAACAGACAGACAGACAAAGGCACCCAGTGTTCTTTTTTACTATAATTGCTCTTTTTCACTTTAATTATTATTCTTGCTATTTGTGTGTGTGTGGTAATGAAGGTGTCAGGGATTGATTTTGGTGATGAAAGTACAACTATGTAATGGTACTATGAACAATCAAATGTACGATTTGTTTTGTATGACTGTGTGGTATGTGAATATATCTCAATAAAATGAATATAAAAAAAAGTAAATAAGATGTCCTTTTTTTTTTAAAGAAACGATTTTAGTCTAAGGGTTGGAAGAGAGAAGTAAATCTAATAGTACAGAGTGATAAAGAATACAATAGTCCGGGGCAGTATAAGGACTTAGAGAAGGACATTAATTTAAACTGGAGACTCATAGAACGTTTCCAGACAAGATGTGTCTTGAGCTGAGTGAGTGAGATAAAATGTGGGAAATGACATTCCAAGTTGAATGAATAACATGTTTAAAGCCCAATACTCCTGCATTCCTGGAGCTTCAAGCATTTTGCCATGGCTGGAGGTAAGAAAATGTTTTGACACTGGAAGGAGATGGGGTAGGAGATGGTCTGGTGCAGATTCCAAAGAGTCTTGTGGGCTAAGCTATTGTATTGATTTGCTAGGGCTGCCGCAACAAAGGACCACAAATTGGGGGGCTTAAAACAAAAGGAATTTACTCCCTCATAGTTGAAGAGGCTGGAAGTTCAAAATCAAGGTGGTCAGCAGCTCCATGCACCATCTGAAACCTGTTGGAGAAAATCCTACCATGCCTCTAGCTTCTGTGTTTGTCAGCCATCCACGGTGTTCCTTAGTGTTCTTTGGCTTGTAGATGCCCTAATAGCTTCATGTGGCCCCATCCCCACTCTTTTTCCTGTGCCCAATTTTTCTTTTCTTATAAAGACACCAGTCTCATTGGATAGGACCCACCCTAATCCAGTTTGTTCTCATCTTAACTGATGACATCTTCAAAGACCCTATTTCCAAATGAAGTCACATTTATGGGATTGGGGCATTAGGACTTGCGCATAGTTGTGGGGGTGACACAATTCAACATATAACAGCTATTGATTTTTATATTTTATTTTTTTTATATAGCTATGGATTTGAACTTCCACCTGAAAGCTACAGGGAGTCATTAACCCATTTTAAGTGGGGGAATATCATGGTCAAATTTGCATTTGAAAAGGCCACTCCTGGATATATGAAAGATGGTTGGAATTTGGTCTTATCAGAGCTTGGAAGATGTGAATGCTAAACAAACTAAAAGGAAGGAGACTCTTCTCAGCAGGCTGAGAATAAATAATGGGTTTCGCTGGAGCTTTCTAATCAAGAAGGATAAAAAATAAAACTTGAGGGAGAGAAATGAGAACTCACTGGAAGAACTAGAAAATGAAATATAATGGAATATAACGAATGTGTCTTGGGAAGAAGCGTCACAGTGAGGGAAGTCCTTGGTAATTTTCAAATAAAAGTACAAGCAAAGGTCCCCCTATTTTCTCTATCAATAAAGCTACACACTATTTTTTTATTCTTCTTTCCCCCACTCCTCACCTGTATTACATCAGCAAGTCCTCTTGGTTACTCTGGCAGGGTTGATCCAGAATCTGTCAACTTCTACCTCTTTTCACTGTTTTTACCTTAGTCTCAAACACCATCAGCTCTCATTTGGACATTTACAATATCTTCCTGCCTTGTCCACCTACAATCCATTCTCCATGCAGTGATCTTCAAAAAAACGTAAATCAGATTCTATCATTATTCTACCTAAAATCCTACATTGCTTTCCCATCTGTCTTAGTTTTCCGGAGCTGCTGTCACAAATACCACACAATGGGCTGGCTTATGCAATGAGAATTTATTGGGTCATGGTTTTGAGGTTTTGAGTGCAATCCCTGGGATTCCTTGGCTTGGATTCCTGCCTCCCTTTGCATGGTGGTGTCCTCTCCTCTCTGTCTAGTCTTCTGGCTTTCTTTGACTTTTGGTTTCAGCTTCTTCTCTTTATAAGACCTCCAGTACTGTGGATTAAGACCCACCCTCCTTCAGTTGGGTTACACTTTAATTAAAAATAACATCTCCAAGAAGTCCTATTTATATGGGTTCCATGCCCATGGGAGTGTGGATAAAGACTAAGAATGTGTCTAAATTGGGGTACATAATTCAATATACCACACCATCCTCCTGGTACATGATCCAGACACCTTATGTAAAGCCTGCATGGCCCAACCTCAACCTTCCCCTCTAACCTCCTAGTCTGCCAAAATGACTTTCCTCCTCTTCTTCAAACAGGCTACATTCTTTCTTGATTTAAGGCTTTTTGACTTGTTATCTGCACCTGAAATTCTCTTCCCTTAGTCCTCCTGGGCTGTTGGTTGCCTTTTTCTTATCATTTGTGACTCACCTCAAATGTTGCCCTCTCATTTGAGGGGATCATAACAGGTAATGGACGGATGGATGGATGGATGATGGGTTCCTTTCTTCCTATGGCTGGGGTTCCTCCACTGCTCCTACAGACCCAGTTCTACCTCAGTCTCTAGATCCTATTCTGACCCTGGGCAGGAGGGATTTGTGGCCTTGAGCTTGGCTTCAGATTTGCTTCCCACCCATCTGGGACCTGGGACCCCCAATTGTGACAATTCTGCCTTTCCTCAAATTTGAGATCTTTGTGTCACAGTTCTGGTAACTGGCTTGTTTATTAGTCATCCCCAATTGTTGACTGAATCTTTCAAGACACTAATGTACTGTGTTAGCAAGTAAGAACAACAAGACATTGAAATTTGTGTTATTTTTTATGAATATGATCTCACTTATTTCAGAGGTTGGTGAGACCTGGGTAAATTTAGTTTATGTTTAGAAATAAAACCAGAAGTATGTGAAACACTGAGATTTTATTAGTGCATATTAATTAAGAATGTGCTAAATGTCTTTGAATTGTTTTAAATAGCTAGAGGAATACAGAAATAAACTACATATCTTATAGGAGTAAATACAAATCTAAAAAATGAAAATTGAATTTTTCCTGGTGCAAAAAGGGGAAGAAACTCCCCCCTTCCTCTTTCTCTGAAAGCATTTACTATAGAAAACTTACAGTCATTGTGCCAGTTTGAAACTATTATGGACCCAGAAGAGCTGTGATCTTTTAACTCAATCTTCTTGGGTGGAATATTTTGATTGAGTGTTTCCATGGAGATGTGACTCACCCAGCTATGGGTGACACCTTTGATTGGGTTATTTCCATGGAGGTGTAGACCCCGCCCATTCAGGGTGGGTCTTGATTGGTTCACCGGAGTACTTAAGAGAGCTCATGAGCCAACACAGATGCTGACATTTAGAGTTGCTTGGAGTTGCTGACAGAGGACATTTGGAGATGCTAAGCTAATAGAAGAAGCCCAGAGTTTGCCTCAGAGAAGCTAAGAGAGGACCTCCAGATGCATAGAAATGCCCTGGGAGAAAGAAGCAAGGATGCACAGGAGCTGAGCGAGAGGAGCCCAGAGACATTTTGGAGAAAGCTATTTTGAAATACAACCTGGGAGCAAAGGAACAGCGGACGCCAGCCACAAGACTTCCCAGCTGACAGAGGTGTTCTGGACGCCATTGGCCGTTCTTCAGTGAAGGTATCATCTTGTTGATGCCTTAGTCTGGACACTTCTATGGCCTTAGAACTATAACTTTGTAACCTTAACCTAATAAATTCTCTTTATAAAAGCTAATCCATTTCTGGTGTTTTGCGTAACAGCAGCGTTATCAAACTGGTACAGTCGTGAATTCTTTCTCCGCCCCTTTGAGATGTACAGACATCTTTTGAAAGCTAAATTTTACAATCCAGGAATCTGAGAGCCAGCTCTTTGAAATATAATTATCAAGGAAGATAGAGCCCCAATATACCAGTTTCTGTGAGAGGATAGGATCCTCTCTTGGTGGTTGAATGGCTCCAACTCACACAAACCTCCTTCCTTCATGAATACCTGGGAATTTTATTTTTCTTTCGAACAAATGCAATTAGAAAGCACAGTTGGCTGTCCCAATTACCAGGTGAATTTAGGATGAACTATGTGGAACAAATGGTGCTGTCAAGTCCTCTTACCCGAGTACTAGTTATTGTTCATCTTGAGACCATGGATGAAATGGATTGCATCTGCTAGGCCATATAAAAGGGTGAGGTTTCTTCCTGTTTTTGCAGAAAACAGTGGATTATCTTTGATGCATGCTACATTCTGGTTTAATGGTTATTCATAAAAAAACTATTTTCTTTCTCTTTTATCCTTGTGGAGAGAATTTATGGGTTGGCAGAAAGTTTTGTTTTTAATTACATTTCCCCCAAATTGACCAAATCTTAAAAGAATGGGCCTCACCCCTCTCCCATCCCCCTGTCCCATCAAAAAAAGCATGGCCACACAAGTTTTATTTTTGCGATACTCATCAGTTTGTATGTTTAATCGAAGGGGAATGTTCCAGGGTTAAAAAGAAGCAGGAAACACAGAAAAATTTAACAAGAAATGTATATTTTCCAAAGGGTTTTAGTTTATGCCCTGGCTTCCTAGCCTGGAGGATTTGGATTTTAGGATAAAAAGGTTTAATGAGTTGAACCTCTACTCTCAGATTTTTAATCCTTGCCAATTGGCCATGTAACAAAAAACAAGAACAGCACAGGAATTCCTTGCACACCAACTCCTGCAATTAAACCAGAAAAAAAAAAAATCCTTGTTTTTCCCCCCTCCCCCCAACTCTATAGAGATTAGGCCATTTTTCATTTACTACTGAGAGTTTCTATTATATTACCAATTAATTGTTCTAGTTAAGAGAGAGAGAGAAAATAAATCATCTGCTCATTTTAAAGACGTGAAACTCCCCTACAATAATTTGTCACTGTTTCCTCAAAGACAGAAAGTCTTTTTAGTGCTGCTCAATGTAGGATATAGAAAGTGTTTTGTTTTTTTGTGTTTTTTTTTTCTGGGAATGAAAGAATCCTTTTAATAATATCTTGGCTTCTGGATCAGATGGGGATGAGCTGGGGGACCTGGACATTGATTTTTTTTTTTTTAGGATGGAATCCCATACCACTGAAAGTATGTTTAGGGGGTTCCACTAGGGAATGGATAAAGGCATGTTTTGATTTGACTGAAAATTTGGATTAGAAATATTTAAAGAAAGTCACCAATAATCCCTTGACTGATCAACCTAGCCCTGCTCTTAGATACTGTCATAGGATGAACTGCCTCCCCCAAAGGCGTATTTGAGTCTTGAGTCCCAGTTCTGCGAATGTGACCTTATTTGGAAACAGGATATTTGAGGATATTGTGAGTTAAGGGGGCCAACATGGAACCAGATGAGCCTCTAATTCAATATGACTGGTGTCCTTAGAAGATGAGGACATTTGAACAGAGAGAGAATTGTCCAGTTGGCAACTGAGGCAGAGATTAAAGCCCTAGGATTGCCAACTCCCCACCAGAACTTGGAGGAGAGGCAAATAACAGATTCTTCTCTAGAGACAGCAGTGGGGGCGTGGCCCTACCCACACCTTGATTTTGGACTTCAGTCCTCCAGAACTGTGAGAGAATAAATCTCTGTCATTTAAAGCCATCTAGTTTGTGGTATTTTGTTCTGGCAACCCTAGGAAACTGAGGCAGCTGCCTTCTCCCCTCTCTTAGCAAACCTATTGCCAGCTGAGTCAGTCTCCAAAGGTTCTGGGGAAAGGGGTTTAGGATTGGAGCCAAATATTCTCTCCTTTTATTTGGATCTGGGTCTGAGCTAAAGTGAGGATTTCCAGATTAGAGGTGAAGTAAATCTAAACACTTAGGACACATCCTTGTTAAGACATAGTTTGTGGGGTTTGACCCATTTATAATGCTGGCTTCTTAAGATGTATTGATCCTGTTACTATTTCTTAGGCTTGTAGATCAGGCTGTTCCACTTGTGTGAGAACAAAGTTCTAGAAGTGAAAGCACCTGGAATTAAATTTAGTCTTTCTATTTGTGCCAGTTTGATGTATTATGTCCCTCAAAACACCACTATCTTTGATGCAATCTTGTGTGAGCAGACATATTTGTGTTGATTAGATTTTGGAATCCTTTGAGTGTTTCTATGGAGATGTGACCCACCCAACTGTAGGTGACAACTCTGATGAGATAATTTCCATGGAGGTGTGGCCCCACCCACTCAGTGTGGGCCTTGATTACTAGAGCACTATATAAGCTCAGACAGAAGGACCGAGCTTGCTACAGCCAAGAGGGACACTTTGAAGAATGCACAGAAGCTGAGAGAGGAGCTGCAGATGAGAGAGAGTTTGAAGATGGCCGTTGAAAGTGGACTTCTGTTCTGGAGGAACTAGAAGTGGACAAATGCCCCAAGAGCAACTGAGAGTGACATTTTTGAGGAACTACAGCCTTGAGAGGAACATCCTGGGAGAAAGCCATTTTGAAACCAGAACTTTGGAGCAGACGCCAGCCACGTGCCTTCCCAGCTAACTGAGGTTTTCTGGACACCATTGGCCATCCTCCAGTGAAGGTACCCTATTGCTGACACTTTATGGCCTTAAGACTGTAACTGTGTAACCAAATAAACCCCCTTTTACAAAAGCCAATCCATCTCTGGTGTTTTGCATTCCAGCAGCATTAGCAAATCAGAACACTATCCTCCTCCTTTCCTTCTCCCTATCACTCCTTCCCCCCAAAAAGTGAAAAATGTCATAACTTTGAGGCATCATTATTTATCCTAATAGAGTTTAAGTATCTTTCTTCCAAAAGCTCAAGGATACCTTTTCAACAACATTTCTAATCTAGTTTTCTTCCTAGAGCCCTTTAATATAAATGTCCCCTCAATAGAGGTTAAACAATTTATATTTTATATTTTAGGCTGCATACCTTAAAATTCTGCCTAGCATAGTAAAAATAGGGGATCAAAAATTTTTAGGATTATTTGAATTGGGTCAACCTGGTCTAACCTGTAGGAGTTTAGCAATAACAAATAAATTTAATTGTGTGATAGAAGCACATATCTAGTAGATGGATGGGCTAATTTTATTATCTAGATTTTATAAAGCACTTAACACAGTGCCTCATGGAACCAACTTGGAAAATTAAGCCGTATTAACTCAGATGTGAATATTATCACAAAGGCTCAATTTTGTTTGAAATCCCATAAAGAAATGATAATTACGGTGTCAATGTATTGAAACTGCAGGAAATGGGCATAAAACTGATTTAAGAGAGGTTTTCATCAATGATACATATATTAGACTGGAGGAGGGGTAGGGAGGCAGTCTGTCAATGGGCCATATAAAAATGTAATTCCCCACAAGTGAATCCTTTTTCATTTTTATTTCAGCAATGCTCTGGCATCTTGAAATAAGGGCATAATCAGAAGTGGTCCTGAAAACTTTTGGCCATTTTAAATTCCTCCCCACCGCCAACTCTTCTTGGGGAGTAATTTCATATGTAAGTCAAAAATAAGTTGCATTCACTTTTGGAGTTTGCTCCATCCAGCATGTGTAAACCAGTTTACGTTAACTGTTTTGTACCACCGTATGTGAGATAGCACAACAGGATGAAAATAGCTTCGCTGAGATGTGAGAGGGAACTGCTGTGTTGCATTTTGAAGTTCTGGCAAAGTGCCTAAATTCATGTTTAGAAGTAACTCCCTGAGAAGGTTGTTAAGGGCAGGAATCAGCTACTTTGAATATTTGGAAAAAAATTTTTTTTAAAAAGGTCTGTGTTGGTATTGGGATGTGTAACACTAGAGGTAGAGGGTGAACAAGATGGCAGTTAAGGATTATGAATAGATGAGAAAACATCTTCGTGTTTGTGAAAGGACCAAGAGGGTGTGAAACAAGTTCATCTCCTTCTTCTTTTAGTCAGCATTCGGGAACATTTTTTGTTTTTTTTAACTCACTCACTGGAAGATGGCAGTTTAAGAGCTCAGCTTCTTGGTCCTTTCTATCCCAGTTTAAAGCAGAGCCCAAGCAATGTGTTTCAGAGCCCACTGTTAGCTAAGGGGTAACCTACAGGAACTTACATTTTTATTCTGTGACTTGGTTCCTGTCATTTGTAAAGAACTTGATCTTTAAAACCTGGAGCTCTTATGCAGTACCAGGCTGGGTTCTGGGGAAGAGGTGAGCGCTGCATCTGTGTGTGAAGGGGTGGGAATGCCGGGGAGAAAACTGCTGGCTTTTTGCTGGAAGGACTTGTACTTTGAGCCCAGATGGAGATCCTCACAATTAAGGAGCTGTTAAAGTACTAGATGAGCCTGGTTTGTATTGGCTGGAGGTTAGGACCATGGCTATTGTTTTGGTTTGCTAAAGCGGAAGTAATGCAATATACCAGAAATGAACAGCTTTTAATAATAGAGATTTATTAGCTTACAAGTTTACAGTTCTGAGGCCATGAAAATGTCCAAATTAAGGCATCAACAGGATGATACCTTCTCCCCAAAGACCTGCTACCATGATCTTCAAGGCACATGGTGATGTCTGCTGGTCTCTCCCTTCTCTCCCAGGTTTCACTGCTTCCAGCTTCTGTCTTCAGCGGTTTCCTCTCTGTTTCTGTGGCATTCTTTCTGAGCTTCTGTGTGTCCTCTCTCACCTTCTCTGGGGGCTTTCTTCTGCCTTCTCTCTCTCTTTTATCCAGTAAGGGGATTAAGACCCACCCTGAATGAGGTGGGTCACATCTCAACTTAAGATCCTACTCACCAAAAGACACTGCTTACAGTGGGTCCATACCCACAGGAATGGATTAGCTGATCTTTCCTGGACATGAACTTTTCTAGGGTACTTAAAGCTTCAAACCACCACAACTATGTAGCTAGTTTTATGTGCATCCGCCCAAGTGATATTGAAGATAATCAAGAGTATGGGCTGAATGATAGCCTCCCAAGATGTCCATGTCTTAATCTCCAGGACCTGTAAATATACATCCTTATATGGCAGAAAAACACCTTGCGTTTGTAATTAAACTATGGATCTTGAGATGGGGAGACTGGGTTTATCAGGGTGGGACTAACTATGTCCACACGTGTGCTCAGAGGAAGGAGACAGAGAGGGATTTGACCCACAACAGAGGAGAAAGTGATGCAGCAACAGAAGCAGAGATTGGAGGGATGCACTTTGAAGATGGAGGATGAGGCCACAAGCCAAAGAAAGGAGGCAGACACTAGAAGCTGAAAAAGGTAAGGAAATGGTTTCACAGAGCCTGCAGAAGGGCCAGCCCTGCTGAAACCAGGACTGTAGCCCAGTGAAACTGATTCTGGCCTTTGGCCTCTAGGATTGTAAGAGAATAAATTTGCATTGTTTTAAGCCACTAAGCTTGTGGTAATTTATTAAGGAGAATTAGGAAATTAATGCAGGTATTATTAGCAAGGAATGTCCCACTAGTCTTATAAAGGCACATGTGCAAGGATCAGTTTTGTTATCTGGGATGCTATGGACAGAGCTGTAAACAAACATTTTCTAGGGTGAGATTCTGGACAAGAGAATACCATGCACAATGAACATAAAGGCTATAATGACCATCATGAAAATTCCTAAGATGCAATATCAGTACTTAAAATGCATGAAGGAAAATGATCAGATTCAGAAGGAATATGCAATGTCATTGCTAAGACTATATATAACTCCCCCCCCCCCCAGGGAACCTCTTTTGGTGCTCAGGTGTGAACTTTCTCTCTAAGCCAACTCTGCAAGTGAACTCACTACCCTCCCCCTTACATGGGACATGACTCCTGGGACTGTAAGTCCGTCAGCAATGTGACACATGGCTCCTGGGGATGAGCCTGGCCCTGGCATTGTAGGATTGACAATGCCTTCTTGACCAAAAAAAGGAAGAGAAATGAAACAAAATGAAGTTTTAGTGGCCAAGAGATTTCAAATAGAGTCAAGAAGTCATTCTGGAGGTTATTCTTATGTATTATATAGATATTCCTTTTAAGTTTTTAGTTTATTAGAATAGTTAGAAGGAAATACCTGAATCTGCTGAACTGTAATCCAGTAACCTTGGTTCTTGATGATTGTATAACTATATAGCTTTTATCATGTGACCATGTGATTTGAAAACCTTGTGACTGACACTCCTTTACCCAATGTACAGGCAGATGAGTAATAAAATAAAGACAAAAATATATAAATAACAGGGAGGATAAGGGGTATAGGATGTTTGGGTGTTCTTTTTGTTTTTTGTTTTTCTTTATTTCGGAGTAATGAAAATGTTTTAAAATTGATTATGGTGATGAATGCACAGCTATATGATGATACTGTGAGCCATTGATTGTATCCTTTGGATGGATTGCATGGTATGTGAATATATCTCAATAAAATTGCATTTAAAAAAAAGAAGGAATACGCAGAGAAAGTAACTTGGGTTTGACTAAAGCGTAGCCTTTTCCACCCCAACACTATGCTGGAAATGATGGCAGAGAGCTTAGGCTGCTGGGACAAGACCCCTAAAAACCCAGGGTATAAAAACTTTACAAAAAATCTTTTAACTGGATTGGTAACTTCCTCTGCCATCTACTTGTTGAGTTCAGGTTAGGTTTTGCAGGAACAGAAAATCATTGCATGAAACCTACTATAGAACTGATTCTCTCAGATCTCAACTAAGCTCAGTTTCTTAAGAAAAAGTTACATCCTTGAGGCTGACAGCAGGATTTCACTTTCTGCTTTGCATTTCAAGTACAATTCATCTGGGTATAATTCAGGAGGAGAAAGGAGGAAATGAAGGAGGAGTGAGGTCTTTAGGCTTCGGTCTGGCTCAGGACAACTTTTTGCCACACGAGGCTGAAGTTGAAAATAGGTAGATTGTCTTCCTGCTTCTAGTTGGCTGAGGCTTGTTAAGCTCTGAAAGGGCCTGTTTATATGAAACGAGATCACGCAGGTGTGAGAGTGTCAGTAAATAACGTGCTGGTGATAGAATTTCTCCTGGTAAAACAGGCACTTGGATTTCTCAGCAAATTATTTAAAATCGTAGAGAAAACGACATTCAGGTTCTTAATTCGTGCGCAGTTTATCTCAGGGGTATGTCACTCTCTTTGGAGTCAAGCGTTTGCTCTTCAGAGAAAACAGTGAACCATTAATTAGAATGGCTTGGATGCAATGAAACAATAGACTAAAGAGAATTGACATCAAGAACCCAGTCAGCCGATTGCATACATTTCTAATAGATGTATGTTGGTAAAAAGGTAGTATTTTTCTAAGGACCTGAAGCAACGCGTAAACTACAGAAAATCCATATTTTCTGACTTTCACATGGATAATAAACCAATTATCTACGTTTTAACTTCAGTGTGACGATGGATGAAAGATTCAGAGTTGAAAGCCTGCATCCACTAGCCAGAAGCAATTCTGCACCCTCCTCTGGCTTATAGGTGTCTCTGTTCTAGGCTCTGAATGCAATGTTCCCTTCTTTTTTTGGAGTTTAAAATTTGTAAAAGGAGAGAAGTCATGCAAACAAGTAAGACACACTCAAAGTTTTATTAAGAGCAATGGTGAGACCCGGAACTGAAATTTTGTTCCAAGTAGTTCCCATCATTGGCACACCTGGGAGTCAGATAGAAATATTAGACTTTCTTCAAAGATGGCCATTTTAGAAAATAACTCTCCAAGGGTTATCCATGAGGCTTAGAACCTCATGGTGCATGGACACAGATACAATGTGGACTATCTTGATGGACATTTGTTGGGCACAGCCTTGTGGAACACCTTCTGTGGGCTGGTCCTTCTGCTAGAATGTGGGGACTCGATGGGAAGCCAAAGGAGAGCCAATGCCTGCCTTCATGGAGCTTATACTCTACTGGGAAAAATGGATGTTAATTGAGATATATGTCCATAAATGCAAGCAATGACGAGAGGTATAAATGAGAGTTACCTGGTTCCATGAAGGCACATGACAGGGGACTTACACTCAGGGCATGGTCGGGAAAGACTGACTTTCCCTGAGAAAGTGATGCTTGAACCAAGGGCTGAAGGGTAAGCAGATCTAACCAGGCAGAGAGGCAGTAGGAGGAGTGAGGAGAGAAACAAATGTTCCCAAGTGACATTTTGCGAAAACCCTAGATTGAGCTAAAATGTGGAGAGCTAGGGAAGAAATCTGTATTGGGAAAAACTTACAAGTTAAAATCCACATTGAAAAATACTTCTTTTTACTTAGGCAACCTAGTATAAAATGGGGAGGTCTCCGAGATCATTCTGGTGGCCCACTTTTTCTCCAAAATTTGATTCCATGATGAAGGACTTCAGAGACTTCTTTTTTTCAGACATTTGAGATCGAGTGTGATCTCTAGTAAGAAAAATTACCTCTGTTCTGGCATTTCAGAGCACCAGAATTTATAAAGTGCATTTATTTAGATGTTCTGTTCATCACTTTTCACAAATAATTGGTTCTCTGAGATTTTCTTGGTCAAGCTATAGGATATCATAGGTTTTAGTAGAGCTGATATGCAATAACTATTCTTTTTTTCTTTTTTCAGATTTCTGTTTCTGGTTTCTAGGACTATAAGAAGTGGGTGTTCCAGAGATAGGGTAACCTATGTCCTGGCATTAATTATTGCCTCTGCCCTGTTTTCTATCAAAAGTATCTCAAAGTTGATGCTGACTTATATGGATACCTTGCCCAGATATCAAAAAGGAGTTTCCAAATGAAGATAAGTCACTGGACAGCCATAATCCATGACCTTTTGCAGGCAACATATTATGCGATCAAATTATCTCATTTTCCAAATCTCATGAATAAATATTGATGATAATAGCTTTATAATTTCATTAGGCAAAACCAGTGTGCACTAGTTAAATCATTGCCAGATGTGTTGATTAGAGAGATTCTGAGATTCACTATATGTGAAATCTTCTTTTTTGGAAAGATGTAGAAAAGGAAATTTGCTAGGGAGTTCAGCCCACCTGCCTGTTGGAGGCTGTGTGAAAATGAGGTGGGGGCCACGAGTTAGTTGCTAAACCACCTGTTGCTTTATGGGGGAGGCTGGGGAAGTAACGGAATGCTCTCTTCTGCCCACTCTCTCCTGGGAGTGCTCCTTCCGGCTTTGTCCTGGAGGTTGATCAGAAACCAAAAGGACAACATACAGGTTTGCTTAACAATTGACCAAGTTATGCATGAGGGACAACAAGTGATTCAAGACAACACTGTCCATGAATTTAAAGGAAAAGCCAAGGGTGTGTACGGCTTAAAATACTGTTTGGTTATTTCAATTTACATTTTAATTACTGTGCACAATATTAATGCAAAAATATGTAAACCTCCAGGAAATAATGTCTCATATAATAATGGAAGAGTTTGGAATTCTGACAATTATTTTTTAGGTAGAATGAAAGAATTAATTGATACAAGAGGTACTACAGATACAATTTTCCCTGGTTTTCAATGAAACATCCAGAAATGTGTCTTGTGAAAATTTCTAACCCAAGAGTAATTAAAACAACACTATTAAAGAAAAAGCTCCGATATATTTCCACCTGTTTATATTTATGCAACTCATCTTCACAGATTGTCCTAAAGTAAGATTGGTGGTGTATGCTGTATCAACAAATCATCTGTAACACTTAAGTTTTCAGTGTTGTGTCATTCTGAATAAACCTTTGGTAATCTCCAAAAAAAAAAAAAAAAAAAAAAAAGTGGACTGATTAGGGACTTTGTCACTTGGATAGGAAACTGGTGGTAAGAAAGTTGCCAATGGGCATGGACACTCACTTGGGTGTTGGCTCTCCCTAATTATTACTGAGTTGGAAGACAGCTTCCTAATTGATTTTGAGATATTAATTAATTGGACTGTGTTGCAAATACTTAATAATCTAGCTGTTTTGTGACATGGAAAGAAAGCCTGATCTGTAGCAAAAGAGATCAGAAGAGAGTAAAGATCTGAAAACCCAGAGGGGCTCCTTAGGCAAAACAAATCTCTTGAATGATTTTATGACTGTAGAAGTAATGCATTTATTGTAGAAATGATGGAAATTTAGAAAAGTATAGGAAAAAAATTAAAATCATTCCAATCCACTTCTCACTCTTTTCTGTCCCAGAAATTTCCTTCCAGCTATGAACACTAATTTCAAATAACTCAAGGCCTTTGCTAATATTTCTTGAATACTGTAAAGGGGACATGATAGATACCAGAAATTCTTCTTAAAATCTCCTTTAATTATCTATTTTTAATCTCACACATTTCATTTGTTCACTTCTCAAAGTCTGCTACCCAATTATCTATATGCATTCATGTGTGTGAATGCGTATACATATATATATCAAATTGAGATGGTTATTCATTCATTCAGCAAATATTTACTGAGCCCTATAATAGATACTTGGCCATAATAATGCATAGTCTAGTTTTCCTATATAACATTATATTCTAAGCAGTTTTCTAAATTCTTATGTTCAATCATGGGCTTTCAATGTTTACATAATATTCCATTATGTAGTTATGTCCTAATTTATTTTTATTCTTCTCCTATTATTGAACATTAACATTTTTTCTTATACTATGTTCAATAATTCTGTAATGACCATCTTTAACCATGTGCTTGCCCATAACTCTGGTTTATTTCCTCAGATGAGAGTCCTGAAGTCTAATTACAAGAACAAAAATGTTCCAGTTTGCTAGAGCTGCTGTTATGCAAAACACCAGAAATGGATTGGCTTTTATAAAGGGGGTTTTATTAGGTTACAAATTTACAATTCTGAGGCCATAAGAGTGTCCAAACTAAGGCATCAACATGAGGATACCATCATTGAAAAATGGCTGGTGGCATCTGGAACACATCTGTCGGCTGGGAAGGCAAGTGGCTGGAGTCTGCTGGTCCTTTGCTCCCAGGTTGTGTTTCAAAATGGCTTTCTCCAACATGTGTCTGGGTTTTCCTTAGCTCCCCTGTCAGCTCCTATGCATCCTTGCTTGTTCTCTTGGGGTGTTTCTCTCTAAGCATCTGGGGGTTCTCTCAGCTTCTCCAGGGCAAACTCTGGGCTTCGTCTCTTTAGCTTAGCATCTCCACACATCCTACTGTATGAATCTCCCAGCTTCTCCAAGTGTCAGAAAATATCTGGGTCTGTGTTTGGCTCTTAGCTTCTCTCTTAAATACTCCAGTGAACTCATCAAGGTCCACTCTGAATGGGTGGGATCCACACCTCCATGGAAATAATTTAATCAGAGTTTTGCCTATGGTTGTGAGTCACATCTCCTTGGAAACACTTAATCAAAAGTCTCTACCAACAAGATTGGATTAAAAGATCATGGCTTTTGTGGGGTACATAATAGACTCAAACTGACACAAAAAATTAAGGCTCTGATTACATATTGCTAAATGTCTCTCCAGAAGGATTGTATCAATTTTCTTTCCAGCAGTTATCATCTAAATTTTAAAAATAATTAAGAATACCTGTGTGCTCCAGAAAAATCAAACTATATGTGATTATATCAAGCAAAGTGTGCATAAATTCCTCTTCCCACCCTCCCATAATCCTATTCTCACCACAGAGAGACCTTTTCTGTATAGCCCAGGGCTGAGACTTCCTCCTTTCATTATGAATTTGTAAATATATGCACAATATATATAGGTATAAGGAAACATTTTTTTTTTCACAGAAATGGGATTATACCCTACCTATTTTAAAAACTCATTGTTTCACTTAAACTGTCTTATCCATCTTTCTGTATCTGCATGTGTGACTATGTAACTGTCAATAAAAGGCAGAATAAGAGATTTGCCAAAGATGTCCTACATCCTAATCTTTGGAACCTGTGAATATGTAACCTTACATGGCCAAAGGTATGTTGCAGATATCATTAAGGCTGAGACAGGAAAGATTGGGTGGGATTTACCAATCCAATCACAGGAATCCTTAAAAGTGGAAAGGGTGGGAGAAGAGTAGGAGTGAAGTGATGTGGTAATGTCTTGACACACCCTTGCTGGCTTTGAAAATGGAGGAAGGGGCCATGAGACAAGGAATGGGGACAGCCTCTCAAAGCTGAAAAAGAAAGGCAAGGAAACAGATTCTCCTTAGAGCCTCCAGAGTGGAACACAGCTCTGCTGACACCTTGATTTTAGCCCAGCGAGACCCAGCTAAGAACTGTAAGAAAATAAATTTTTGTTGTTTAAGCCACTAAGATGGTGGTCATTTGCTAAGGCAGCAATAGAAAACTAAAACAGATTTGAAAACGTGGTCATGATGATGTATACTTTTTTTTAATTTGAAATTTTATTGGTGGCCTAATAGCTTGCTGATTTTTAGAAGTATTTAAGGAATATTTGAGATAAATGCATATTATTTGTTTATTGGATATTTCCCCATATATATACATATGATATATACATATATATATAGCATAGTTAAAATTTATTAATTCATATCTTCTATACTTTTTTTTTTTAATCCATTTACTCAAGTTGATTTCTCAGGGAGAGATGAAATCAGTTTTTTCAGTTTCTTCTTGCCTTTCTAATAAGTTTTTACTTTACACGTTTCAAAGTTATATTACTGGTATATGAAGATTCATGACTATGACATCTTCTCAGTGGATTGTCTCATTTATATTCTTCTTTGTCCCAATTAGCTATTATCTATTGAATTCCATTTTGTGTGATTTTAATATTGCAACCCATCCTTTTTGAGGAGATAACAGTTGCCTAGTATATCTTTATATGCCAGTTATTTTTTTTTTATTAGAGAAGTTTTGGGTTTATAGAACAATCATGCATAAAATACAGGAGTCTCATAAACCACTGTATTATTAACAACATGCATTGTTGTGGAACATTTATTGAAATTGATAATAATACATTTTTGTAAGTGTGCTATTAACTATAGTCCATGGTTTAACTTAGGGTTCACTGTATGTGTAGTGTATGTCCATGGATTTTTAGAGTTTTTATTGTCACCTTCTATACAATCTAACATTTCCCCCCTTTTATTCACATTCAGGTATGTATATTTCAGTGCTGTTAATTACATTCACAATGTTGTGCTACCATTACCACCAATCATTATCTAAACATTTCCATCATTCCAAATAGGAACCCTGACATTTTGTTGTTGTTGTTTTTGTTTTTAATCAGTTTTATTACAGAGCACTTAGTCTACAAAGCCAGAACATGATAAATCAAATACTTTTAAATTACTTATGCTTCGATGTCATTTCTTCATATCCTGACTTGTTAATAAGTATAGTTACAATAAAATACTCTTTAATACCTCATTGCTATGATAATCATAGCATTGCCCAATATGTATCTAATAAAATAAACATTTTGAAGTGACTTCTCTTTCGCAAGGACGTGAAACTACCCCTAGTTTACCCTCCTAGAAAAATTGATAGGCAACTGTAAGCAACAAAGCAGCAACTTTTTAGGCTTTTACCAATGAGTTAGGAAGAAGAAAGAAGCAAGAATAAATTTAAATAAAACAGGAAGGTGAGATGCATAGAAAAAACATGCCTCAGCTTTCCAGATCTCAGTTTAGAGTTTTCTTTTTAAAATATGAGGGATCTTTCCACGAGGGAATGCATAGGTGTCTTAACCTCATGGAAAATGAGCTAGTGCCCTTCTAAGAAAAAGAAGGCGGTCACAGAGAGCTAGGCTGCACTCTATATGATGTCTCAGTCATCCATCGTGCACTCTTCACCAACTAATCCAAGAAAGGATCCCCTCTTCCCCCACTGACCCCTGTCAAAATTTTGCCAAAACCTTAATCGTTTAACCATTTGGAAACCTCATCCCACTAAACAGTCTCTGGAACTCAGCCTTCTGAGTGGCTGCAACTCCGTGCATACCCCTAGGATTTCCCCAATGCCATCCTTCATTAAATAACTAAAACTGCCAGTGATTTTTACCTACTCTGAGCTGACAAGCTAGGCATGGTAAGGGAAGGATGGAAAAGTCTTTGAAAGGTTTTCTCCCCTTTCCTCTAATCCTGAGAACTTAGACCCTTGTTCTGCTGCCTGATTTTGATGAATTTCTCAAGTTGATCATAAAGGCAAAATGTACTTTATCCTAGAAGTTTTAAAAATGGCCAACTTTGTCATTATTTTATTTCCCATGGAAAAATGCATATTTGAAAACCAAACATGTCTTCCAACTCATTTAAAATAGACATGGGGAAAGAAGGAAATGAGGAGAAGCTCTAGATGAGACTGGAAAGTCCTGTCTCATTTTTTCAGATGTGGCTCTAACACAGCTTCTCCAACAACTAGTGTGCCAACAGATTTAAAGTGATACACACACAACTTATAAATGTCTGAGACTTTGTCCCTGGTGACCTTTAAGAAGAAAGGCACCAGGAACCAAATTCACAGATCCTGACATTTTAAGCCATAACTTTCCTTTTCTTATCCCCAATTCCATCCCCTGATAACCTTTATTCTAGATTCTGACTCTAATTATTTCAAATCATTGCTGTCATACATTTGTCCTTTTGTGTGGCTTATGTCATTCAACATGATGTCTTCAAGTTTCATCCATGTTGTCGCATGTGTCAGGACTTCATTCCTTCTTACAGCTGAATAATATTCCATTGTATGTATGGATCACATTTTATTTATCCATTCATTGGTTGATGGATATTTGGGTTGCTTCCCTTTTTTGGCAGTTATGAGCATGAATTTGGCCACCATGAATATCAGTGTGCAAATATCTGATCAAGTCCTTGCTTTCAATTCTTTTTTTTATGCATCATTTTTTTAAATTTTATTTTGAAATAAATTCAAAGTTATAGGAACAGTTGCAAAAATGATACAAACCCCGTACACAGAACTCCAGCATACCTTGACCCCCCTCCCCTGATACCCCAATCCACCAACTTTAACATGTTGTCACACCGCTATTTCTTTCCCTCCCTATCTATCATCCATCATCTATTGCTCTGTCTTCTGAACACATGAGAGATAGCTGCACACACCCTTGAACAAACACTATAATTCACATATACAATTTCCATGAACAAGAACATTCTTTTATGCAATCCCATTAAATGCAGCTAAGAAGTACAAGAGATTCAACATTGATACAAAGCTTACATTCTATATTTCTTTTTTTTTTCCTTATGTCTCAACTGTGTCCCTTTGAGCCTCCTGTCCTCCATCCTCAGATCCCATCCAGGGTCATCCTTGGCATTCAATTGTCATCTATTTAGACTGTCTTTTTTTTTTTTCTCAATTGTGGAAACATATACAGCCTAAATCTTCCCATTTCACCCCCTCCCTAGCATACCATTAGTGGGATTGATCACTTTTAGAATGTTGCAATACTATCTCTTTCCTATCATCCATTACTAGAAATTTCTCTTCACCTCAAACAGCAACCCTACACTCATTTCTTAACTCCCCATTGCCCCTTCCCCCATTTCTCTTAACCCATGCTCTACTTTTCATGTCTACGGTCATATTCTCTGATAATTTCTTTGTGTTTACTGTGGGACTTAAAATTAACCTCTTAAATCCATAACAATCTTGTTTTTCTTTGATACCAACTTAACTTCAATAGGACACATAAACTATGTTCCTATACTCCTCCATTCCCCCACGTTTATATAGTTCTTGTCAAAAATTACATATTTTACGTTGAGTTCAAAACCACTGATTTGTCATTAGAGTTTGAGTATTTTATATCATGAAGGAAGTAAATAGTGGAGGTACAATTCAAAAATTATTGACTTCTATTTGTATTCCATTGTGGTGGGAGAATGTGCTTTGAATATATCATTTTTTTTTTTTTTTTAATTTATTGAGGCTTGTTTTATGTCCCAGCATATGGTCCATTCTGGAGAAAGATTTGTGATCACAGGAGAAAAATGAGTGTCCTGGTGATTTGGGATGTTAGGTTCTATATATGTCTGTTAAAATTCTCTATATCTCTTTCTCCTTTCTTTGTTTCTCTGTTGGTAGGGCTTCCTTTGGTATCTGAAGCAGAGCAGGTCTTTTATTGGCAAACTCTCTCAGCATTTGTTTGTCTGTGACAAATTTAAGCTCTCCCTCAAATTTGAAGGAGAGTTTTGCTGGGTAAAGTATTCTTGGTTGGAAATTTTTCTGTCTCAGAATTTTAAATATGTAATGCCACTGCCTTCTTGCCTCCATGGTGGCCGCTGAGTAGTCACAACTTAGTCTTATATTGTTTCCTTTGTATGTGGTGAATTGCTTTTCTCTTGTGGTTTTCAGAACTTGCTCCTTCTCTTCAGTATTTGAGAGTCTGATCAGAATATGTCTTGGAGTGGGTTTATTTGGATTTATTCTATTTGGAGTTTGCTGGGCATTTATGCTTTGTGTATTTATATTGTGTAGAAGGTTTGGGAAGTTTTCCCCAACAATTTCTTTGAATACTCTTTCTAGACCTTTACCCTTCTCTTCCCCTTCTGGGACACCAATGAGTCTTAAGTTTGGACGTTTTGTTTTATCTATCGTATTCCTGAGATCCATTTCGATTTTTTTCTCCATTCTTTCTTTTGTTCTTTCATTTTCTGTTTTGTGGACTTCAAGGACACTGAGTCGTTGTTTAACTTCCTCTAATCTTGTATTATGAGTATCCAGAATCTTTTTAATTTAGCCAACAGTTTCTTTCATTTCCATGAGATCTTCTATTTTTTTTATTTATTCTTGCAATGTCTTTTTTATGCTCTTCTAGGGTCTTCTTTATGTCCCTTATATCCTGTACCATGGTCTTCTTCATGTCCTTTATATCCTTTGCCATGTTTTCATTCCTCTATTTTAGTTCTTTGATTAGTTGTGCCAAGTACTGTGTCTCTTCTGATCTTTTTATTTGAGTGGTTGGGATTGGGTTCTCCATATCGTCTGGTTTTATCATATGCATTAAGATTTTCTGTTGTTTTCGGCCTCTTGGCATTTGCTTTGCTTGCTAGGGTTCTTTCAAGTTGTAAAAAAAAAAATACCAATCTAATTTTTCAGAAATACAAGTTGGTGGAGTACACTTTCTCTAACTAACCAGCAGATGGCGTCTGTAAGTCACCTATACTCCTCAAGTCAGTTCTCCTCAACTTTGTCCTTGTGGTGTGTGGGGAAATGATTCTTGTGGGGTTCAGTTGGTGAACTCAATTTGTGTGTGTTGCTGGAGCCATCCACCCTGAATGTGGGGCATGTGTCCAGGTAGCTAGGGATGCAGGGCAGCTTTAATATTCAAACCCCCCAGGTGTTCCTGGGGATTCAAGGCCACTGCAAAAGTCTAAGCCTTCATTTCATTTCTGCCCCAGACCCTCTCTGTTGCTGATCCACAAACCACTGGCACTGACGTAGCATCCCTGGGTTTTCCAAGCAGGCCCCCCTTCTCAGCTGTGATCTTCCAGGACCTCTGCTGAGGGAAGGCTGTGCTACGTCACAAGTGCTTGCTGTCCCTCAAGGGAAGCCCCAGGCTGCTGGGCTGTGAAGGGGCACTCACAACCTGATGCAAAGATGGCTGAAAAGGGTGTCTCAACCCCACCCCTCTCCTTGCACAGTTCCTCCTTCCCAGCACGGCTCTCAGCTGTGGACACGGCCCTGGGCAGGAGTGTCTCCAGCCTGCTGGGGAGCCAGCTGCAAGCTGCGGGGTTTCTTTCTCCTTCTGGCTCTCCCCTCCTCTCCCCTAGCCCTGAGGGAATCTGCAGCAGGCTATCCTCCATGCCAGACAATGAGAGGCTGGCTCAGCCCGCTCCTGCTGTGCTTCACTGCATGGTTCCCACTGTTGCAACTGCAGCTGCTCCTGGGTTTTTCCCCTTTTTTCTTTTTTAAAAGAAACAGTCCATCTCCAAATGCTAACCCCTGGCTTCCCCACACCACAGCGTGGCAGTGGCTCTTTCTGCCGGCTTACTCACTCATTTCAGAATGCGGGCTCCTGGTTTCACCAATTGTACGGCCCCTGTGGTTCTAGCAGACCTTGTCCAGCTGGTGCATCGCTGAAACTGGTATTCTGGGTCACCTTCTGGTTTTTATCTAGTGTTTTTCATGGAGGTGTTTTTTTGCCCTGTCTCACCTAGCCACCATCTTAGGTTCTCCTCCTCAATTCTTTTTGATATATACCTAGTAGAGGGATTGCTGCATCATATGGTAGTTCTATACTTAGCTTTCCGAGGAAGTGCCAAACTGTCTTCCACAGTGATTGTATCATTTTACATTGCCACAGCAATGAATGAGTGTTCCTATTTTTCCACATCCTCTCCAACACTTATTTTCCATTTTTTAATAACAGCCATTCTAATGAGTATGAAATGATATCTTATTGTGTTTTAGATGGCATTTTCCTAATGGCTAAAGATGTTGAGCATCTTTCCATGTGCTTTCTGGATATTTGTGTATCTTCTTTGGAGAGATGTCTATTCAAGTTTTTGGTGCATTTTAAATTAGTTTGTCTTTTTGTTGTTAAGTTGGAGAATTTCTTTATATCTTCTGGATATTATGCCTTTATCAGATAAATGGTTTCCAAATATTTTCTCCCATTGCAGAGATTGTCGTTTCACTTTCATGACAAAGTCTTTGAGGCACAAATGTTTTTAAATTTTTACTGCCTTTTTAATGGAAGCATATTATGATGTTATTGTTGACCATAGACTCCAGTTTGCTTTGATTATACTTTTTCCCCAATATCTTCCCCTTTCCAACACTCTGCATGGTTGACATTCATCTGTTCTCCCATATGCAAGAACAGTTTTATATTTGTACATTTAGTCACAATCATTGACAACTCCAGTTTTTGCAGAGTTAAACAGTCCCAGCCTTTATCTCAGGTGTCATTCATGCCCCTAGCCCACCTCTTTCAAGTTTACTCAGGGACATCTTTGTTCAGTGTAGTTACAATATTGTGCTACCATTACACAGTATTATGCTATCTATTTCTGGATCTATACAGTCAATCCTGCTGAACATTCTATAGTCCTTCAGCATCAAATGCCTGATCTCTACCCTCTTTCTATCTCCTGGTAGCCTGTGTTATCAGCTTTTACCTCGCAAAGTTTGCTCATTAATTGTTAGTTCATATTATTGAGACCATACAGGATGTGCCGGTTTGAAGGTATTATGTCCCCCCAAATGCTATTATCTTTGATGTAATCTTGTGCGGGCAGACATATCGGTGTTGATTAGATTATGATTCTTTGAATGTTTCCATGGAGATGCAACCCACCCAACTGTGGAATGATTCTGATTGGATCATTTCCATGGATGTGAGGCCCCACCCATTCAGCGTGGGCCTTGATTAGTTCACTGGAGCCCAATAAAAGCTCAGACAGAAGGAGAGAGCTTGCTACAGCCAAGAGGGATGCTTTGAAGAATGCACAGGAGCTGACAGAGGAACTGCAGTTTACAGAGATATTTTGAAGACAGCCTTTGAAAGCAGACTTTTGCTCCAGAGAAGCTAAGAGGGGACAAATGCCCCAAGAGCAACTGAGAATGACATTTTGGAGAGAAGCTGAAGCCTAGAGAGGAATGTCCTGGGAGAAAGCCATTTTGAAACCACTACTTGGAGCAGATGCCAGCCACGTGCCTTACCAGCTAACAGAGGTTTTCCAGATGCCAATGGCCTTTCTCCAGGGAAGGTACCCTTTGAAGATGGACGCTTTACGGCCTTAAGATTGTAACTGTGTAACCAAATAAACCCCCTTTATAAAAGCCAGTCAATTTCTGGTGTTTTGCGTTCCGGCAGCATTAGCAAACTAGAACACAGTATTTATCCTTTTGTTTCTGGCTAACCATGCTCAACATAATGTCCTCAAGGTTCATCCACATTATTATATGTTCCATGTCTTTGTTCTGTCTTATAGCTCTGTCATATTCCATCATATATATGTACCACAGTTTGTTTATCCACTTGTCCATTGATGGACATTTGGGCTGTTTCTGTCTCTTAGCTATTGTGAATAATGCCACAATAAACGACAGTTTACAAATGTCCATTTGTGTCTTAACTTTCAATTCCTCTGAGTATATACCTAGCAATAGAATAGCTGGGTCTTATGGCAAATCTATACTTAGCTTCCAGAGGAACTGCCACACTGTCTTCCAGAGTGGTTGCACCATTTTACATTCCCACCAACAGTGAATAAGTGTGCCTCTTTCCCCACATCCTCTCCAGCACTTACAATTGTCTGCTTGTTTCACAATGGCCATTCTGGTAAGTGTGAGATGATATCTCATTGTGGTTTTGAGCCGCATTTCCCTATAGCCAGTGGAGTTGAGCATTTTTTCATATGCTTTTGAGCCATTTGTATTTTGTCTTCAGAAAAGTGTCTGTCCATGTCTTTTGCCCATTTTTTAATTGGGTTGTTTGTCTTTCTGTTGTTGAGCTTTAGGATCATTATATATTCAGAATATTAAACCCTTATCTGATATGTGGTTTCCAAATATTGTCTCCCATTGTGTAGGCTGCCTTTTTACCTCTCTGACAAAGTCCTTTGATGTACAAAAGTGTTTAATTTTGAGGAGATCCCATTTGTCTATTTGTTCTTTGGTTGCTCTTGCTTTGGGTGTGAGGTCTAGGAAACCACCTGTTACCACAAGATCTTTAAGAAATTGCCCTACAATTTCTTCTAAGAGTCTTATGATCTTAGCGCTAGTGTTTAGGTCTTTGATGATCCATTTCAAGTTAATTTTTGTGTAAGGTGTGAGATAGGGGTCTTCTTTCATTCTTTTGGAAATAAATAACATCCAGTTCTCCAAACACCATGTATTCAAGAGGCTGCTCTGTCCCAGTTGCTTCGGCTTGACTGTGAGAGTCTATTTCTGAACACTCAATTCTATTCCACTGGTCAGTGGATATATCTATATGCTGGTATCATGCTGTTTTGAGCACTGTAGCTTTGTAATATGCTTCAAAGTCAGGTAGTGTGAGACCTCCCACTTCATTCCTCTTTCTCAAAATATTTTTGGCTATTCAGGGCACCTTGCCCTTCCAAGTAAATTTTGTTGTTGGCTTTTCTATTTCTGCAAATAAGTTTTTCAGTATGTTTTTGGTTTTTCTATTTCTGCAAATAAGTTTTTCAGTAGTTTTTCATTTTTTAGGTCCTGTATGATTTCTTTTAGCAGTTTCTTGTAGTTTTCTTTGCATAGGTCTTTTGTGGCCTTTGTTAAGTTTATTCCTAAATACTTGATTCTTTTCATTGCTATTAAAAATGGAATTTTTTTCTTGATTCTTCATCTTGTTGTATATTACTTGTGTATAAGAACACTACAGATTTTTGTGTGTTGATCTTGTAGCCTGCCAGTTTGCTATATTCATTGATTAGTTCTAATAGCTTTACTGTTGATTTTTGTGGATTTTCTACATATAGAATCATGTCATCTGCAAAGAGTGAAAGTTTAACTTCTTACTCTCCAATTTGGATGCCTTTTATTTCTTTTTCTTGCCTAACTGCTCTAGCTAGGACTTCCAGCAAAATGTTGAATAACAATGGTGACAGTGGGCATCCCTGTCTTGTTCCTGATCTTAGAGGAAAAGCTTTCAGTCTCTCCCCATTGAGTACGATGTTAGCTATGGGTTTTTCATATATTGCCTTTATCATATTGAGAAAATTCCCTTCTATTCCTCTTTTGAAGTGTTTTCATCAAGAAAGGATGTTGAATTTTGTTAAATGCCTTTTCTGTATCAATTGAGATGATCATGTATTTCTTCTGCTTTGATTGATTGATGTGGTGTATTACATTAGTTGATTTTCTAATGGAAGTTTGTTGAACCAGACTTGCCTACCTGGAATAAACCCCACCTGGTCGTGGTGGATAATTCTTTTAATGTGCTACTGGATTCAATTTGTGAGTATTTCATTGAGGATTTTTGCACTATATTCATTAAAGAGATTAGTCTATAATTTTCCTTTTTTGTAGTATCTTTGTCTGATTTTTGTATTAGGGTGATGTTAGCTTCATAGAATGAGTGGGTAGCTTTCCCTCCTTTTCAATTTTTTTGAAGAGTTTGAGCAGGATTGGTACTAATTCTTTCTTGAATGCTTGGTAGAATTCACATGTGAAGCCATCTGGTCCTGGGCTTTTCTTTTTTGGGAGCTTTTTGATGACCGACTCAATCTCTTTACTTGAGTTTGGTTTGTTGAGGTTGTCTATTTCTTCTAGAGTCATTGATGGTTGTTTATGGTTTTCTAGGAAGTTGTCCATTTTGTTTAAGTTGTCTAGTTTATTAGCATATAATTGCTCATACTATCTTCTCATTATCTCCTTTATTTCTGCAGGGTCAGTAGTTATGTTTCCTTTCCCATTTCTGATTGCATTTATTTGCATCCTCTCTCTCTCTCTCTCTCTTTGTTAGTGTAGCTAGGGGTCCATCAATTTTGTTGAGTTTCTCAAAGAACCATCTTCTGGTTTTGTGGATTCTCTCTATTGTTTCCCTGTTCCCAATTTCATTTATTTCTGCTGTAATCTTTGTTGTTTCTTTCCTTCTGTTTGCTTTGGGGTTAGTTTGCTGTTCTTTCTCTAGTTCCTCCAGGTGAACAGTTAATTCCTCAATCTTTGCTCTCTCTTCTCTTTTAATATAGGCATTTAGGGCAATAAATTTCCTTCTCAGTGCCACCTTTGCTGTATCTCATAAGTTTTGATATGTTGTGCTTTCATTGTCATTTGCATCAAGGTATTTACTAATTTTTCTTGTAATTTCTTCCTTTACCCACTGGTTTTCTAAGAGTGCACTGTTTAGCCTCCATATGTTGTGAATTTTACAATCTTCTGCTGTTATTTAATTCCAACTTCATTCCATTATTATCTGAGAAAGTGTTTTTTATAATATCAATATTTTTAAATTTGTTGAGACTTGCTTTGTGACCCAACATGTGGTCTATCCTAGAGAATGTTCCATAAGCACTTGAGAAAAATGTGTATCCTGCTTTTGTGGGATGTAGTGTTCTATAAATGTCTTTCAAGTCTGGTTCATTCATCATACAATTCAACATCTCTGTTTCCCTACTGATCCTCTGTCTAAATGTTCTAGCCATTGATGAGACTGGTGTATTGAAATCTCCAAGCATTTTTGTTGAGGAATCAACTTCTCCTTTCAGTGTTCCCAGTGTTTGCCTCATGACTTTTGGGGCACTCTGGCTTGGTTCATAAATATTTATGACTTTTATGTTTTCTTGATGAATTGACCCTTTAAAAAAATATAGTGTCCTCCTTTGTCTCTTTTAATTGTTTTATTTTTGAAGTCTAATTTGTCTGATGTTAATATACCTACTCCCTCTTTTTTTCTGTTTGCTGTTTGCAAGAAATATCTTTTTCCAACCTTTCACTTTCAGCCTATTTTTGTCCTTGTGTCTAAAGTGAGTTTCTTATAGACAGCATATATATGAGAACTGTTTTTTAATCCATTCTGCCAAGTCTGTATCTTTTTATTGGGGAGTTTAATCCATTAACATTTATTGTTATTACTGTAAGGGCAGTACTTTCTTCAGCCATTTGTCTTTTGGATTTTATTGTGTCATGTTTTATTTTTTCCTCTCTCTCCTTTTACCCTTATGGATAATCTTCATTTCTACTCTCTTCTCCAAACCTCTCTCTCCTGTCTTTTCCTATCAGCTTGTAGCTCTCCCTTTAGTATTTTTTGTAGTGCCAGTCACTTATTCACAAATGGTCTGTGTCTGTTTGTCCAAAAATATTTTAATCTCCCCCTCATTTTTGAAGGACTGTTTTGCTGGATATAGAATTCTTGGTTGGCAGTTCTTCTCTTTCAGTATCTTAAATATATGATACCAGTCTCTTCTTGCCTCTGTGGTTTTGGTGGAGAAATCTGTACATTGTCTTATCAAGCTTCCCTTGTATGTGATGGATTGCTTTTCTCTTGCTACTTTCAGAATTCTCTCTTTGTCTTTGACATTGGACAATCTGATCAGTAAGTGTCTTGGAGTAGGTCTACTGGGATCTAGTCTGTTTGGGATATGCTGTACTTCTTGAATCTGCAATTTTCTGTCTTTCATGAGTTGGGAAATTTTCAGTGAATATTTCTTCTATTATTCTTCCTGCCCCCTTTCCTCTCTCTTCTCCCTCTGGGACACCCATAACACATATATTTGTGCATTTCATGTTGTTACTCAGCTCTCTAGGACCCTGCTTGTATTTTTCCATTCTTTTCACCATCTGTTCTTTTGCGTGTTTGAATTCAAATGTCTTGTCTTCCAATTCATTGATTATTTCTTCTGCCTGTTGAAATCTTCTATTGTATCCCTCCATTGTCTTTTTCATCTCCTCCATTATGCCCTTCATTCCCAAAGGTTCTGCCATTTGTTTTTTCAAGTTTATGAATTCTTCTTTATGGTCATCCATTGTCTTCCTTAGATCCTTCATCTCTTTTGCCATATCTTCCCTAATTTCATTGACTTGATTTTTGAATTGCTTTAGGAGATTTGTTTGAACATTTTTAGATAATTCTCCCTTCAGTTCATTGAATTGATTTAGCATTAGTTGCCTCAACTCCTGTCTCTCGGTGGAACTATTAATTTGTTCCTTTGTCTGGTCCATATTTTCATGTTTCCTAGTATGTCTCATTATCTTAAGCTGTCTAAGCATCTGACTTTCTTGATTAGTTTATTCTGGAGCTTGTTTTCACTCTTTTACTTAGGGTTTTCTTGTTGGTTGGCTTTGTTCTCTAAGCTTTGGTGTTCAGTTCAGCTTATTCCAATATTCTAACTTAGGTTCTACTTAGTTGATCAGAGTTTTTCACCTCTTGTTTTTCTGTTTCTTGCCCTGCTTCTATGTAGCCTTTTTGTGTGAGGGTCTCCTCAGATATGGTCAACCCCAGTCAGGTTTTCCCAGTCCAGAGAGGCCCAGGACTAAGGAGGAGGTTATGGAGTTTCCTTGAGAATTAGACCCTCCTGTGAGGCCTTTAGATTCTGTGCTTTTCCTCTCCTGTCTAGTAGGTGGCACTTGCCAGCCTGCAGCTCCCCCACCAGTGTAAGGAGGTGTGGTGCTTTTAGTTCTCCTGGTGACCCTGACCCCATCAGGGGTGTAGCTGACTGAAGTTGGTTTCTGAATTCCAGTCCCTGGAGTCTGAGTTCCCAGAAGGAGGGCTGCCACTTGAGCTGGACCTCGCCCCCCTTTTCTTGGGAGAAGTTATGGCCTTCAGTGAAATGTCTCCCCCACTAGATTTATTGTTTTATCTCTCAGAGCTATTTTAGCTGTGCTCTTGCCTGGCCCAAATTGCAAGTCTTTGAGGCTTTCTGTAATGGACTACTTAGAATAGTTATTAAAAAGAGAGAGAGAAAAAGATTAAAACACAGAAAAAAGAAAAAGAAAGGCACAGTACAGAAATGTTTTTCATTTTAATGAGGTCCCATTAACCTATTCTTTTCATTTGTTCCCTGTGCTTTAGGTGTAAAGTCTAAGAAACCGTTGGCTAATACAAGGTACTGAAGATGCTTCCCTACAATTACTGCCAGGAGTTTGATAGTTCTGGCTCTTATAATTAGGTCATTGATCCATTTTAAGTTGACTTTTGTATAAGGTGTGACATAGGTTCTCTTCCTCCTCCTTCTTTTCCTTCTCCTTCTTCTCCTCCTTCTCCTCCTCCTCCTCCTCCTTCTTCTTTTGCAAATGGAGATTGAGTTTTCCCAGCACCATTTGCTGAAGAGATTATTCTTTCCCAATTGAGTGGTCTTTTTCCCCTCATCAAAGAACAGTAGGTCGAGCGGGGCCCAGGCTCAGCCACCGCCACTGCTGCTGCCGAGGCCGAGCTCCACCGCCGCCAAGCACCATGGGGGACGCCGGGAGCGAGCGCAGCAAAGCATCCAGCCTGCCGCCTCGCTGTCCCTGCGGCTTCTGGGGGTCCAGCAAGACTATGAATCTCTGTTCGAAATGCTTTGCTGATTTTCAAAAGAAACAACCAGATGATGATTCTGCTCCAAGTACAAGTGACAGCCAATCAGATTTGCTTTCTGAAGAGACCACCAGTGACAACAATAATACCTTTATAACCACACCAACTCTTAGTCCCAGCCAGCAGCCACTTCTGACAGAACTGAATGTAACTTCGCTGAGTAAAGAGGAATGTGGGCCATGCACAGACACAGCTCATGTCTCGTTAATCACACCAACCCAAAGATCCTGTGGTACAGATTCACAGTCTGAGAATGAGGCCTCACCAGTGAAATGACCACGACTACTGGAGACTACCGAACGGTCTGAGGAAACCAATCGATTTAAACAGAGGAGTCGACGTCGGTGCTACCAGTGCCAAACCAAACTGGAGCTCCTGCAGCAGGAACTGGGATCATGTCACTGCGGTTATGTGTTCTGTATGTTACACTGCCTCCCTGAGCAGCATGACTGTACATTTGACCACATAGGCCACGGCCAAGAGGAAGCCATCATGAAAATGGTGCAACTGGACCAGAAAGTGGGGCGCTCCTGCCAGCACATTGAGGAGGGGTGCTCCTGAAGGCCAGGTGTGGCCGCCACATGACGCTATTCTTAGTTCACTAATGTTAGCCTTATTTAGGACAAAGTCAGCCAGACACCTTGTACTGGGCACACGTCAGACTACAGCCAGTCCATTTCCTTTCTTTAGCCAGCCATCCTGGTACTGTAGTTTAGGGGTTGATGGTGGTTGAAATTGATTTCTGGCTGGTTATTAAGGTGCCTGCTAGCCATTGTATAAAATTAAAACATGAAGAATATTTTTTTGAGCATGGCTAGTGGATTTAAAACAACACATACCTGTCACTGCTGGAGTCAAACTTATAAAAAGCCTTAAGCGGATGGTGTTCCAGAAGGAGACTCTGAGTTAATGGAGGAGTGGAAGCTGGTGTTAGTTCCCAAGATGCACTTGGCTTTGCCAGAAACTCTGTTTAATGTTCAGCCTTTCACCTCTTCACTTATCCTTAGTCCCAGTAGCCAGGATACCTGATGGCCACGTGTGCCTTGGCCACAGGAGACTGTTGAGATTGGCCATGGGGCTGGGCTGGGGTGGTGGCCTCACTCTGCCACAGAGCTGGAAACGGGGTGGAGTGGGAGGGAAGATTCTGATGAAAATTTTTTATCTGACTTGCTATGAAAAAACTCTCTCATCACGCCAGAAGAGAAACAATAACCTCACTTCGAAAATTAGCTGCACTCAAGACTAGTCCACGAATGAGACCCACCTTTTCTACACAGGATCCGTGATCCGTGACCATGAGAAGCGACCAGGAGCACACCCTGACCCCACGGGCTCGGTTTGCCATTTTCCACGTGCAGGGATCTGGCAGTTGATCAGATAAGGCTAATTGCAGCACAACGGCTGCAGCTGGGGTCTACACACTGGCCTCTGCAGCTAGATTTGTATATTGGGAATTTTTTAACAAGACGTTTCATAGGCCACAGGAATCAGAAGTACTGGGGAGCAAGTGGGGAAGCTGCTGCCACAGATTCTGCCCTTTCCAGCCGGAGCCTGCTCAGCCCTTCCCAGGGGCCTGGAGGATGATGCTGTGGCTTCCACCTCATGCAACTGTGCAGCCCTTAGTTCAGGGACAGCTCGCCCACAGCTGTCACAGCAAGTTTAGTGAGGGAAGGCAGCATATTTCACCGGGACAGTGGGAGTGGCTCATGGCCACCTCCCAGAGTGATATTTGTCTGGCCAGGGTAGGGAGGGCATAGTTCTCAGTCTGTGCTTCATGTGGGGAGAGAGGATTCGGGAGCTGCAGTAGTACAGGCCAGCCAGGGAAGGGTGGAGATGGGTCAGTTTCCCATGTTAGCAAATCCTTGACAGTAAGGTAGGAGGTGGGCTAGACAGGACTGGGATTCCCTTAATCTTGAAAGCCTAAACTGGGGCGAGAGGTCCCACCACCAGAGCCCCCATCTGATCCAGGTAGGTGAGAGTAAGAGGCTCCTGTAGAGGCAATTTTGGATCTTGCCCACACCTAGGCTGTTGGAATTACTTAGCTTAGCAACTTTCCTTTTTATAAAACCACAAAAGTTCCACTCTGTCTGCAAACTAACAGCTGAACACCTGCAATTACAAATATTTTTTCATCTGAAATACTGAAATAGGAAATCATGCTCTTTCCAACCTCCTTCTCCCACCCCACCCCCTACCCCCCACCAGAGTGGAATCCACTGCAAAATCTCCAGCCTTAATTCTTGCTTGAGGACCCAGACTGGTGTCTTGCTCTAGGATAGCCCAGGGCAGAGGGGCCATGTGTGCCCCACATTTACCACTCATGGCCCTTTGGCCAGGGTCCCACCTAGGACCCCACCAAGCTCTGATCCTGAAGAGGCCACCCCCAGCCCTTCCTGGCCCTCCTCCAGCCCCACAGGCGATTGCTGCAAGGGCGGTGAAGGGAAGGCTCTCCGGGAAGCCGGGTGGCACACGGGGATCACAGCCCAGGCTCACTCACTGATGGTAGAGCTGGGGGAGGCGGGGGAGGAAGGGCTAGTTCCCCGTGGTATCTGTTCTGTGAAGTTTGTTAAACCTACGGAAAGCTTAAATTCTCATATCTTTAAAAGAGAAAATCTTATTTAACCCCTTTGTGTTCTAGATTTACTTAACACACATAGCCTGCAGCTCAGTTTTAGTTTTAACATTGTGAAAATATTAAAAGAATCTTGTAACTTTATTCTTTTTTCTCCTGCTGAAAAAAAAAATTAAACCAATCATATGAAAAAAAAAAAAAAACAACAGTAGGTCATAAATCATGTGAGAGATGATTTCTGAGCTCTCAATTCTATTTCATTGGTCTATAGAGCTGCCCTTGTGCCAGTATACCATGCTGTTTTGACCACTGTGGTTCTGTAATATGTTTTTTTTTTGAAATTTTATTTTGAAATAAATTCAAACTTACAGGAAAAGTAGCAAAAATAATACAAAACCAATACACAGAACTCCAGCATACCCCAATCCCCTCCCCTGGTACTCCAGTACACCAACTTTAACATCCTGTCACACCACCATTTCTTTCTTTCTTTCCCTCCCTCCCTCCCTATCATCCGTCATTTATTGCTCTGTCTTCTGAAAATATGAGAGCAAGCTGCACACATCCTTGAACAAACAATATAATTCACATATACAGTTCCCATGAACAAGAACATTCTTATATGTAATACCATTCACTGCAGCTAAGAAGTTCAAGAAATTCAACCTTGATACATTTCATTTTTTTTTCCTTATGTCCCAACTGTGTTCCTTTGAGCCTCCTGTCCTCCATCCTCAGATCCCATCCAGGATCATCCTTGGCATTTAATTGTCATTATCTATTTAGACTGTCTTTTCTCTTTTTTTTTTTCAGTTGTGGAAACATATATACAGCCTAAATCTTCCCATTCCACCCCTTCCCTAGCATTCCATTAGTGGTATTAATCACATTCAGAATGTTGCAATGCCATCACCTTCCCACCATCCATTACTAGAAATTTCCCTTCACCCCAAACAGAAACCCTACACTCATTTCTTAACTCCCCATTGCCCCTTCCCCCACTTCTCATAACCCATAATCTACTTTTCATCTCTATGGTCATATTCTCTGATACTTTCTTTGTGTTTACTGTGGGGCTTAAATTTAACCTCTTAAATCTTAACAATCTTGTTTTTCTTTGATACCAACTTAACTTCAATAGGACACGTAAACTATGTTCCTATACTCCTCCATTCCTCCACCTTTATGTTGTTCTTGTCAAAAATTACATATTTTACATTGAGTCCCAAACCACTGATTTATCATTACTGTTTATGTATTTTAGATCCTGTAGGAAGTAAATAGTGGAGTTACAAATAAAAAATACCATAATATTGGTATTTATATTTACCATGTGATCTTTACCGGAAATCTTTATTTCTTCATGTGGTTTCAGTCAATTGTTTAATGTCCCTTCCTTTCAGCCTGCTCAATTCCCTTTAGCTTTTCTCATAGGACTGATCTACTGGTGATGGAGTCCCTCAGCTTTTGATTATCCCAGACTGTTTTCATCTCCCCCTCATTTTTACCCTCCAGTTGTTTGTGAATTTTCTGATTCTCTGATGGTTATTGACTTCTATTTGTATTCCACTGTGGTCAGGGAATGTGCTTTGAATAAATTCAAATTTTTTTTTTAAATTTATTGAGGCTTGTTTTATGTCCCAGCCTATGGTCTATTCTGGAGAAAGATCTGCGATCACTAGAGAAGAATGTGTGTCCTGGTGATTTGGGATGTAATGTTCTATATATGTCTGTTAAATTCCTCCATCTCTCTCTCTCCTTTCTTTGTTTCTCTGTTGGTAGGGCTCCCTCTAGTATCTGAAGTAGGGAAGGTCTTTTATTAGCAAAATCTCTCAGCATTTGTTTGTCTGTGAAAAATTTAAGCTCTCCCTCAAATTTGAAGGAGAACTTTGCTGGATAAAGTATTCTTGGTTGGAAATATTTCTCTCTCAGAATTTTAAATATGTCATGCCACTGCCTTCTCGCCTCCAAGGTGGCCGCTGAGTAGTCACTACTTAGTCTTATGTTGTTTCCTTTGTATGTGGTGAATTGCTTTTCTCTTGCTGCTTTCAGAACTTGCTCCTTCCCTTCAGTATTTGACAGTCTGATCAGAATATGTCTCAGAGTGGGTTTATTTGGATTTATTCTATTTGGAGTTTGCTGGGCATTTATGCTTTGTGTATTTATATTGTGTAGAAGGTTTGGGAAGTCTTCCCCAACAATTTCTTTGAATACTCTTTCTAGACCTTTACCCTTCTCTTCCCCTTCTGGGACACCAATGAGTCTTAAATTTGGACGTTTTATTTTATCTCTCATGTCTCTGAGATCCATTTCAATTTTTTTTAATTTTTCCCCCATTCTTTCTTTTGTTTTTCCATTTTCTGTTCTGTGTTCCTCAAGGACAGTGAATCTTTGTTCAACTTCCTCTAATCTTGTATTATGAGTATCCAGAGTCTTTTTAATTTGGCCAACAGTTTCTTTTATTTCCATAAAATCTTCTATTTTTTCATTTACTCTTGCAATTTCTTCTTTATGCTCTTCTAGGGTCTTCTTTATGTCCTTTATATCCTGTGCCATGATCTTCTTCATGTCCTTTATATCCTGTGCCATGCTCTGGTTGTTTCTCTGTAGGGCTTTGATTAATTGCTCCAAGTACTGTGTCTCTTCTGATCTTTTGATTTGGGTGTTTGGGTTTGGGTTCTCCATATCATCTGGTTTTTTCATATGCTTTAAGATTTTCTGTTGTTTTTGACCTCTTGGCATTTGTTTTACTTATAGGGTTCTTTCAGGATATAAAGAATACCGATCTCTAGTTTGTCAGATCTACAGCTTGGTGGTGTACACTTTCTCTAACTAACTAGCAGATGGCGTCCGCGAGTCACCTATTCCCCTCAAGTCAGTTCTCCCAAATTTTGTCTTTGTGGTGTGTGGGGATCTGAGTCTTGTGGAGTTCAATTGGTGTGCTAAGTTGGGGTGTGTTGTTGGTGCTGTCCGCCCTGAATGTGTGGTGTGTGTCTGGGTGGTGAGGGAGGCAGGGTGGCTTTAATAGTCAAACCTCCCAAGGTTTTTGGCATAGGGTCCCTGGGTTTTCTGAGCAGGCCCCCTTCTCAGCCGTGCTCTTCCAGAACCTCTGCTGAGGGAAGGCTGTGCCACGTCACAAGTGCACACCAGCCTCCAGGGAAGCCCTGGGCTGCCAGGCTGTGCAGGGGCATTCCCAGCCTACTTTAAAGATGGTTGAATGGGGCATGTTATTTTCCCCCTTTTTGCACAGTTCCACCTTCCCAGCTCTGGGACAATTAGCTGTGGGTGCACTAAAGTCTGCTGACCACGGCTGATATTGTGGCGTGTGTGCAGTGCTTCAGGAATCACTCCCTGTCACATGGGGACCCTTGGCCTGGCTCTGGGCTATAGCTCCGGCCTGGGCTGGAGTGTCTCCAGCTTGCTGGGAAGACGGCTGCAAGGGGCATGATTTCTTTCTCTTTTTGGCTCCCCTCTGCCCCCCTGGCCCTGGGTCAATCAGCAGCGGGCTATCCTCCACACCAGACACTGAGACTTGGCCCAGCCTGCTCCTTCTGTGCTTCACTGCACAGTTCTCACTGTCGTAACCACAGCCGCTCCTGTTTTTTTTTTTTTTTCCAAAGAACTAGTCAGTCTCCAAACACCAACCCACGGTTTCCCCACACTGCAGCATGGCCACGGGACTTTCAGCTGGCTCACTCACTCGTTTCAGAATGCAGACTCCTGGTTTCACCAAATGCACGGTCCCTGTGGATTTAGCAGACCTTGTCCAGCTGGTGCTTCACTGGAACTGGTGTTCTAGGTTGCTTTCTGGCTTTTATCTAGTATTTTTCATGGAGGTGTTTTTTTGCCCTGTCTCACCTAGCCGCCATCTTAGGTTCCTGCTCTGTTATATGTTTTATGATCAGAAAGTGTGAGTCCTCCAACCTCATTCTTCTTTTTCAAAATGGTTTTCGCTATTTGGGCCTCCTTACCTTTCTGTGTAAATTTGATGACCAGCTTTTCCATTTCTGCAAAAACAGTTATTGGAATTTTGATTAGGATTGCATTGAATCTATAAACTTCTTTGGGTAGGATTGACATTTTAACAATATTTAGTCTTCCAATCCATGAACATGAAGTGTCCTTCCATTATTTAGGTCTTCTCTGATTTCTTTTAGCCATGTTTTGTGGTTCTTGTGTACAAGTCCCTATATCCTTGGTTAAATTCATTTCTAGATATTTGATTCTTTTAGTTGCTATTGTGAATGGCATTTTTTCTTGATTTCTTCTTCCAATTGCTCATTGCTTGTGTATATAAATACTACTGATTTGGGGATGTTGATCTAGTACCCCATCACTTGGCTGAATTCATCTATGAGTTCTAGGAGGATTTTTGTTGATTTTTCACGATTTTATGGTATAGGATCACATCAACAAATAGGTAAACTTTTACTTTTTCCTTTCCAATTTGAATGCCTTGGATTTCTTTTTTATTTGCTAATTGCTATGGCAAGAATTTCCAATACAATGTTGAATAACTGTGGTGACAGGGGTTATCCTTGTCTTGTTCTTGATCTTAGATGTAAAGCTTTCAGTCTTTCACCAGTATGTGTGATGTTAGCTGTGGGCTTCTCGTATACACCCTTTATTAGGTCAGGGAAGTTTCCTTCTACTCCTAGTGTTCTAAGTGTTTTTATCAAGAAGGGTGCTAGTTTTTGTCAAAAGCCTTTTCTGCATCAATTGAGATTATCATGTGTGGTTTTTTTTTGTTGTTTTGTTTTTTGTTTGTTTGTTTTTGCCTTCCTTCTGTTAATGTGGTGTATTGCATGCATTGATTTTCTTATATTGTAGCACACTTGCATAGCAGAGATAAATCCCACTTGATCATGATGTATAATTCTTTTAATATGCTGTTGGATTTGGTTTGCTAGTATTTTGTTGAGAATTTTTGCATCTATATTCATAAGAGATATTTGTCTGTAGTTTTCTTTCCTTGTGGTATCTTTATCTGGCTTTGGTATGAGGGTGTTGTTGGCCTCATAGAATGAATTAGGGAATATCCCCTCCTCTTGAATTTTTTGGAAGAGTTTGTGCAGAATTGGAGTTAAGTCTTCTTGGAACGTTTGGTAGAATTTCCCTGTGAAGCCAACCAGTCCTGGGATTTTCTTTGTTGAGAGGTAGATTTTTGATGACTTTTTCAATCTCTTTAATAGAAATTTTGTTATTGAGATATTCTGTTTCTTCCTAGGTCAGTGTAGGTAATAGGGTATTTCTAAGAATTTGTCCATTTCATCTAGGTTATCTAATTTCTTGGCTTTCAGTTGTCACAGCATCCTCTTATAGTCCTTTTTATTTCAGCAGGGTCAGTAGTAATGTCCCTCTTTTCAACTCTGATTTTCATTGATTGGTATCCTCTCTCTTTTTTATCTTTGACAGTCTAACTAAAATTTGTCAAATTTATTGATCTTTTCAAAGAATGAACTTTTGGTTTTGTTGATTTTCTCTATTGATTTTTGTTTGTTTGTTTCCCACTTCAGTATCTCCACTCTCATCTTTGTTATTTCTTTCCTTCTGCTCACTCTGAGTTTAGCTTGCTCTTCTTTTCCTAGTTCTTCCAGTTTTGAGGTTAAGTCTCTGATTTAAATTCTTTTTCTTTTTTTAATGTTAGCATTTGGAGCTATAGATTTCCCTCTCAGCACTGCCATCACTGCATCTCTTAACTTTTGTTATTTTGTATTTTCATTTTCATTAGCTTCAAGATATTTCTTAATTTAACTTTTGGTATCCTCTTTAACCTATTGGCTATTTAAGAGTATGCTGTTTAATTTTCATATATTTGTGAATTTTCAATACCCCCTCTGCTATTGATTTCTAGCTTCACTCCATTGTGGTCAGAGAATACACATTGTATGATTGCAATATTTTTGAATTTATTGAGACTTGTTTTGTGACCTAACATATGGCCTATCCTGGAGAATGAGCTATGTGCACTCAAGAAGAATGTATATTCTGTTTATGTTGGGTGATGTGTTTCATATATATGTTAAGTCTAGTTGGTTTAGAGTATCGATCAAGTCTTGTATCCCCTTATTGATTTTCTGACTGGATGTTCTATCCATTATTGAAAATGGTGTATTAAAATCTCTTACTACTAATGTAGAACCATCAATTTCTCCCTTCTAATCTGTCAATATTTGCTTTATATATTTTGGGTGTGTGTATATATATATATATATAATTATTATATCATCTTGTTGAATTGTCCCCTTTAACAGCATATAACAACTGTCTTTGTCCCTTAAAACTGTTTTTGACTCAAAGTTTCATTAATCTGATATTAATATAGGTACCCCAACTATCTTTGGTTACTACTTGCATGACATATATTTTTCTATCCTTCTACTTCTGACCTACTTGTATTTTTAACTTTACAGTGAGTCTCTTACAAACAGCCTATAGTTGGGTAATGCTTTTTTATCCATTCTGCCAATCTCTGCCTTTTGACTGGAGGTTTAATCCATTTACACTTAATGTCACTACCAATAATCCAGGACTTTCTTCTGACATTTTGCTATTTAGCCTTTGTGTGTCTTATGCCTTTTATGTTCCTCAATTCTTCCATTAATACCTAATTTTATATTTATTTGATTTTTTTGGGGTTGTACCATATTGAGTGCCTTCTCTTTTCTATCTGGGTATATTTTTCACCTATTTTCCTTGTGGTTACCATGAGGTTAAAATGTAGCTTCCTAAATATATATCACATTTGTATTGATACCCACTTAACTTCAACAGCATAGACATATACTTTTCCTACACTCCCTTGTCCCCCACCTTTTTTGTACTTGATACCATTTATAATTTTGTACATTGCATGTCCAATGCCATAGTTTTATAATTACACTTTAGGCATTTACGTTTTAGCACCTATAGGAAGTAAGAAGTGGAGTTACATACCAAGCAATACAATACAATGTTACTGACATTTATAATTACCCAAATGGTTACCTTTACTGAAGGTCTTTAACTTGTTTTGCCACTTTGAACCACTATCTAGCGTCTTTTCCTTTCAGTCTGAAGAACTCCCTTTATATTGCTTGTAGAGCAGACTACTGGAGATGAACTCCCTCAGCTTTTGTTTATTAGAGAATATCTTAGTCTCTTCCTTAATTTTTATGCACTCTTATTGAGGTATAATCACATAACATACAATCACTTAAAGTGTACAATCAGTTGTTCAAGTATCATCATATAGTTGTGCATTCATCACCACAAACTTTGAACATTTTCATTACTCCAAAAAATAAAATTAAAAAGAACATCCAAAACATCCCATTCCCCTTCTCTCCCCATTGTTCATTTACTTTTTTAAAATACAGTTTAATTGAGATATATTCACACACGCTACAGTCATCCACAGTGTAGTTATTCACAGCACCATCATTCATTTGTGCATTCATCACCAGAATCAATTTTTGAATTACTCCAAAATAAAAATAAAAGCAAAACAGAACACCCCAAACTTTCCATCTCCTTCATCCCACCCTATTCTTCATCTAATTTTTGTCCCCATTTTTTCACTCATCTGTCCATACACTGGATAAAGGGAGCGTGATCCACAAGTCACACAGTCACACTGCGCAAGCTACACAGTTATACAATCATCCTCAAGAATCAAGGTCACTGGATTGCAGTTTGACAGCCTCAGTTATTTCCCTCTATCCATTCCAACACACTATGAACTAAAAAGTGACATCCATATAGCGCATAAGAATGCCCTCCAGAGTGACCTCTTGACTCCATTTGAAGTCTCTCAGCCACTGGAACCTTATTTTGTTTCATCTCTCTTCCCCCTTTTGGTCAAGAAGATCCTCTCAATCCCACAGTGCTGGGTCCAGCCTCATCTCCAGGAGTCATTTCCTGCATTGCCAGCAGTATTTACAACCCTGGGTGTCACATCCCACATAGGGGGAAGGTAGTGAGTTCACCTGCTGAGTGGGCTTAGAGAGAGAGAGGGGGCCACATCTGAGCAATAAAGAGGCTCTTTGGGTGTGTGTGGGGGGGTGGGGGAGGAAATCCTAGGCACAATTATAAGTGGGCTTAGCCTCTCCCTTGCTGCAACTAGCACAAGGGAAGCCCCCAGATCGAGGGCTCAGCCCACTAAATTGGCAGTCCTCAATGTTTGCTCTCCCTTATTTTTGAGTCTCACCAGATATAAAATTCTTGGCTAGCAGTTTTCTTTCAGCATTTTAATTATTTCAACCCATTGCCCTCTTGTCTCCACGGTTACTGATGAGAAACTGGCACTCAACCTAATTGGGACTTCCTTGTACATAGCATCTTGCTTTTCTCTTGTAGCTTTGAGAACTCTCTCCTCATCCTTTGCATTTGATAATGTGATCAATATATTTTGGGATGTATTTCATACTTGTACTGTCTGTGTTCTCTGGGCTTTTTAAATGTGCATATTCACATCTTTTGCTAAGTTTGGGAAATTCTCTGTCATTTATTTATTTGAATATCCCTTCTGTTTCTTTTTCTCTTTCTTCTTCTGGTTTTCTCATAATGTGTGTATTGGTGAGCTTGGGGGTGTCCCAGAGATGTTTTAGGCTATTTTTGCATTTTATAATTCTGTTTTTCTTCTGCTCCTCAGCCTGACTCATTTCAAGTGTCTTGTCTTTGAGTTCACTGATTCTGTCTTCTTCCAGCTCCAGTCTGCTCTTGACACCCTCCTTGGAATTTTTCATTTCCGGTATTGTGATCTTCACCTCCAGGAGTTCTGTCTGGTTCCTTTTTTGAAATTTCTAAGTCTTCACTAAAATTCTCATATTGCTCATGCATTCTTTTCCTGATATCCTTTAGTCCTTTCTCTGTATTTTCCTTCATCTCCTTGAGCTATTTTAAGATCATTGTTTAAAGGCTTTGTTCACTATATCTGCATTCTGTTCTTTTTTGTTGGTGTTTCCTAGATTTTTATCCTCTTTCTTTAGATGGGCCATCATGTCCTGTTTCTCTGTTTCTCTTATACTCTTTGGTGTACACTGTAAATTTTAATATTTTTAATATTAAATCTCAGGAGACCCCCCAAGCTCACCAATACACACATTATGAGAATCCCAGAAGAAGAAGAAAGAGAGAAAGGAACAGAAGGAATATTCAAAGAAATAAATGACGGAGAATTTCCCAAACTTAGCAAAAGATGTGAATATGCACATTTAAAAAGCCCAGAGAACACAGACAGTACAAATATGAAATATACCCCAAAATACATTGATCGTATTACTGAATGCAAAGGATGAGAAGAGAGTTCTCAAAGCTACAAGCTACATTTTAATATTTTAAAATGTTAACTCAGGGGTTTATTCCCTGAGATGTCCATTTCTTGACTTTGTAACCTGCTGGTGATAATACGGGTCTACCCAAAGTGAATGCAGTGTGCTTTGTTTTCCCTGTCTTTCTGAGCCTGTGTCTTGTCCTGGGCTTTTGCTTGTTAGTTACTTTGGGGTTCCCCTGTTTACAGTAGTCTGTCTTTTCTGTTTCTCAGGAGACTGACTTCCCTCTTCTGGCTATTTGAAGCCAGCAGGGCTTTGTCTCAAATTGTCCACCTCTATAGTTTTTTACAATCCTTTCTCTGTCTCAAGCTGCTTTTACCTGGAGGGTAAATTCTGGGAGGAGGGGCACACCAGGGATGACTTTCCCAAGTCAGTCTCTCCCAGCCAGAAAAGGCCTATGGACCCACCAAGGGGCACAGACTGGCTCTACAGTGCCCTGGGGAGGGATCAGAATGGGCACCAAGAGTTCCTTCCATGTGTCCCCGAAGCTGAGCTTTCTTGGCCTGCCCAGCAAATGCAGCCCTTCAACTCACCATCCCTGGCAGCTCTGAGGAAGTGTAGCGACTTTAAGTCTTCTCCTCTGCCACCTTTGTTTGGGGTACGTTGAAACAACAGCCTCCATCAGAGCTGGGTCAGCAGTGATCTGAAGTCACTAATCAAAAACCATGATCAGTGATTGGCCGTACCCACCTGTGGTCTTAGGGAAGAGGATTTTTGTGTCCCCTTCTGTCACCAGTGAGCTAGCCAGGGGCTGGACCCCATGGCAGCCTGCCACAAGGGGATGGGATGGGTGCTGGAAACTGCCTCATGGAGAGAGCAATTTACTGTTCTTTACTGTGTTTTATTAGCCTGTTCCTCCCTCTCTTCCTTGGATGCTGTATGTGTTCTTCTGACCTCTAGAGTTTCAAAATAGTTGTTTCAGACCATTCCTGCCTGTTCAATAGTTGTCACGTTGGAAGGACTGAGTCCTGGAGCTCCTTTCTCCACTATCTTCCCACATTCCCTCCTACACCTGTTTTTGCACAATTTTTTTTCTAGTAGTTTGGAAGTCACACATCCTACTTTTAATGTTTAGTATTAATCTGTACATTTGAACACATAAATTTAAGTTTATGTCATTTTATTAACATCTGCAATTAAGTGAATATCTTTCAATGAAATTCTTTTTCTAATCTGCTAAGCCACTTTTCATAATTTCTTGTTCCCTGCAGATATTCCCAAGATAATGTTTTATGTCCTTAAGAATAGTAGGCATAATTTTATACTTTGGGACTGATAATTCCAATTTCTGAAGTCTCAGAGGGTATTCTTCTGCTGTCTCTTTTTCTTGCTGCTTTTTGCTATGGGGTCTTTCTTCCTTTTTTGTGTGCCACTCATAATGTTTGAATACTTAGTTGTAGAAATAACTTGAGGCCTGGAAAGTTGGTCAAAAAATAAGAAAATATTTTTGTTGGCTTCTGCTGGCCTGTAGGGGAACTAAAAATCCAGAACTAGCCCAATTCAGCTTCAAGGTTAGAAGGTTCAGGGTGAAGCCAGGTTGCGAGTACATGGGGGAGGGTAAGCTGGGTCAGTGCCTTTCACCTTAACCCAAGTGTGTTTTCTTGGGGGTCACATGTGGACTGTGTGTGAGGTTACCAGATGCCCCACCCCCACCTTGGGGAACCATAGGCTTTAATTTTATCCCCTTTGCCCAGGAATTAGCCAACTGCAGGTCAGTTTTGCAGATCCATATTCTTCATTTGCAAATGCCTTCAAGGCAAAAGTGGATCTGAGGGCTTATGAATGTGGGTTCTGGCCTTCTCCAATGTCTGTTAATTCTTCACTAACTTGTTGAAAGTTCAATGCTTTTAAGAAGATGCTTATTATAATTACCTAGTTGACCATTATACTTTTCAAATTCTAGCACTGTTTATTTTAATCTCTGCACACCAACCATATTCTGCCATGAAATTATCTGAGATTTTAGTTCCAGTTGGCTGTTAACTGACATTCCCCATTTACACCCAATTTCCCCAGCCCTGTGCAATCACCAATCTATTTTCTGTCTGAATGGATTTACCTCCTCTGGACATTTCACATAAATGGAATCATGCAAAATGTGGTCTTTTGTGACTGGTTTCTTTCATGTTTTCAGGGTTCATTTTGTAGCATGAATCAGTTCCTCATTTCTTTTATTGCTGCATAACATTCCATTTCATGGATATGCCACATGTTACTTATCCATTCATAAGTTGATGGAAATTTGTTTTTTTCTACTTTCGGGCTATTATGGACAATGTTGGTATGAACAAGTTTTTGTGTGGACATATGTTTTCATTTCTCTCGAGTATATACCTAGAAGTGAAATTGTTGATCATATGATACCATTTTCCAAAGTGGCTACACTACTTTACATTCCCACCAGCAGTATATGGTGGTTACAATTTCTTTACATCCTTGCCAACACTTGTTATTGTATGTCATCTTGATTATCGCCAACCTAGCGAGTTGATGCGGTATCTAATTGTGGTTTTGATTTGCCTTCCCTTGATAGTTGATGTTGAGCATCTTTCCTATGCTTGTTGGACATTTGTGTATCTTATTTAAAGAAATGTATATTTATATCCTTTGCCCATTTTTAATTGGGTTTTTTGCCTTTTTGTTGTTGCAATATAGGAGTTCTACATATATTCTATATACAAGAGATATGATCTGCAAAAACCAAGATATGTAATTTGCAAAATTCTTTGCACATTCTCCATGTTATCTTTTCACTTTCTTGAAGGTGAATGCAATTTATTTTTGTATATTTACTTCATATCCTATAGCTGTCTTAAATTTGCCCATTAGTTTCAGTTGTTTGAAAATTTATTTGGATTTTCTATGTACATAATAATGTGCTCTCTCAATAATGACAATTTTGTTTCTTCATAATAACCGTCTACCTATTATTTTTCTATCATCTATTTATCTCATTTATTATTTGCCTGTATTTCTATCTTCATCATCATCAATCTACCTATCATACTGTAGAGTGTACTTCCTTGCATTTTTCCCAAATGTAGGGAGAAAGTATTTAATATTTTATTTACCTTCAAGTATCATGGTAATTATAGGTTTTTCACAGAGGTCCTTTATAATGTTCATAAAATTCCTTATATTCCTAGTTTGCTAAGTTTTATCCTGCATAAGTTTTAGATTTTACCAAAGCTTTTTCTGCATCTCTTTATTTATATTATGGAATACTTCAATTGGTTTTCTAATATTAAACCACTCTTATATTTCTGTTATAAATCCCACTTGGTCATGGCATATAATCCTTTTTGTTTATGTTATTGGATTTTATTTGCTAAATATTTTGTTAAGAATATTTGTGTCTGTTTTTGTGAGGGTTATTGGTTTATACTTTTCTTTGAATTGCTGTCCTTGAAAGATTTTGCTTTTTGGGTTGTGCTGGACTCACAGAACGAGTTGGGAGATCTTCCCTATTTCTCTAATGTCTAAAAAGTGTTTGCAAGATTGGTGTTATCTTTTCCTTAACTATTTGGTAGAATTCCCAAGTGAAGCCATCTGGACCTGGAGTTCTTTTTGAAAACATGTTTTTAATTATGGTTTTGTTTATTTTAGCAGATATACAATCTTTCATATTTTTATTTCTTATATTTTCAGTTTTGTAAAGTTGTGCTTTTCAAGAGGATTTATCCATTTCATGTAGCTTGCCAAGTTTGTTGGCATGAAGTTGTTCACAATATCCGCTCATTATTCTTTTAAAATCTTTAAGATCTTTGATGGTGTGTCACATATGCTGTCTTTGTGAGAGAAGACTAACACATCCTCTGGTACGTGGTATGCAGCTATTCAGCTGGCAAATATGTTCTTTTGCATTACTATCAGTAAAGATGTTCAGAAACAGTCTACATTCAAATGGAGTGAACAACACTATTTATTTATGGTGTTTCCCGAGTACAGTGTCACTTCTTCCCTCTATCATAATACGTACTGAAGGAACCTGAACTGTTCACATATTCAACAGAATATCACATTGGTCAACTGTAGGAATGACATCCTATTAATAAGGTTGGATGAGCAAGAAGTGGCAAGTATACTGCAGGCCTTTGTTAGACACATTTTCTCTAGAGGATGGGAGGTAAATTCTCCCATAATAGCACAACACATCAGTGAAGTGATTATGAGCTGCAGTAGCCTGGGGCATGTTGGACCTCCCATCAGAAGCAGAGTACAAATTGTTTCACCACTCAATGCTTTACCACTAAGAAGGAAGCACAATGACTTGCAGGTCTCTTTAGGCACTGGAGGCAGCTCATCCACTGTTGGGGATATATTTCCTACCTATTTACTGAGTGACACAAAATACTGTCAGCTTTAAGAGGGGCCTGAATATAAAAGAATCTCTACAACAAGTCCAGCTTGTGAGCAAGCAACCCTGTTGCTTGGACCATATGACTTACCAGACCCTTTAGTACAAGAGATACAGATCCATGTGCTGCTTATGGCAAATCACAATGAAAGAACCATAGCATAAACCCTTAGGTTTATGAAGCAAGATCATGACATCTGCAGTAGAGAATTAAGCACCATTTGCAAAACAGCTCCTGGAATGTTATGGGGACCTTGAACATCAAGTCACCATGCAGCTAGAGGTGATCTTCATGAACTGATCCTTTGTGCAAATATCATTGGGCATGCCAAGATACACTTCATCATAAGAAGGAGATAATATGTATGGAATCATGCAAAAGCAGGGCCACAGGGCATAAATAAGCTGCATGACCTTGTGGATATACTCCATGTTATCCACCATTGTAGCAATGTCACTTGTCTCCTAGCTCACACCCACAACTGCATGAAGAATCAGAGGATGAGTCAGTTAAATACATGGGTGCAAACTGAAATGCACTTCTGTCCCATTAAGGGAAGGTCCTGAAAGATAGTTGTCAGAGAAAATCCTTCCGAAGTGTAGAGCTGCAGGTGGTGACTCAGGTCATCCGCTTTGGGTGGAAAGCAAAATGGCCTGAGTTATTGGATAGCTTTGAAGAGCTTGACTAATTTTCAGGGGCCTGGAAGGAGGAAGATTGGAAAATTGGGAACAAAGAGATCTGTGGAAGAGATATATGGATAGATCTACTAGACTGTGCATGAATTGTGAAGATCTTTGTACTTCATATCACCCATCATCTACCATGGAAAAGGCACTAAACAACCAAGTAGACAGAATGACTCAAGTGACTCATTCAGTTACCATCAGCATCTTCTGTCCTGCCTTACAAACTAGCCAAGGTCACAGATATCAAGACCATACATGGGCCCAACAGTATGGGTTCCCACTGACCATCCACTGACCTAACTATTGCTGCTACTGAATGTCTAACTTGACAGCAGCAAAACCTACATTGAGCCAATGACTTAGGACTATCCCCTATGGAGACCAACAGGCCACGTGGTAGTGAGCTGATTACACTGGACCCCTTCCATTCTGGATGAGCCATCCATTCAAGGTAAGTACATACAGTATTCTGAGACTTGTAATGTCTCAGCTGATACCATGATCCAAAGGCTTACAAAGTGTTTGATCCACTGTACAGTCTCCTGCATAACATCACCTGAGAACAAGGAAACCATTCTATCGTTAAGTAAGTAGAACAGTGGACACATGACCATGGGGTCCACTAATCCTATTAAATATCACATCTTCTAGGAAGCTATGATCATGGCAAAGGCCTTTTAAAGGTGCAGTAACTGAGGAGTTAGCATGGTGTTAATACACCATAAATCAATCACCATTATACAGTGCTCTGTTGCCAGTAGTGGAATAGGTTGGTCTGCAAATCAAGAGGTAGAAGAAGGAGATATTTATTATCATTCTTTTGACATAAGAATGATATTTATTATCATTCCCAATGACGGACCTGGGGAATGTATACTTTCATTTACCACAAAATTATGTACTGTGTGCGTCTAAAGGTCTTGAATCCCCAGAGGGGATTTCACCAGGAAAAACAAAAATCTTTGCCATTAAACTTTTACCTACAGCTGTCACCATGAGATTAGCCTGCAAGGAAAGGAGCCACTCTACTGGCGCGGGTATTTGACATTGATTATAATGAGGGATGTTGTTACATAATGATGATGATGCTTGGCAACTACATGAACTGCTGGGTTGTACTTTGGTATTCCCCTGTCCAATTTTGATGGCAAAGGGGCAACTAATCGCAGCCACAGGCTGAGAAGAGCTGGTGACTATTTTTTGAGACCCCTCAGGATTGAGTGTCTGGGTCACCCCACCAGGTAACCTCTCTAGACTAGCAGGGGTTTTATCCGAGAATGAAGGGAATCCAGAATGAGTAGTAGAGGAAGGAGAGAATGAGCTTTAAAACCAGTTTCAGAAAAAAGGGCTGTAGTTTGTTTTACTACCCATCCTCTTACAAATTTCCCCAGGAAAACAGACCAACTAGAATTCTGCAGGATCTGTTTGCAGATAAGCAGAACTTACTGGAGGCAGCAGGTTGATTCAAGAGGTTCAAGGGGTCCTGTAGTGGATACTTGATGCAACTCTTTGTTTCCCCTTCAGACCCAAGGCACGCTTTTTCCAAGCTATAGGGAGTTTGACTGCCATCAGCTTTTAGCTGAGTCCCTCTATTGCCCTCAGCCAAAGGGAGTTGCTCTCCCACATTTACACCCTCCTTGGTTGCTGCCTGCATCTGATAACTGCTAACGCAGGGATGCAAAAGCCTGTCCACGCTGCTTTGTTTCAGGACAACGATGGGGGAGCATCCCGGCTCTGGATCTCCAATGAAATCTGGTGTGGCTTCTAATGCAACTGTGTTGCAACTCAAAGCCTCCCTTTGCCCAATTCTGCTTCCTGTATTCTCTTACAGGCATTGTTCTGAGAGTAACTCCCAATAAACATTTTACGTACTTATCTCCTTCTCCGAGTCTATTTCTCAGGGAATCTGGCCTCAACACCCATTTTGCTTTCATTTTATGTCATTCTCTGCTTATGACATTTTTGATGCCATTTTATGGAGGCCATTACTTTTTAGTATTATGTGAAGATGAAGAACCATTTTTCTAGTACATTTTTCCCCTGTTTTCTGCAGTAAATAATTTTTAGAGTCTGTGTTTCCTCTGAGTCTTCAGGGATACATTCTCTTTCTATAGGCTGCAACTTTTCATGACCTTGTGTTTATTTATTATTCTTTTTACTACTCCTTGGATCAGGCTAGATTTGCCCAGATTCAGTGTTTGTCAACAAGAGAGATTCTCTGTTTATAACATGTCTTTTTTCTCTTGTTGCTTTTATGATTTTTATCTTTGTATCACTGGTTTTGTGCAGTTTGCTTATGTTGTGCTTTGACCTGCTTTTCTTAGTGTTTCTCATGTTTGGGGTTTGTTGAGTTCTTGAATCTGTGAGTTTATGGTTTTCTATGAAATTGGCAGATCTTCAGCTATGATTTCTTCAAATATTTTTTGTATCTACCCCTTCAGGTAATCCAACACATATATATTAGCCTTCTTGAAGTTGCCCTACATTACACAGATATTCTATTCTTTTTAATTACAATTTTTTCCTCTCTGAAATTTATTTTGAATAGATTCTATTTCTTTACCCTCATATTCACTGCTCTTTTCTTTTGCATGGCTAATCTTCCTTTAATCTCACCCTGTGTATTTTTTGTGTCAGACATTTCTTCCTTTTCTAGAATTTCTGTTTGATTCTTTTCCATTTCTTTCATGAAATCTGTGATACAGTTATAGTAACTGTTTCAATGTCCTTTCCTGTTAATTTTAATATCTGTGTCAGCTCTGAATCAGTTAAGATTGCTTTCTTTTTCTCCTCATTATGGACATATTTTCCCGCTTCTTTGCATGCCCGGTAATCTTTGATTTTTGTATTCTTATAGATATGTTGAGTTTTTTTCTGTGGTGAATTCAAAGTCTTTGGACAAGTTTTATTTGGGGGAATGGGTCTTGCTTTATGATTTGTTAGGTGGACTCAGAGCAGCATTTAGTTTAGGGCTAATTATTCACACTACTGAGGCAGGACCTTTCTGAGTAATCTTCCCAGTACTCTGTGAAGTATCAGTTTTCTCTAGTCCATCCGTGGGCACCGGCACTGTTCCGGGCGCTGTGTGAGCATCAGGGATGGAGGTGTCTAGTACTCCCACCTGGTCCTTTCCCTGGCTCAGGGCGTGTCCTCCCAGTCATGCACCCATCTGTGCTCTGCTGAATACTCGGGGAAACTCTGCAGATCTCTGGCATGCTCTTTCTGTGCTGCTCTCTCCCCTGGCTACTCTGTCCTGAAAATTCTAGCTCCCTTGGTTTTCCTGAACACTCAGACTTATCTCCTCAACACAGGTTGTCCACTGTACTGTGTTTGAGTCTTTTTCCAGGGGAGGGATCTGCGGTCACCAGCTTCCCGGGAAACCCTGGAAGGACTGGGAAGTGCCGTGGCTGATACGTGATATGTACAGGTTGTGTCATCCTGGCAGCTGCTACTTGGGTGACTTAAGGCCAGTTACTCCCCCTTACTCTACCCCAATTTTCTCATGTATACAACTGGGGTCATAAAATCAACTTAAAAGCAGGGCTACTATGAGGGTTGGAAGTAAGCATTTCTAGCACCATGCTGGGGATACAGTAAATTCTCATTGAGTGGTACAGTGTCATGTGTCTGTGTGTGTTTACAGATTCAGAGGAGTACCGAAGGGGAGGACAAAAATCCATGCCAGGTTCAGAGTGCCACCTTCCCTGCCACTCATGTGACTTTTGACAGCTCACCAATGCTTTCTAATTCTTCATGTCCAAACGCATCACATGGGGTCAATGGCACTGAAGCAGAAGTAGCAGCAGAGGCGGAGGCAGGCGTGGCTGCACGGAAGAGGTTAATTACCCGAGACACTGTAAGCAGCCGGCGGTGACACCGGGTTTCCTTACCACTAACGGAACCTAAACATCACATTTTTTAAACAGAAATTTAGCATTTTAATTGCATGAGGTAGCCAGAAGCCCTTGAATTTGACAAGATTTTCTCTATAACTTTGTTTTGCTGTAACTGTAGACATTATACTTCTATCCACAGAGTGTGTCAATTTATGTACAGTTTCCTGCTGAAGAGGTAAAAAGAAATCTGACCTGGGCACAGAATTAGTCATTATACAGTCATTTATTAAATTGCCGGAGTTAAACTATTTTATACCATACCACAAAGGGGATTTCCTTACCAAGGACAATCAGACAAAATGCTTCACTGTGAGCCTTTGACCTTGGTCCAGGAAAGGGTCACACAGTCTTTCCAGAACAGGGGTCCTGAGATTTTCTCAGCCAGGTGGGAAGGTGGCCAGGTAATCTGTCTGTGAGGTTGTGACAGTGTTTGAGGGGCAAAGACTCTTTCTCTGCAGTCAGATATATATATATTTTTCTTTTCTCTCTTTTTCTTTTTTCTTTTTTTTTTTTTGACAATGATTTGCTTTATTGTCCCTTTTTATTTAGTCATTTTCTCTTTGAAAATGTCAGTCTGTCTCCTCTAAACTAAAGTAACCCAAAGGAAAGTTTCTTTCCTCTTATTTAGAGTAAAATGTAAAGAAAATTAGGATTTAGTATTTAAAAAAATATGTAACTAACATAGGCTCATCACAGAAAATTGGAAAACTCAGAAAGGGGTAAATACAAAAATTTAAATAAGTGAACATACTGTCCCCCACATGCAACCATGGTTAGCATTTTGTGTGTGTTTATCTCTGAATAAATATATTTATGGGTATGAATGTGCATAATTTTAATAAAACTGGAATCCTATCTATATTCTGTAAGAACAAAGCGCATAGTGATTATAAAACAGAAGAGTACCTGATTTATAGTAGGCATTTTCTAAATATTTGAAGAAAGAATATACCACTTATGTCTTTTTTACTTTATATTTTATTATAAACATTTTCTTACATAATTAAATATCCCTTGAAAAATATGATTGTAAAATAGCTGGCAAATATTTTGTTATGTATAGCCATAATTTATTTAATCAATTCTCTACTATTGGTTGCTTTGTTTTAGATTTTTCATTTCTGGAGTTTTAGAATGAACACTCTTGAACATCATAAATCATTATGCATGGCTGGAATTTCCTTCAGGTGGATTCCTAAAGTAAAATTTTTGGGTCAAAGAGTATGAACATTTTTTAACCTTTCTATAACACGTTGCCATATTGTCTTCTAGAAATTTTTATATTAATTTGCATAAAATGTGGGAAATTACTAATTTTAATGCATCTGGAACAATAACTCATATTGAAATCCACTTTCCAAAAGGAAATAGTGTTTCATTATCTTAATTTTTTTCTATGATTACTAAGTGTGCTGAAACAAATTTTCTTTTCTTTTTTTTTTTAACCACTCATACATTTTTGGTAAATTTTCTATCCTTTTTGCTACTTTTTGGTTTTCTAATCTATTTCTTTCTATTATTAAGGCTACTTTATTGTGCCTGGAAGTTTTTCTTTTAATTTTTTTGGAATACAGATGTTTAAAAAATTTTTACATAGTCAAATCTACTAATCTTTCTCTTTATGATTTATGCTTTTTCCTCTTGTGCTTTAAAAAAGCCTTCTGTTGCTAAATGTCATTAAGATGTCAATTCTACCCAAACTCATCTACAGATTCAATGCAATCCCAATCAAAATTCCAACAACCTACTTTGCAGGCTTGGAAAAGCTAGTTATCAAATTTATTTGGGAAGGGAAGATGCCTCGAATTGCTAAAGACACTCTAAAAAAGAAAAACGAAGTGGGAGGACTTACACTCCCTGACTTTGAAGCTTATTATAAAGCCACAGTTGCCAAAACAGCATGGTACTGGCACAATGATAGACATATAGATCAATGAAATCGAATTGAGAATTCAGAGATAGACCCTCAGATCTATGGCCAACTGATCTTTGATAAGGCCCCCAAAGTCACTGAACTGAGCCATAATGGTCTTTTCAACAAATGGGGCTGGGAGAGTTGGATATCCATATCCAAAAGAATGAAAGAGGACCCCTACTTCACCTCCTACACAAAAATTAACTCAAAATGGACCAAAGATCTCAATATAAAAGAAAGTACCATAAAACTCCTAGAAGATAATGTAGGAAAACATCTTCAAGACCTTGTATTAGGCGGCCACTTCCTAGACTTTACACCCAAAGCACAAGCAACAAAAGAGAAAATAGATAAATGGGAACTCCTCAAGCTTAGAAGTTTCTGTACCTCAAAGGAATTTCTCAAAAAGGTAAAGAGGCAGCCAACTCAATGGGAAAAAATTTTTGGAAACCATGTATCTGACAAAAGACTGATATCTTGCATATACAAAGAAATCCTACAACTCAATGACAATAGTACAGACAGCCCAATTATAAAATGGGCAAAAGATATGAAAAGACAGTTCTCTGAAGAGGAAATACAAATTGCCAAGAAACACATGAAAAAATGTTCAGCTTCACTAGCTATTAGAGAGATGCAAATTAAGACCACAATGAGATACCATCTAACACCGGTTAGAATGGCTGCCATTAAACAAACAGGAAACTACAAATGCTGGAGGGGATGTGGAGAAATTGGAACTCTTATTCACTGTTGGTGGGACTGTATAATGGTTCAGCCACTCTGGAAGTCAGTCTGGCAGTTCCTTAGAAAACTAGATATAGAGTTACCATTCGACCCAGCGATTGCACTTCTCGGTATATACCCGGAAGATTGGAAAGCAGTGACACGAACAGATATCTGCACGCCAATGTTCATAGCAGCATTATTCACAATTGCCAAGAGATGGAAACAACCCAAATGTCCTTCAACAGATGAGTGGATAAATAAAATGTGGTATATACACACGATGGAATACTACGCGGCAGTAAGAAGGAACGATCTCGTGAAACATATGACAACATGGATGAACCTTGAAGACATAATGCTGAGTGAAATAAGCCAGGCACAAAAAGGGAAATATTATATGCTACCACTAATGTGAACTTTCAAAAATGTAAAACAAATGGTTTATAATGTAGAATGTAGGGGAGCTAGCAGTAGAGAGCAATTAAGGAAGGGGGAACAATAATCCAAGAAGAACAGATAAGCTTTTTAACGTTCTGGGGATGCCCAGAAATGACTATGGTCTGTTAATTTCTGATGGATATAGTAGGAACAAGTTCACAGAAAGGTTGCTATATTATGTAACTTTCTTGGGGTAAAGTAGGAACATGTTGGAAGTTAAGCAGTTATCTTAGGTTAGTTGTCTTTTTCTTACTCCCTTGTTATGGTCTCTTTGAAATGTTCTTTTATTGTATGTTTGTTTTCTTTTTAACTTTTTTTTTTCATACAGTTGATTTAAAAAAGAAGGGAAAGTTAAAAAAAAAAAAGAAAAGAAAGAAAGAAGAACAAGGGAAAAAAGATGATGTGGTGCCCCCTTGGGGAGCCTGTGGAGAATGCAGGGGTGTTCGCCTACCCCACCTCCATGGTTGCTGGCATGACCACAGACATGGGGGACTGGTGGTTTGATGGGTTGAGCCCTCTACCATGGGTTTTGCCCTTGGGAGGACGGTTGCTGCAGGGGAGAGGCTAGGCCTCCCTGTATTTGTGCCTGGGAGTCTCCTCCCGAATGCCTCTTTGTTGCTCGGATGTGGCCCTCTCTCTCTGGCTGGGCCAACTTGAGGGGTGAGATCACTGCCCTCCCCCCTACGTGGGATCGGACACCCGGGGGAGTGAGTCTCCCTGGCAACGTGGAATATGACTCCCGGGGAGGAGTGTGGACCCGGCATCGTGGGACGGAGAACATCTTCTTGACCAAAGGGGGGATGTGAAAGGAAATGAAATAAGCTTCAGTGGCAGAGAGATTCCAAAACGAGCCGAGAGGTCACTCTGGTGGGCACTCTTACGCACACTTTAGACAACCCTTTTTAGGTTCTAAAGAATTGGGGTGGCTGTTGGTGGATACCTGAAACTATCAAACTACAACCCAGAACCCATGAATCTCGAGGACAGATGTATAAAGGTGTAGCTTATGAGGGGTGACAATGGGATTGGGAAAGCCATAAGGACCACACTCCACTTTGTCTGGTTTATGGATGGATGAGTAGAAGGGTGGGGGAGGGAGACAAACAGACAAGGGTACCCAGTGTTCTTTTTTGCTTCAATTGCTCTTTTTCACTCTAATTATTATTCTTGTTGTTTTTGTGTGTGTGCTAATGAAGGTGTCAGGGATTGATTTAGGTGATGAATGTACAACTATGTAATGGTGCTGTAAACAATCGAAAGTACGATTTGTTTTGTATGACTGCGTGGTATGTGAATATATCTCAATAAAATGATGATAAAAACAAAACAAACAAACAAAAAAAAACCATGTGCCAGGCACCATTTAAAGCACATCTCAAAAAAAAAAAAACAAACAAACAAACAAACAAAAAAAAAAACAAAAAAAACAAAACAAAAAATAGTTAAATAGGAAATATGTAGCATATGTTACCACAATAAAATTTAAAATAAAAAATAAAAAATAAAAAAAAAATTGGTAAGAGATTGCATAGACATTTTTACAAAGAAGATATACAAATGGACAACAAGCAAATGAAAAGATGCTCAATGTCATTAGTCATTAGGGAAATGCAACTCAAAACCACAATGAGATATCACTTTATACCTACTAGGATGGCTATAAGAGAAAAGACAGACAATGAGGATGTGGAGAAACTAGAACCTTAGTATATTGCTGGTGGGAATGTAAAATAGTGCAGCCCCTGTAGAAAACATTTTGGCGGTTCTTCAAAAAATTAAACATAGAATTACCATGTGACCCAGCAATTCCACTCATAAGTATACCTCAAAAAACTGAAAAAAAGGTACTCAACCAACCACACTTACATGTATGTTCACAGTAGCACTATTCACAATAGCCAAAAGGTGGAAGCAACCCAAGTGTCCATCAACCAATAAGTGGATAAACAAAATGTGGTATATCCATACAATGGAAAAATATTCAGCCATAAAAATGAATAAAGTATTGATACATGCTACAACATGGATTAACCTTGAAAACTTTATGCTAAATGAAAGAAATCAGACACAAATTTCACATATTGTATGATTCCATTCATATGAAATATCCAGAATAGATGAATCCATAGAGACTGAAAGCAGATTAATGGTTGCCAGGGACTGGGAGCAAGGAAGAACGAGGAGTAACAGCCTAGTAGCTACGGGGTTTCCTTTTGGTGTGATGAAAATGTTTGGAGCTAGATAGAGGTAGTGACTGCACAACACTGTGCATGTACTAAGTGCCATTAAATTGTTCATTTTAAATTGGTTAATTTTATGTTATGTGAATTTCACCTCAATAAAAAAAATTGCAAATAAAAAAGTAAAAAAAAAAAAAAAAAAAAGCCTTCTGTACCATGAAATCAATTTACTGTTCATTTTTTTTTATTCTAGCTCTTTAATGATTTTTTTACATGCAACTCTTCAATCTATTTCAATCGCCTTTTGACATGAAGCAGGCAGTTAACTTTTTTCTCTCTAGTAGTTAATCATTTATCTCAGTATAATTTATTGAATAAACCATCCTTTCCTTAATAGTATAAATGTCACCTTGATCATAATGAAAAATTATAGAAAAGAATTGTCTGCTTCTGGTCTTTCTGTTTAGTCCTATTGATCTATTTGCTCATTCTTGGATCAGGACAACGCAGTTTGAATTTTTAATGCAAGTCATTTTCATTCTTCATGTATTTGAAAAGTATTTTTGGCAAGAAATCCTGGCTTCATTTCTCTCCTTCCACTTCCTCCCAGAAAGCATCCTAATTAATTTCTAAGTCCTTATAATTCTACTTTCCAAATGCCCTTTGAGTCCGTCTATGTCTTTATATTCCTTTCGCTACTGCTCGTTCAGGCCATTGCCACCTCTCCACTGAACTAATTGGTTGCCCTGGTTTGCCCCTTCTCCTTTGCTCTCCACCCTAAAATACAATCAGATCATATTTCTTTACTCAAAGTCCATCAATGAATCCTCCTTGCCTTTATGAGGAAACTTCAACTTGCGGTCCAATCAGTGAATGTTACTCTGGGAAAATCTGTTTCCCACCCTGCACCTGATGATATCCATGCCTCTCCAGACCAGGCAGAATAGAGTGATCATAGGCAGATGAAAAGTCCTAGCTTCTGTCTGTCTTGGTGGAATCAAGTGTTTTGTTCTTTCATGATGGTTCCATCCCAGGGAATGTGGTTGCTGAAGTGAGGCAACTGGGGCTGTGCTGTGATACTCTGCAATGGTGGCTCTCACACTTTACTTTGCATGCACATCACTGGCAGATATCGACATTAGTGTGTGGGTTCTGATTCAGCATGTCTAGGGTGGGACCTGAGATTCTGCATTTCTAAACAAGCTGCCAGATGACAGTTACGCTGTTGGACTGAGGACCACACTTTGAATATGAAGACATCAGGTAGATTCCTGGTAAATGCATTTCCTTGCTCCCTCTGCCAGTGGGTTCTGGAGGATACAGTAGCACAGACTATTTTAAAATGTGTCAGTCTTTTTAGCAAATGTAATTTAGAGAGGGTATATTTTGACTGAGCTCTAATTGAATGTTTTGCTGTCATAGGGATCTTCAAAAGGAGTGATTCCGTGTAAACAAAAAAATGAAAAACCTAACATCCCACATTGTCAAGTGTTAGAATTACCGTAAATTATAGATGTATGGAAATGTATTTCCTGTGTCTGATAAGACAACTTTGTGCTGGATTTTCCATTTTTATCAGTGTACAAAGACCCTTTTTGTTAAAAGAAACAAAAACATTTTGGAGAGAAGGAAGGGAACAATGAAGAGAGGGAGAAAAAGGATGTGTGAGGTTATTTGTAAATTTATGGTTTGTGTTTGAGAGGAAGTCTAGGGTAGTGGTTAAGAAAGAGTAGTCTGCCTAAGTTAGAATTCCAGCACTGCCACTTAACAGCTGTGACTGTGGGCCAGTATATTCCTATTTTCATCTGTAAAATGGGAATAATGAGACAACCTTTATCATAGGGTTGTTGTGAGGATTAAGTGAGCTCCTAGTTATAAAGCTCTTAAAGCAGTCTTGGCACCTAGCTAGTGCTCAACAAATGCTAGTTATTATTATTATATGATGCTACTCCAGAGAAGATTGCATTTCAGTTGATAGAGGCAGTAGGTCCCTTGGCCTATGTTAAATTTTCATCTCATAAATTCATGTAATACTTATACCACAAGTTTTACAAGTCACCATATCAATAATTTGGGTTTAAAACTACCTGCTCCAAATGGAGATACCCACCTGACTGCAAAGGGGAAAGAGACATACACATTTAAACTGTGTTTTTACCAGATAAGGGACAGGAGAGTATCTCAAAAGTGCCATGCTGATGGTAGATGACATCTGTTTTAGTTTCCTTGGCTCCTCAAGCAAATTCCATGAAATGGGTCAGGTTAAACAATGGGAGTTTGAGGCTGGGAAAAAGTCCAAATCAAGGAACCATCAAGATGCTGCTGGCTTCCCAAGGTCCGTGGTGTTCTGGGGCTGGCTGCCTGCAATTTGCGGTCCTTTGCTTGTCACATGGCAAGGCACATGGTGGTGTCTCCTGGTCTCTCCTCTTCTGGGTTCTGCTGATGTTCAGCTTCTGGCTTCCTCTGGCTTTCTCTCTATCTGAATTTCATTCTGCTTATAAAGGATCCCAGTAAGAGGATTAAGACACACCCCAATTGAGGTGGGCCACACCTTAACTGAAATAGCCTCATCAAAGAGCCCTACTTACAATGGGGTCACACCCACAGGAATGTCTTAGATTTAAGAACATGCTTTTCTGGGGTACATGTAGCTTCAAACCACCACACTATCCCAGAGAAAGACTGTCCTAAGGCAGAGTTATAGCACATTTATTAGGAATAAATGCAGAGTGTGTTAGGTTATATTTTGCTATCAATGATTGACATTGCAGAGGTTGTTAAAAGGACTGTATATCTTTATTAGATGTGTAAATGTAATTTAAATATTATTCTGGGTGTATTTTTTTTAAGTCAGAAGAAAATGCGTTCTGTGGACTCATCTGAAACAATCTGTAATGCATGGAATTATGAGCCACATAAACTCGATATGAATATTTATTTGGTGAACATCTGCTTGAATATAAAATATGTGGCTTAAGCAAACCCAACAAGAAAAATACTACAATTAAAACTCAAAGCATTTCAGAAGTTCGCTGTCTTGAAAGCAATAGATTTTATTTGCAGACAGTTGATAAGGCTTCAAAACACAGTGTATAATAAATGGCAAAGAACAACAAAAGAAATTGTTTGCTGAAATTAGAAAAATACAAATGAGAACTGTACAAAGAATTTTACATTCTTGCCTTCATAATACTTCAACCAATGCTTAAAGCAAAATATATTTAATTGAGTAAAAACTTTAATAAAACAGATTGTTGGGAGAATTATTTCAAAGAGCAAATTTTCAGGCCAATTCTCCCTTTACCTTTATCCTAAAATTTTGTTTTTTAATCTATAAAACTTAATGTTTCCCTTCAGGAACTTATCTTTCTCCAGATCTCTATGAATCTAAAAAGTTGAAATTTTATCTCTTTTTTAAAAATGATTCTTGTTCTCTGAGAAAAATTTTAAAATACTGAAAAATATAAAGAAGAAAACATATCATTCATAACACCTATATCATGGTATTATATTACATCATGATGCTTTTCTTATACAGTCATTGAAAATATGGTTTTAATGCTCTTGTTTTGTTGTTCACCAAGAGATATTGGTTGACTGGAAATGAGTATAACTAGCTTGTCTGCAAGAGAATTCTGGGTTATCAAGACTCCAGAATTCAATCTTCTTTTTATGGGAATCTCCAGAATGACAGCATTTGCTGGAAAACAAGATGTGTTGCCCTGACTACTGTCGAAACTTTGCAATAGAAAGAGAAGTGTAGTATTGTGGCCAGGAATGTTCAAAGGCCTACTAACACATCACTAAGATTTAAGTTACACATTGAAAACGTCAGTAGAGGTAGAGCTCATGATCAAAATTGAGTCACTGTACACAGAGACAGAAATATACATGTCTTGCTGTGACTTAAAGAAGTAACACGAATCCATCAATGTCAAACATAGCAGACATATGATTGGGAGGCAGGAAAGGGCAATGGGTTGGTCTTACCCTTTTGCAACATCAGGAACTTATTAGTTGATCAGGTTCTTAGACACAAGGGAATCCTCCCATTTTGCCCTTCCTTTCACTACACCTCTATACCCCCACCCCTCCACTTGCATTTAACCTGCACTGCAAAATAGCCTTCAGATTATTTCAGTCACATATGCACCAAATAGTATTTCTCTATCTAAAATGCACATATAAATGAGGCTATTTAAAAATGGGTTTCATGCCTACCATGACAGAATGCATTGCCTTTTTTCTGTGCATCCAGGCCACTCCTTGACAAATTTGCCAAACGTTTCATCTATTCTGTTCTAATCGTTGTTCTGGGTGATGAAGATTCAAGGGTAAACCAGAAAGACAAGGTCCTCCTGATAGTACTGGGGGACAGACAACATGTAAACAAATAAAAGAGAAGGGTAATTTCTGTTAGTGCTAGGTGCAGAAACCCTGAACAGGGTGATATGATGGAGACTATGGGGTGGGGGCGGCTCCTTCTGCTTCTACTATGAATTGGGTCTCACTGCCACGGGGCTCTGAGCTCCATGGTCCCCAGGGTGGATTTCCAACCCGCCCGAGCCTGGAGCAGGGCTCCCCAGGCTCCAAAGTCCAGGCACACTCATGGAGCCTTTGTCTAGTTTGCTTTTAATTCTTCTTCAGTGTGAGAGGCTTCCAAATTGATAGTTATTTGTTGTCAGGACTAAACACCTTTTAAATATTTCTGCTATGATCCATGCATACTATCCTGGAGCTTTCAAGTTGTGTTCTTCATCCCATTTTGGGCTGTGGGGCTAATGGGATTAAATGTGGATACACAGAATAAGCATGTATGGGAACAGATTAGTGGTTGTGATTTCTACTGTCCTTTTTTTGCTTCTTTCCTTCATCTTTACTCTCTTTATACATTTTGGAATTAGCTACAAAATGTGAGAGGCTCAAATGTTCTTCTGTGTTGGCGCCATCAGAATAAACACTGGTTGTCTGAAAAGAAATCCCTTACATACAAACTTATTTTTGTATTTTCCAATTCATGGTGCCATTGATCTTCTTGTTGTTGGTGTTATTCCAGTAAGATTCAGTGTTGAGACTTTCTCTCCTTTGTTTGCAAAATGTGTAGGATTTAAAAAAACCCATGTCTGTATAACAACCCTCCACTCCTGCTTTAAACCTTTTAGATCTTCTATCTGTTCATCATGGAACCTCTGGTTTCTTTAGTAAACATTAGTTTACTGGTCTGCTAGTGGGGTCCAAAATCATAAAGTAAGAAATGAAACTCTATATGCAAAGATGTAGGTCAAATGCAATGAGACTTAGTAGGCAAAGCAAACCCATTTCTAGTCATTGCTTTTGGATATTTAAAAAGCTTTGACCAAACTATTGGAAAAAACTTTCTGGAATATTGACGGTTTTCTGGTCAAATTTAAATCTCATGTCTATTTATACGCTCATAGAAGATACAGTTGAATACATAGTAAAAATAACTTATAAAAGCATGTATAAGATTATAATGTGAAAACTCGCACTTGGAAAATGTATTTCCTTGTGAGCTTTTACTATCTTGTCTGGGTTCACAAAATCAAATCATAAAAGAAAAAGACAGATGGTATGTTTCAGTTTCAGTTCCATATTCACTTTATATTTATTTAATTGAAATATTCATGCAATCTTCAGGCTGGCCCAGGGTGTTTTGCACAAAAAGAAATGTGGAAATTTAGGAGGTTACCATTGCTGGAATGCAAGCATCCACATTTTTTGGTATAATTTACAGTGTACTCTGCCTATACTCACAATTTTGCATTTTGAGCAGTTTCCATGGTAGGATGAGACAAAACACATTTTCATCCCTAGTGATTAAAGACTTTGCAAACTTACTGATAAATTTCCCCCCATTTTAATTGCAAACATCAAATAAGATTCACCAGATATTGTACCATATGCTTTGCTACCTTTTATTTTTATTTAAGACAAAATGTATGTCATAATCCTTTCAAAATTACTTCATGCTGTGCTTTCACTAGAGAAGGGCTGTAGAGTTATTATATCCACCTGTTTTGCCAAGCTGAGACATGGTGGCTTTAGGCCAAAATTATTAAAAATCTTTAAAAGTTTCATCCAGCTCCTAACTACTGTCATGGTACTGTTAATTTTTTTTTTTTTTCTCTTCACCAGTGTCCAGTCTCCAACACTGGAGAGATACTGAGGACTGCTTTTGGTACAAAGAGAGTACGTGCCTAAAAGTGTAGGGGAAATTTTGTTTGAAATCCAAGGAATCCAAGAAGGAATCCCTTCTCTGATCAAGGAAATCACAATTGAAATGTGAAATGTTAAAGAACAATCCACTGCCTCACCCTTTCCTTCAAATTTCAGAAGATGCTGAATCTGAAATAGAGAGGAATTAATGATTATGAATTGTGCTTTCATTAATACTAACAGTTTTAATTTTCCAAATCCATTTATTTCTCTAGCAAGCTCAAAGCCAAAAGATATATTACTTATGGGAATTTACTGGCATTGTAAATTTTCATTGATGAATTTTTATCTCCAGCATTATCCAAGAAGGTAGAGAGAGAACGCACATATCCACACAGAAATTGTCATGAAGAGCTCAACAAGATGCAAACTGGCCAACATGCTGTACACATATGCCCTAAACCTGGAGCTATCTGTCTCCAGTTTAGCATTCTTAAAAATTGCGGTAACATATATTCATCTGTTTCGGTTTGCTAAAGCTGCCTGAATGTAATATACCAGAAATGGATTGGCTTTTAAAATGGGGGTTTATTAGCTCACAAATTTACAGTTTAAAGGACATGAAAATGTCTAAATCAAGGCATCGGCAGGATGACACCTTCTCTGAAGAAAGGCCAATGGCATCTGGGGTTCCTCTGTCACGTGGGAAGGCACATGTCAATGTCTGCTGATCCTTTGCTCCTGGGTTACACTTCTGGTTTCCATGGCTTTCTCCAAAATGTCTCTGGGCCTCTGTCTTAGCTTTTCTTGTGGGTTTTCCTTCCTTCTCCGAAGCTTTTTCTTTCTAAGTGTCTCTGCTCTCTTCAAAATGTCTCTGCCTTTTATCCTCTCATGGAGGACTCCAGCAAGGGGATCAAGACCCACCTTGAATGGGTGGGGTCACATCTCCATGGAAACAACCTAATCAAAAGGCCCCACCAACTATAGGTCTGCTCCCACAAGATTGCATTAAAAGAGTGCAGGATTCTCTGGGGTACCTAACAGATTCAATCCAGCACAACACTACAATATTTTTAGAGCTGTCAGAACTCATTGATGGATTTATTGCTCAGGGGCTTTTAGGATCTTGCCAATGGCAAAAGTGGTATTATTACTGGCAGTTTCCCTGGGAACAGATTGGGAAGGCAGTGGGATAAATCATGTGTTTGGTTTTAGATATATTTGAGACTATCTGGTAGTTATCCAGGTGAGGAATTGAATAGGGGTTGGATGTACCCAATAAGAGCTCAGGAGGAAGATCAGGCAAATTTGGGGAATCGTTAGCCTATGGAATTTGTTAAAAGCCATGGGAAAGGATGAGTGACCCAGACTGTGGTAGAGGGGAAGACAGAATGAAAAGGGGGCCCAAGATTAATTTTGGAGCACCTCATCCTTTATGGCCACAGGAGGATGGAGTGCAGTGTACTGGGAAAGAACTACCAGGATAGGAGGGAAATTGTTACTAGTACAGAAACCAAGAGAAGAATGTTTTCAAGGAAGAGGCAGTAGTTGATTGGACCAAAGGCCCAAGTAGTGCTCTTTCTGACCTCAGTGCTAAGGGGGTAGGAGTGAAACACCTCCAACTTGAATGACCATCAGCTGCTTCCCAATTCATGAAACTGCTCTCTTCTTTATTTCAGAGGATCTTCATTACTTCCTGTAGAACCAGCCAAGGAGCTCTTCCATCTATGATTTTTTCCAGGTGAAATGCATTCGGTTAGTGTAATAGTTAGGGTTCTCTAGGGCAACAGAATCAACAAGAGATATCTTTAAGTATAAGATTTTATAAAAGTGTCTCACACGACTGTGGGTATGCACGAGTCCAGATTCCATAGGGCAGGCAGCAGACTGGCAACTTCAATGAAGATGTTTGATGAACTCCTCACAATGAACTGTTAACTTCAGTGAACTCCTCAGGAAACGCTTCATTGGTCAGCTGAAGAAGAAGTGAAGGTCCTCTATCTGTCTTGCTTAAAAGTCTTCAACTGATTGGATTAAATCCAGCTGATTGCATACTTTCATTGTGGAAGACATGTCCTTCGTTGATGTCATCAGTCACAGCTGCAGCCAATTGACTGATGATATAATAAACCAGCCTTCTGGTTTATTAACCAGCCACAAATGTCCTTGCAGTAATGGTTAGGCCAGTGCTTGCTTGACCAGACACCTGGGTACCATCACCTGGCCAGGTGGACACATGAACCCAACCATCACAGTTAGAGACAGCTGTCGCACTGGACAATGGCCTCTGCCTGCCTCCCCTGATAACACCTTTGGGTTTTGCAAAGGTGACAAATGCTTGTGTGCCTCCATTTTATGGTCCTGGTTTTCTCCACAGTCATGCTAGAGCCTGGAAGGGCTTAAACATCCTTCTCTGGATTCTTTCTTGGGTGAAGATGCTTGCATTTTGAGGATTTAGTAATTTACAAGCATTTTTCATTTTTTTGGCCTCCTCCATTCTTTCTAGAGACTATCTGCTATTAAATTTGGTTCCTGGTTTTGTCTCTTTCAAGATTACTAATGGGTAACTGGTCTTTTAGGATGACTGTACCCCTTAATTAGCCACATCTCTGGGTTTATAATCCCAAATCAGGGATTCTCAGCATCTCCTTTATGGCAGAATGGGTGAAAGAGATCTACATCTGTTTGATTTACTTATTCGCCCATCCTTAAAACAAGGAGGAAGTTTTGCCTCATGTGATGGTTCATTATTAGAGGTAGATTTGCCACACCATGGTCCTTTGGTTTTGCATGAACACATAATCTCAAGGTTTGCAATTTCTACCTTCCTTTTTCGTCCTTCCCCTTTCCAAATTTCTTCTCAAATTACCATTTGAGTCACTAACCCATTAGTTGCTGTGATTCATTCTACTCTGACGTGAATGAATGAGGCAGGCTATGACTTCCATTTTATTATGTTGCCTCTCACATTTGTAAAGAACTCATTACATATGCATTTGGCTGTTATATTGTTCTATCTTCATTTTTATGTTTTCTGTCAATATTCTGATTTTATTGGTCTCTTGTTCTTATTTCAGAAGAGCATTTTACATAATCTGCATGTGTGGGTGTATTTTTGTTCAGGAAAAGTGGAATAGATATTGATAGGGACAAAATATCACTTTTTTTCCACAAGGGAATGCAATTTAACAGTCAAACATAGCTATAAAACTCCACTCACAGTAGGATTGAGAATTCTTCACTTATTTCTCTTTCATTTCAGCTCAGGAGGAAGGCTGGGATTAAAGCAGTCATGGGCATATGACTAGAAGGAAAACAGAGCAGTGATGACATTTGAATACATGATTCATTTTCTGGTATCAGTGTGAGGAACTCCGACTCTTGCAGACAGGACACTTTGTTCCAGCACATGCTCCTGTCTGGCCAGGCTGAGTCCAGCATTCTTTGTTTAGAAAAATGAGGGGAAAAATCCTCTTTCTCATGATGTCTCCAGAGTGGCCTTCTAAATATAAACCAGAGGAATAAAAACACTGCTCTGCCTGAGACAGGAGAAGAGGAGGCCCTGATGTCTAAGAATGGCAGCAGATCGATCCTTAAGCAGTAATCGCAAAGTGTTAGCAGGGTCTTTGTGTCAAAGGGAGACAAAGCTGTCCCTGTTTTGGGCTTGATGTGCAGATATCCCTTGAAGAAGGATCAGAGTGACAAGCTCATTTACTTCACTACTCTTATCTTCCCTTTCAAGATCCCAAAATCTTCACAAGGGAGACTTGTGGTGACACCTGTATGGTAAGCAAATGCTTTAGTCTTCTCTGTTGCCTTCACTAACCACCCTGATGCAATTTTAAACATCTACTCTCCATGGAATTCCTGGTTTCCATCCTGCTGTCTTGGACCCACGTAGTCTCTCTTTTTGCAGAGTTGTTTGAATGTATGCACCAGTTGTGAAACCTCCTGGCTTCCTATTTGGATGTTCTGCTGGTTTTTATACTATTGACTCTCAGCTCAAATGTACCTTCCTTAGTCTGCTCTGTGATGCTGGGGCTGGGATTCTGTTGACTGCATTTCAGTTTTGCATATGGCTCCTTTTTGGGCTCCTCACTAGCAGAGACTGAAAGCTTTGCTTTCTGATGCTGTCAGCCTCACCCTAGAATTGGTTCTTCACCTAGAAGTGGCAATTGGCCCCAATTTGCAATTTTTTGCACATGCTCAGAAGCAACCTCATTGCACCCCCACCCTCCAAGCCCAGGAAGCCAACACTAACTGGGCGTTCCCCTCCTCACAGGCCTGGGTCCCATTTCTGCAGGACTCCCCTTTCATGCTTCTCTGTTCTAATAATCTAAGGGCCTTGCCTTGTTGCCCCAGCCCTACGAGTGGCAACTGCTTCCTGTCTGTGAGGGTTTGAAGCTGTAAATACCCCAGAAAAGATCAGGTTCATAAAGCTAATCCATTCCTGTGGGTGTAGACCTATAGTGGGAGGGACATTTCGGTTAGATTATTTTTGTTGAGACATGCCACTGATGTGTCTTGTGCCAGTTTGGATGTATTATGTCCCCCAAAATGTCATGTTCTTTAAAGCAAACTTGTGGGGACAGACGTATCAGTGTTGATTAGGTTGTAAACTTTTGATTGTTTCCATGGAGATGTGACTAGTAACAACTTTGTTTAAGGTATTGCCTGTTGATGGGATTGTATCCATGGAGGTGTGGCCCCACCTATTCAGCTTGGGTCTTGATTTAATTACTGGAGCCCCATAAAAGCTTACAAACAGAAGGACTTCAGAGCTAGCTGCAGCTTAGAGAGACATTTTGAAGATGGCCATTGTAAGCTGACACTGACATTTTGGAGAAGGCCGTTTTGAAACGCAACCTGGGAGCAAGCAGATGCCAGCCACGTGCCTTCCCAGCTAACAGAGATTTTCCGGATGCCAATGGCCTTTCTCCAGTGATGCCTTACCTTGGACACTTTATGGTCTTAAGACTGTAACTTTGTAACCAAATAAACCCCTTTTATAAAAGCCAGTCCATTTCTGGTGCTTTGCAAAATGGCAGCATTAGCAAACCAGAACAGATCTTAATTCTCTTACCGGAGTCCTTTATAAGAGATGAAATTCAGAGAAACACACACAGAAGTTAAGAGAGAAAGAAGTGAGGCTGAGAGAGAAGGACTCACACAGAAGCTCAGAAAGAAATCCACAGAGGAAGCAGCTGGAAGTTGAAAGCAAAGAAGCCCAGGAGAGAAGGGGGAGATCAGTAGACATGCCCCATTCCTTGTCTGTGACACGGGAGCTAAGGCTTGCTGGTAGCTTGTCTTTGGGGAGAAGGTATTTTCCTGTTGAAGCTTTGATTTGGACATTTTCATGACCTCAGAGCTGTAAACTTGTAAGCTAATAAATCCCCATTGTTAAAAGCCAGTCTGTTTCTGGTATATTTCATTTCATCAGTTTTAGCAAACCAAAAACACCATCTTAACTAGCTCTGTGACACTCCCAAGTCTCCTGTTTGCCTTTGCAATTCTCCAAAACTTGATTTCTCTAAATGGCTATACTTGGGCCACAAGATTTAGCTCAGTTTACTATAACTTTGTTCAAAATAAAAAGCACAGTTTGTTCTGTGCTTTTCTTTATTTGCATTAGTTACCATAGAGTTATAAATATGTCAAAAAGATAAAAATTCTCATCATTCATCATATACCCACTGACTTCCCGGAAAATCTTTACATACTTTATCTCCCTAAACAGAAGAGAGTTAGAGGCAGGGATCTGTGACGGCAACTGAGGATGTGCAGTGCATGGACACTTCTTTCCTTCTACTTTTCAGCTCAATGAAATGCTGGGTGAGAAGTGCTTTGTGTAAATAGTTTATTTCATAATTTCTGGAAGAGTCTGGTTGACTGAATTATTCAGAGTGACAAACAAGTTGGAACTCATTGAAAAATCTCTTGGACAAATTGACATCAAATATTTTCAAATTGGGATGTGTATGCATGTATGTATGTGTTTGTATTTATGTGTGTTTGTTACTAGGTGCATCCAATTAGAAGTTATTTAAATCATGGTAAAAGTAGTGGGTTTGTTTTTATTTGTATATTTTTGCAATATAAATATATGTACTGCAGTTTTAAGTATAAAAAGGAGTTTTACATTCATTTTTCACGTCATGCTGACAATAACCTCATACCATAGATCTTAGCCTCAGTTTCCTTCTCTGTAAAGTGGATATAATACTAGTGCCTTTCCAGAGTCGTGAGGATTAAATAAGTAGGTACATCTGTGAGGAGCTTAGAACAGTGCCTGTTATGTAGCCAACACTAAAAAAGTGTTTGGTGTTATTATTCTTGCTTTCAAAATGAAGAAACACAGAGATAAAATCAGAAGAAAATCAGAGAGATCACACAAACTGTGAAAGGGAAGTCATGGCTTGATCCCAAAGCATCAGACTTTAATGGCTGCATGTTGTTCTTCATGTGTGACAGGCTTGGATCCCGGGTATTTATTCCTTTGGGTTCATAAAGGAATTTGGATTTATTATTTATTTATTATTATTATTATAAATTATTATTGCTTCTGGTCTGAGTAGCAGCACTAATCCATTTTCAATTATTTGCTGAGGGATTAATCTCAAGATTCAAAGTGATGGAAGAGCTGGTATAAATCAACCATTTCAGGCTCTCCATTTAGCATCTAACAAAACTCAGACCTGGAAACTGATGAGGCCCAAGAGATTGACTGACTTCTCCTAAAACCTGTTGAGTTACAGGCAGAAACAGGACTGCAATTCAGGTTTCCATATTCTTAGTTGGGTTTGCATTCTGCTTCTTGCTTTTTGCTTCTCCTCTCTCCCTCCCTCCCTCCTTCTTTCCATGAGACCCTCCCTCTGTCCCTCCTGTTCTTTTTTCCTCTTCTCTTTCTTTCTTACCTTGTGTGTATGTGTATGTGTGTGTGTGTGTGTTTGAAATATAACAAAGACACAGAAAAGTGATTATTATATATATTTAAAAAAATACCTATAAAGCAAACTCCTATGAATTGCCACAAGATATTGAGCATGGATAGTCCTTCAGAAGCCACCATGACCACCTCCCCTATCTCACCCCCCCTCCGTTAAAGGTAATCACTTTCCTGTTTTCAGTGTAGTAATTTGTTTGCTCTTCTTTGTGGTTTTTCCATTTATATATGCATTCCACACAGTAGAGTTTATTTTTGTCTGTTTTTTACAGCTATGTTGATGTATAATTGACATACAACAAACTGCACATATTTAACATGTACAATTTGATCAATTTTAACCTATGCATCTGAGAAACCGTCACCACAATCAAGCTCATGAACACATCCATCACGTAGGAAGTTTCCTTGTGCCTCTTTGTATTTCCTCTTTCAGGCCCCTCCTCCCCACCCCCCTTCTCCTCCAGGCAACCATTGATCTGTTTTGTGTTGACACCAATTAGTTAGCATTTTTTTTTTAGAATTTTATATGGATGCAATTTTTCAAATGTTCTCTTTTTTGTCTGATTTCTTTCATTCAGCATAATTATTTTGGGATTGTTTCATGTTGTTCTGTGCATCAGTAGTTCACTCCTTTTTATTGCCGAGTAGTATTCCATGGTATTTTCATTTCCTAGGCTGCTTAAAGCAGACACCATCAAATGGGTTGACTTTAGTAATGGGAATTGTTCACTTACAGTTTGAGGCTGTGAGATTATCCAAATCAAGGCAACTTCTTAAAGACTGGCTGCTCGAGGTCCTTGTTGCTGTGTCACATGGCAAGGCACATGGTAGTGTCTGCTGGTCTCTGCCTTGTCTTTAGAGTTTTGTTGATTTCAGCTTCATGCTTCTGTGGCACCCTCTCTCGCTCTCTCGCTCTCTTTTCCCCCCTTCCCCTCACCTCTCTCTGTATTTGCCCCATTTATAAATCCACTAAGAGCATTAAGACCCAGCCTGGGTCATACCTTAACTGAGGTAATCCCATCAAAAGGCCCTACTTACAATAGGTTCACATCCACAGAAATGGATTAGTTTTATGAATACAATTTTCAAGGGTACATATAGTTTTAAACCACCACACATGGTATGGTTAGTTCCAAATTTGTTTATCTCTTTACCTGTTGATGGACATTTCAACTGGCTTGCCTCCAGTTTTGGACAATTACAAATAAAGCTGCTATGAACATTCATGCACAATCTTTGTATGGACATACATTTTCTTTTCTCATGGATCAGTACTTAGGGTGGAAGGGTTAGGACATATGGCAAGTGTATGCTTAACTCTTGGAGAAACTGGTCAGCTGTTTTCTCAGCAGCAGTATGTGAGAGTCCTATTTGCTTCATATCCTTGCCAGTGCTTGGTAAGAGTAGTCTTTTTCATTTTAGCATTGGGAGCAGGTATGCAGTCATTTCGCACCACGTTTTTAATTTGCACCATGATGATGATTACTGGTGTTGAGAATATAGCCATGTGCTTATTTGCCATCTGTGTATCTTCTTTGTTGAAGGGTCTGCTAAAATCTCTTGCATATTTTTTATTGGGTTCTTTATCTTCTTCTTATTGAGTTGTAAGAGTTCAATATATATCCTAGATACGAGACTTGATCAAATACATATTTTGGAAATATTTTCTTCAAGTTTATGGCTTTCCTTTTCACTGTTGTCACAGCATCTTTTGAAGACCAAATATTTTTAAATTTTGATGAAGTCTGATTTCTTGATTTTTCCCTGGCTAGTTCATGCATTTTTATTGCATTGAAGAAAAATTTCCCAAAAACAAGGTCACTAAAATTTACAACTATGTTTTATAATTTTAGCTCTTACATTTAGATCTGTAAACCACTTTAAGTTAAATTTTGTTTAAGAGTCAAGGTTCATATTTTTTAATCTCTGCCTAATCAATTGTTATAGAAACATGTGTTAAAAAGATTATTCTTTCTGTTAGACTGCCCTGATACATTGTTTGAAAGCTAATTTACCATACATGTGTCTATTTCTGTATTTTCTACTCTGTTCTATATACATATATTTTATGGCAATATGATACTCTTCTGCTAACTTTATATTAAGTCTTGAAATCAGGAAATTTAAGCCCTTTAACTGTAAACTTCTTTATCAAAATTCCTTTGGCTATTCTAGATGATTTGCATTTCCATACAAATTTTAGAATCAGTTTTTCAATTAAAAAATAGTCTGAGATTTTTATTGGAATAGTATTGAATCTGTCGATCAATTTAGGGAGAATCAGTAGCTTAATAACACTGAGTTTTCTGCTCCATAAACATGATATCTCTGTCCCATGTGTTTTGGTCTTTAATTTCTCTCAAGAAAGTTTTGTAATTGCCTCAAATTGTAATTGTCCCAAACATCCTTCATTGCCTACTCTACAATAATGGATCTGGAACCTGCAAATATTTCTCCTTTGCCAGGTGACATGCATGATGTTAAGCTTTGTCAGTAGAGGGTTCTGGAGGGATATTGGAGGAAGAAGTGTTTCTCTTTTTTTGATTTTAGTGTGTTCCTCTAAGCTGGTTTCTTCTGGATTGCTGAAGTACATTTGGCTTCTTCAGCTCCCAGCTTTAGTGGTGTCCAGTGGGCAGCAGCACATGGGACTTCTCCTGGTCACTTTCCTCCAGCACTCCTTCAGATAGCTTTTCACAGAGTCCCATGGCTCTGGCTGACATCACCTCGTGCAACCTTGCAAGGTGGCACCAGCTCATCAGCAGCTGCCCCAGGCACCAAAAATCCCAGTGAGAGCTGTGCCACTCTCATGGTTGGCTTCCCCCAGGACCCCCTCAGACAACTGTCTTATCTAATCCTGGATATATTTAAGAATATGTGATCCTATCCAATTCAATGTATTTTCAGCAGAGGTGTTGATTGAAATACCTTAGCCTATGCTTGCTTACTAGAGACCTGAAACACTTCTTTACTTTTTCAATAAGGCAGTTAACTGAATTTGAGATACCAAGGAGCAGGAGAATAGGATGTAGTTTAGACTCCTGAGAGGGAAATCATGCCCTTCTTTTGCTAATTAATGTATTTTTGGCTTCCCAGTTGCCCTGAGATAAACTGCAGCCTCATTAGCTGCCTGGCATACGTGGTTCATCGTGACTGCCAAAATTATCATTAGAGGCTAATCTTTTGTCACATTTCTGCACTGACTCTAAGCTGTGGCCACTCTGAAACACTTGAATTTCCCTCCATTCACCATCTTCTCTTTCCACTTGGCCTTTGCACATGCTACTCCAGCTGCCAGGTTAAATCTTATGCCTCAGGATGTAGCTTGGACATGACCTCTGGAAACTTCTGCTGGGCATATTTAATGCCGCTCCTTGGTGCCTCCACGAGCAACTTCCATTCGTACATAACAGATTATACTCATCCATTCATTCAGAGACTCATTCACTCACTCCACAAATATCTATTTAGCATCTTTCTCCCCCAAGACAATGAAGATACAAAGATGATGAGAACCACCATGACCCCAGACTTGTATTCTAATTTGTACTTGTCCATCAAATGGTCTGTCTTCCTTAGTCTATTGCAAGGTCATTAGGTTTCAAGGCCTGCTACAGTACCTGCATATAATAAGTTTCTTGGCTGTTTCTTGAATGAATTAATGAATGAGTAATGTAGCAGAAAAAGAAGGAATTAGGGAGTTCCAAAAGATAAAACTTCCACTGAGATATGTCAACATGTCAACAGTGGCTTAGCTATCTCTGTGACATTTCAGGTGAATTTTAGTTTCTTCTTTATATTTCTCTGTTATTTGATTTTTCTATGATGGGCATAAATTATTTATATACAAAAGAATGAAAAAATCAAAAATTTTCAAAAGCCTTAAAGTAGCTCTGCAGCTATTCACTGCAAGCCCAAACACTTTTGTATTATTCCAGAGCTGCCTCAAATCAACACACCCTGCTGTTTCCCTCAGTTCTGACAAATTGGAGCTCAGAGGGTTCATTTGTATTAAAAATAGCCACGAGCCTTTTTGGTTAACTACTTCAGAAGCTGACGTACCAATCACTGTCAAGGAGGACATGCAAAAAGCTGGACACTTAAAACATCGCTTTCTCCCTAATAATTCCCATAACCTTTCAAATCCAATTCTCTTCGGCAAGCTTCAAATCTGCATTCTTCTCCCTGTCTGTTCAAAGCCTGACATTACTAACAAACACAGAATAGCCCATTTCTGCAGCACCTGAAAAAGAACTCGCACTCTTTCATTGGAGGATATATTTTTAGAATACCTGTCTTTTCCCATGGGTTTCTAGGCTGTGCTTTTTGAGGCTCGTGGGGGTGGGATGTGCCACCTAGCCTTATGGGTAGGAAACATGGCAGCTGCCTTGAGACCTTAGTTTTAGAAAATGTCCTGACTGTCACTTTGAGCTGTAGGATACCTGCACCAGAGACCCGGGAGAGTGGCTACCTCTGTTAGAGTCTCCATCAGTTCTGGTGGGAGGGGAGGAAAATGAAAAGATTGTCAGAGGATTGGTCAACATTAGGCAATGCGCGTTCCTGAAAGCAGGCCATGGGGAATGCCGTCTTGAAGCAGCCTGGTGCCCTGGTGGGAGGATGTGCTCCAAGCCCAAATTAATTGCCTCACCCATGGCTTATGTCTTTATATGGATGAACCACACATAGTTCAACATTCACATCTATAAAAGGGCGATAATATTAATAGCCATCTTCAGGAATGCCATTAGGCTCATCTGTGTCCCAATGTACATGAAGTACATTCAGTAAATGCTAGTTTCATCTCTCCTGGTCAAATAAATGAAGAAATAGCCCTTTGAGAATAAGCAAATAGCTGAGTGATTGCTTAAATTCCCTTTCTTGATTCTGCATTGTTAGGATTTTTTAAAAATGAGTGTGAATTACTTTTACAAATCTTTCAAGTTTCACTAAAACAAGAAAGAAACACTGTATGAAAAGTCTGGAATAATTAGCTAAAAAACAGTCACCTATGAAAACACACATATGCTGCTGCTTCTAGAAAACACCAAACAGTGCCTCTGTGGGCACGGAGGAGGCCCTGGGGCCTGGGGCGCTGCAAGGGGTGGCCAAGGTGGGGTCCCTGGCCGAGGACCGGGCATGGCTGCCCGTCACCAAGCTGGGCTGCCTGGCCAAGGACAGGAGAGCCAAGGCCCTGGAGGAGATCTGTCTCTTCTCCCTGCCCATCACGGAGTCTGAGATCAGGAACTATTTCCTGGGAACATTCCTGAAAGATGAGATTTGGAAAATTAAGCCTGCGCCAGAGCAAAGCGGTGGCCTTTGTCTCCATCGGGGACTACAGTGGCCATGCCAGTCTGTATGGGAAGGGCTCCAAGGAGATAAAGTCACTGCCATCCGTGGGCCAGCCTCCTGGCCAAGGTCCATGGTCCTTGTGGGGCACAGCTACTGGGAGTACAAGATCTGTGAGCTCCATGTCATCCCTGGCAGGTGATGGGTTGCTGCAGCTCTCTGCTGGGTGCCCCATCCCTGTCCCTGGGGGCACTGGCATGTCTCTGCCCCTATGCCCCAGGAGCTGCTGCTGAAGACAGCTGCACCTCCAGGGCCTGCTCAGCTGCCCTGGGCAACCTCACCAAGGCCACCTTCCATGTGGTCTCCAAGATCTACAGCCATCTCACCCTGACCTCTGAAAGAGATCATGTTCACCAGGTCCCCTTATCAGAAGCCCACTGGCCATCTTGTAAAGACCCATGCCAGAGCCTTGGTACTGAGAATTATTATACAAGAAAAATGGAGTGAAGTTTTTATGCCTGAAAACACACCCACACAGAAACACACACACATATTACAAACCAGCAGCTAAACAACAAGATCAAAGAGAATACTTCAAATGAAAGAGGGCAACGAGAGCAGCTTATAGGCTAATGGAAATACAGTGGAAGGAGGAGAATAGAAAGCCCTCTTGAACACCTCCTCTCCCCTCACAATTCTTTCTCTCTCCACCTCCTCCTCTCCCGGCTCATCCACACCCTCCCCCAGCTTAAGTCCTAGTGGGTGAGGGGAGGAAAAGAAGGTGCTCCAGGGAGAGTTATTTTTTTTCTTCTGCCAAGTGCATGATGTACAAGTGCACGATTACAGTGCAAAAGGGGCACTTCAGAATGCAAAGAGGATTTTAGAACAAGAGTGAATTGACTGTGTCTGTGTCAAGGAGGAAACTAGGAAAATTCCAACTTCTCCAACTTATAGGTCAAGATAGCATTTACAGTGGCAAATGCATCTAAATGACAAACTCAGTGAAGGCAAATGGCTGATCTCAAATAGAATCCCCTCAAGGATTTTCAAGACCCAAGTAAAATGGTGGCATGACTGCAATTAAAAGTAGCCCTTATTGGGAAGCAATCAGAGGGTGCTATTCAACGTCTTTATCAGCCCAAACTAAGTTTCTGGGTGGAGGGCTGGATTTGGGAAATAATGATAACTAACCTTATTTAGATATGGTGGAAACTGTTGCATGTGCTTTATGTGTATCATCTTATTTAATCATCATTACAATCTATGAGGAAGGTACTTTTATTAGGCTAATTCTCAGAAGTAGGAACTCAGACACAGGAATGTTAAACAATTTGCTAATTATCATTATGTCTGAACTGCTGTGCTATTTTGCTTGATATGCTTAAATCTGATAAATAGGCAACCATTTATGAATTTAGGTCATTAGTGTGGCAGCCCTTGGCTCTTGAAGAGAGGACCTAAGAGAAGATGGGAGGTGAGGAGAGTGCTTGTTGTGAAGGGACTGGTCTGGTCATGCATAGTTATAAGATTTGGTTTTTTTATTCAATTTTATTGAGATTGTTCACATACCATACAATCATCCAGTGTGCACATTCAGTTGCCCATGGTACCATCATACAGTTGTGCATCCATTATTCCAGAAAGGAAATAAAAACAAAAAAGTAAACTCAAAACCTCCCATACCCCTAACCTCCCCATCTCCATTATTGATTCATGGTATTAGTATAGTACATTTGTTACCATTGATGAAAGAAAGTTAAAATACTACTAACTGTAGTACATAGTTTGCAACAGGCATATTTTTCCCTATATACCCCTCTATTATTAACTTCTAGTTATAGTGTCATACATTTGGTCTAGTTCATGAAAGAGATTTCTGATATTTGTACACTTAATTACGGACATTGTCCATCACAAGATTCACTGTTTCATCAATTCCCATATTTTAACCTCCAACTTTCCTTCTGGTGACAGGAAAATAACTACCATTCAGCACTGCTAGTTATTCTCACAATAACATGCTACCGTCAAAACCTCTGTCCATTTCCAAACACTTAAGTTCAACCTAGTTAAACACACTGTTCCTAATATGCAACTGCTCCCTGTTCTTTAGCCTCATTCTATATCCTGGTAACTTATATTTTGTGTCTATGAGTTTGCATATTATAATTAGTTTATATCAGTGAGACCATACAATATTTGTCCTTTTATGTTTGACTTTTTCACTCAATATAGTGCCCTCAAGGTTTCTTCATCATTCCTTTTTTTTTTAAGATGATTTTGTTCACTGACCATACATTCCATCCTTAGTAAACAACTGATTGTTCCCTGTACAATAATGTATTTATGCATTCACCACCATCACCAGGTAGAGTGATAAAAGAAAAAGAAAAAGAAAGAAAAAAAAGACAGCTAAGAAATCAGCAAAAGGAGAGATAGAATTAAACTAAAGTACAATAAAAGAGTCAGACAACATCACCAATGCCATGAGTCCCTTACCCTCCCATATATCCCCTGCTTACATGCCTTTAGCTTTGGTATATTGCCCTTGTTACATTAAAGGAAGCATAATACAATGTTTCCGTTAACTATAGTCACTAGTTTGCATTGATTATATTTTTTCCTCATTACCATCCCATTTTTAACACCTTGCAAGGTTGACATTCATTCATTCTCCCTCATGTAAAAACACATTTGTACATTTTATCACAATTGTTGAGCATTCTAGGTTTCACTGAGTTATACAGTTTCAGTCTTTATCTTTCCTCTTTCTTCTGGTGTCCCACATGTTCCTAACCTTCCTCTTTCAACCATACTCACAGTCATCTTTGTTCAGTATACTTACATTGCTGTGTTACCATCAGCCAAAATTGTGTTCCAAACCTCTCACTCCTGTCTTCTCCTATCACCCTGTAGTGCTCCCTTTAGTATTTCCCATAGCAAAGGTATCTTGTTCACAAACTCTCTCATTGTCTGTTTGTTGGAAAATATTTTGAGCTCTCCCTCATATTTGAAGGACAGTTTTGCTGGATATAGGATTCTTGGTTGGCAGTTTTTCTCTTTCAGTATCTTAAATATATCACACCACTTCCTTCTTGCCTCTGTGGTTTCTGCTGAAAAATCAGCACATAGTCTTATCAAGCTTCTTTTGTATGTGCTGGATCGCTTTTCTTTTGCTGCTTTCAGGATTCTCTCTTTGTCTTAAACATTTGATAATCTGATTATTAATTGACTTGGCGTAGGTCTGTTCAGATCTCTTCTGTTTGGGGTATGCTGTGCTTCTTGGATGTGTAATTTTATGTCTTTCATAAGAGATGGGAAATTTTCATTGATTATTTCCTTTATTATTGCTTCTGCCCCTTTTCCCTTCTCTTCTCCTTCTGGGACACCCATGACATGTACATTTATGTATTTCATGTTGTGATTCAATTTGCTGAGACTTTGCTCATATTTTTCCATTATTTTTCCTATCTGTTCTTTTGTGTGTAGGATTTCAGGTGTCTTGTTCTCCAGTTCCATACTCCTGAGTGTTTTCTTCTGCCTCTTGAACTCTGCTGTTGTATGTCTCCATTGTGTCTTTCATCTCTTGGGTTGTGCCTTTCATTTCCATAGATACTGCCATTGTGTTTTTTCAAACTTTCAGTTTCTATCTTATGTCCACCCAGTGTTTTCTTTATAGCATTCATCTCTTTTGCCATATCTTCCCTGAACTTGTTGATTTGGTTTTTGATTTGATTTAGCATATTTCTTTGAAAATCTTTGACTGTTTCATTAAAGTGAAACAATATCTCATCTCTATCTTAATTGAGGTGTAAGTTTGTTCCTTTGGGCCATATCTCCATCCTTCCCAGTGTAGTTTGTAATCCTCTGTTGTCTAGGCATCTGGCTTCCCTAGTTACCCCAATTAGATTCTCCCAGACCATAATGGGTTCAGATCTCAGAATGAGGTTATATTCAGTTTCAGGTCTCCCTGAGGGCATGTCTTAGAGTTTGACAGGCTTTCCTGTGAGGCCTCTAGTTGCTGTGCTTTTCCTAACCTGTCCAGCAGGCGGTGCCTGTCAGCCTGTTGCTCCTGACTGGTGCAAAGAGGTGTGGCCCCTTTAATTCTTAGGCTCTTTCTGTCTTGGCTGCAGGCCCTGGGGTCTGAGTTCTGAGGGAGGGGCAGGCTTTTGAGTTGGGCCCTACCTCCTTCCTCTTAGGGAAGATACACTCCTACAGAGCTATCTTCAGCATTTCAGTAATTTCTTTGTCTCTCTGGCTCTGTCAACTCCACCCCTGTCTGGGTCAGAGCACTGTGAACTGAAAATGTCTGAGGCTCCACTGAGCCACTCAGGTTGAGAGAGAGAAAAAAGGGAAGAAAGCCCCCTTCAGAGCCCAATTTAGCCCATTGATCAGAGAGAGCACCTGGTCTTCTGAGTGCCCCTTCCCAGGTCACAGGTGTTTTTTGGTTCTCTAAGGTCAGTATCTAAAAGTCTCTGTATTTTTTTTCTTTTTTTAATTAATTTTTTTCCTCTCTGTCAGCCCCAACTCTTTCCCACTTGGAGGGATCTCAGGGTACTTTGCTGCTTGTCTGTGTTTGTAGCTTGTATTCAGCAGTCCGCATTTGTTAAGTGAAACCCCAGTTGGAAGTGGGCTGAGCTATATTCACTTGCTATGAGAATGCTGGTTTCTCCCACAGGGAGGTCCTGCCACTCAGCCTGCCATGGGGGAAGGGGGCTCCCAGCACAGTTCCACAATTTTTACTTACAGATCTTATGCTGCAATCTCAGCATTTCCACCCAATCCAGGTTGGTGTATGATGTGTGGTCAGTCACAGTTGTCCCCCAGCTGTTGTTCCAGAATATTTACTAGTTGTTCCTGGTTGTTTATTAGTTGTTCCAGGGCACTGACTAAATTCCACACCTCTCTATGCTGCCATCTTCACTCGTCCCCATGAGATTTGCTTTTGCTATCTGACTAGTGCTCATAGTCTTGCTATCAGATTACAATGAAAGCAAGTCTAATCAGATTTTTCTACACAAAGAGACATTTATTAGGTAAATATCCATTTAGCAATAAAGGCACAAACATTTCCTACAGCATATTCTCTAACCTTAATGAAATTCCAGCCTTCTACCCTTGAATGAAAATTTCATTCAAGGTAGATAAAACATTTCTGAGGCAGAATTTTGTGTCCTTATATAGTAGGCATTCTGTAGTCAAAATTCTCCTAAAGTAATGTCTAGGTGCCAAAATAATTAGGGATCATTCTATGGACTCCATTCCAAGGGTGAGGGATACAGGGCTTGATGGATTCTTACACCTCTTTCTTACAAGGTACAGAGTATCTCTAAACAATTTTAGCCAATCTGCACTAAAATACCTTAATTTTTTTCCAGTGAGAAACCATTTCTAACATTCCTCACACTAAATAACAAGTCTCTGGTTCTACCAGTGAAAACCCATCTTATCTTCTAGTATGCAAAGCACAGTCTGGTTGGCTTAAACAACAGGAATTTTTTGTCCCACAGTTTTGGAGGCTAGAAGTCCAAAGTCAGGGTATTGACAGGCCATGATTTCCCTGAAGTCTGCAGCATTCTGGTGGTGGCTTATTCTCTGCCTCTGAGATCTTTTCCTTGGCTTTCTGGCTCCCTCATCTCCTCCTCTGGTTTCTACCACCATGTCTGAATTTCCTTTGCTTTAAAGGACTCCAGTCATTTGGATTAAGACCCACCATGCTTCATTTTGGCCTCATTTAATAAGATCTTTGACGATCTCATTACAAGTGAGTTCACTTTCAAAGGACCAGGGGTTAGCACTTACTTGTACATGTCTTTGTGGGGGACATGAGTCAATCTACATATGCTAATTAGCAAAATATAGTTGATGATTGGTATACCAATAACACAATAACTTGTAGCAGCCAGGGTTTGGCCTTTGGAGAAGCCACTGACTGCCCCTAAAATTAAACTTTAACTGGTGCAAAGGTAATGTTACATTGATCACGCTGATGTATTTCAAAGTAAACCACAGATCTTGTTACAGGATTGCATATTTCTAGTTTGGCCATTTCTTTGGGGTTTCCCTGTTTCTTCCTTTGGGTTCTGCTTCCTTTTTTTGGAAAAGTAATTTTGTTCCCTTGATAGACATTTTGGTTTTGCCCATCAAAAAGAAATTTCGGGTCTTTCTTTTGTGATGTGCGTGATATTTCACCTAAAGTTATAAAATTAAAATAATTTGGATAATAATAACCACATTTATTAAAGACCTACAATATTATGAGGCATTTCATTGGGTAATTGAGAAGTATTGTTTATGTTAGTTTCATAGCATCTCAGTGATTATGTTATTCTGGGTTACAGCAAAATAAATCCAAGCCTCCAAGAGATTAAATAATTTGGCCAAAGTATCATGAAACAGCGGAAACATTAGTGAAACCCTGGTCTGAAGCCCCTAAACTAATGCTCTTAATCAATTCACTGTACTACTCTTATAGGGTTATTTTAAAACACTCACTGTTACTTGAAGATAGTAGATCATTTTCCCTAATAGTTATTAACAAACTTCAGGAACAACTATGAGAGAAGGAGGCATTATGTGTCTTTTGGGGAGTGGCTATAGATAAAAATGCATGAAGGCAGAGATAAAGAGGCCGTGTGTGTGTGTGTGTGTGTGTGTGTGTGTGTGTGTGTTTGCTTCCACTTCTGAACATCTTTTTTCAAATGAATTGCAGTATATTTAGAATACGTCCTGTGATCTAGTGTAAGAGTGATCCAGGCTGGTAACTTTTGGTAACTTTGAATAACAACCCAGAAACCTTCCAAATGACTGAAAAACTGTTTTGCCTTTAGTTAAAAGTTCTTCAAGCCCCAGAGAAGTAGAGACTTACAATCCTGTGCTTGAAACACAGGGAATAAGTGCCCTAGAGATTCTCAAGTTGCTTGAAGATTACTTTCATGTAGTGAGCATATCTTTGCAACAAGGCATGTAAATATTCTTATGAAAAATGCTTCAAATCAGATTGAATCCTTGTGAGATTAAAATGTATACAAAAATGCAAAATATTTCCAGATCATTAGGCTTAAAAGTTTGTAGACAAAGTGAAGTAGCATTTATTTCTTGATCACATGAAGTCATTCACTGACAGAGATTTGCATCATCAACATGGGACTTTCCAGATCATCCTGGGCACTGAAATCTGGCTTAAAATTGGCTGAAGAGAGAAAGTTGAAGATCACACAGAGGAGGTTTGTCTTGGTCAAGCCTGAAAGTGGGGTACATCTTTTCTATCCACATTCCACCAGTCACGACTCAGCTGCTTAGCCTTACTTTGAAACAAGAGAGGTTGAGAAATGTGGCCTCTTTCTGGGCAGAAGCTTCCAAACTAATCTCTAAATTGAGGATACACAGAAGCTTCATCACTGAAGAGCATTGGCTCTTTGATAAGTAAGCTGAGAGGAGAGGATATGCAGGAAAATCTTCAAGACTGCAAGTTGTAGAGAACCCTTCATAGTATTTTAATTCCAGTTTTATGGAATGAACATGCAGGAAGATCTTTTCTGGAGTTGAAATGCAGGAAGACCCCTTTGCTTATAGTTGCTCTTAAGGTTGCTAAAATGTTAGCTATTACGGGGGAAATGGCTTATTATCTTTGATTTATATCGTGCTTTAACATAGCTGTGTTAAATGCAATATTGTGTACGAATTAAGAACATGAGCCCTGGAGTCAGGCAAACCATGGAAGCTGATGCTTTAGTATAGGGACATATAAAATGGTGTATTAGGGGAAAATATTTCAAAGACTACTCAAAGGATAACGGGTGTTGAAGTCTAGAGCTCAGGAAAGTGTACACTTCTCTGATGTCATCACCCCAATAGGTAAGACCATAAAGCCTCACAATATCCTGAGAATCATCCCAAAGTATGCTGAGCTCAAAGCAGAGAACGTTACTCTAGTCTCAGATAGACCTGGCCCAACTGACCTTGGGTTGCCTCATTCTGCAGCATTCACAGAAAACAATACCCAAAGCTAAAACCGTTATTTGAGCCAACAGTTTTGCAAATAGAAATGTTAAGAGAAAGACAACTACATTTCCTTATTGTTCTTCTTATTGTATTGAGTGTTCATGACTCATACATATTTGTAGCTCTGTGCTTGTGGTTTATAAACGTCTGTGTGCCCTGTGTGCGTATCCTCCTCCCAGGCAGTAGCTGTGCAGCGTCTAAGCTGCTAGACAAAACCCCGTCCCTCTAAGTTGACACTTCAGGACTAGAACTGCCAGATGCTCAAAAGAAACATCTGTTCCTGAAGGCCACAGGAGATAACAATGAAAGAAAAGCAGAATAATTTTAGATGACAAAGTAAATCCAACCAATGTGCAAATATAGACCATCTATTCTATTTCAAACTCATTGGCATATAGGGGGAAATAATGGAACAGTGACCTTGCCTGTTATGCCGGAACATTCTATTTTTGTTTTCAAAGGTGAGAGACTGCAAGCCATTATTTTTATCAATTGTATGGTGAGGGGGTGGATGATGGCAATGGGGTAGGGGCCACGAAGACATATCTCACTCAGATCCCAATTTTGCCCCCATTTGCCCACATGGAATCTGCTCTCCCTGCTCTTTGGCTGTAATGATAGTTGAGTCACCCATATTTGAAGCCAGCTGAAGCCAGTACAGAAAGGTCCACAGGCTGCATTGCAAGAACCAGAGCAAGCAAGATTGCTGAGGGAGAGAGAGCCAGGAAGGCAAGTAATCATCACCAAGTTAGAGGCTTGACTTCCGTGGTAGAATGTTCTGTGGTTGGGCTGTTCAGAGGGGAGGAAAGCAGAGGATCAGAGAGAAGCTAGAGGGTGTACAACCAAGTGCTAGGGGGTGGGTATCCAGGAAGACAGAGCTTCTTGTAAATCCCTGGCCCAAAGAGCCTTCCAGTTGTCTTGGTGATACAACTTGCTTCTAGATGGCGAGGCAGCTCCTTGGTGACTGCCCTCAACAGCCTGGCTCTTCCTGCGTCTCCTGTAGCATTTGGAACCCTGACTTCTGGCCACCTCAGCAACACTGCCTCACCTGCAACCCTTGTATTCCCTGCTTTTATCTCTGCACCACTGCCTGCATTTCCCAAACTCTGCCACAATTGGCTCCAGCCCACCTGCTCTTCTCGTTTACCTTGAAACCTCCTGCAACAATTCAGGCTCATTTAAGATCAATACATGGCAGCTACTCCATTCCTATATATTTTTTCTTCCCAGAAACCCTGTCCCAGGCACAATAGCATATGTTTTGTTGACTACCACTTTTCTTCCAAACCTCTTGTTCCAGTTTGCTAATGCTGCCCTTTTGCAAAGCACCAGAAATGGATTGGCTTTTATAAAGGGGGTTTATTTGGTTACAAAGTTACAGTCTTAAAGCCATAAAGTGTCCAAGGTAAGTCATCAACAAAGGGTACTTTCACTGGAGAAAGACCATTGGCACCCAGAAAACCTCTGTTAGCTGGGAAGGCACATGGCTGGTGTCTGTTTGCTCCCAGGTAGTGTTTCAAAATGGTGTTCTCCAAAGTGTTGCTCTTGGGGTGTTTTGTCCTCTCTTAGCTGCAGCTGCTCTGCATCTGGACACATGTGGCCCTTTTTAAAGTACTCCAGTGATCCAATAAAGACCCACCCTGAGTGGGTGGTGCAACACCTCCATGGAAATAAACCAATGAAATGTCCCACCCACAGTTGATTGAGTCACATCTCCATGGAAACACTGAACTAATAGGTTCCAACCTAATCAACACTAATACATCTGCCCCCACAAGATAGCATCAAAGAATATGGCTATTTCTGGGGGACATAATATATACAAACCGGCACACCTCTCATTCACCCCTCAGGCTCCCAGAGATTGTAGCCAGCATGTTTTTCTTTTATATTTTGATTTTCTCCAAAATCTTAATCCTTGCCTCCAAGTATCTGCCTCTAGACTTCAGATCTCTTTCACCAGTTTTGTTTTCTAGAAATCCATTTTTTTTTTTTTTAAAGAGTCCTGGTAGTCTGACTCTGGCTTGACATCTTAGAATTCCTGAGATGGTTATGATATGGAAAACCCCACCTCATTCCTTCTCCTCTCTCTCTCTCCTCTCTCTCTCTCCTTCCCCTCCCCTACCCCTCCATATATTAACAAATCCAGAGCAATGGTTCTTCAATTTTTAATCAACAGACACTTCAAAAATAATGCACTAATAGGGATCTCTTTGGCTTTATTTCATTTTATTTTATTGCCTGAGAACTGTGTGTTCTTGTATGGAGAAATGTATTCAAATTATGAAGAACAAATAGAACCATCCCTTAGCCTTTGGAGGATCATCTAATGAGAAAGGAAGGCTCACCCCAATCATGAATGCACAGAAACATTGTTTGTGTCTGGACCCTATATTTGGGATATGTTAATTCCTCTCTTTGAGTGAATGGACTTATTACACTAACTGTGAACCCAGGCAATCATCTTTCAGACTCTTGTCTTTTTTTGTAAAGTTCTGGGGCAGCATCTGTGAAGGGGAGGTGGTCTAACTTAGCTAGGGACAAGAATGGACCAGATATCCAGTACTCTTTGCAAACAGCTTTATCTCTATTTCAGCAGCCCAGAAACCCTTCTCCCTGGAATCCTACAGTGATCTTTAGAGTTTCCCATCTGAAATCATCAGAGCTAAGGTGAAAGAAAGGGAGATTTCCTCTTGAAGACTTTGGGATATGGACTATAAGCCCTTAAATACATGCTGCTGGATCAAAGACCAGTTGCTTCAGAATCTGCAGTTATATCCAGAACCTCTCGGAGAAGTGACATCCCTTCTAATTTTACTGACATCTGGATCCCCTCAAGTATAGTCTGTGTAGACTCTTGGAGAAGAGAAGACAGAGACCAGCAGGCTCACAGACTCTTTGGAGATTTTATTGATGATATGATGCAGGCTAGTGTCATGAAAGCAGGTCTTACGTACACTGTTTTAAACCTTACAGCATGGTGCAAGACGCAAGAGGGATAACATAGGGTTCTTTCCTCCAAAGGATGTCTACTGCAGTGATTCTCAAATTGAAGGGTTCATAAGAATCACCTGGTAAGTTATTTCACATGTGGATTTTTGTCCTTCACCCCAGATTCTAATTTAGCAGGTCCTGGCAAAATTTAGGACTCCACATTTTTAGATGTCCATAGGTGAATCTTTACAAGAATCATACTCTAAGAAGTGCTGATCTAATGGGTGTACCTGGGAAAAAAAAAAAAAAAAAAGAAAAGAAAAGAAAGAAAGAAAGAAAGAAAAAGAAAAAAAGAAAAAGAGATAAAAAAAAAAAACAGAGGGGAAATGGTGATGACTAGGGCAAAAAGAAAGATTTTATCCTAGAATTGCCAGCAATTATACCATTACACCTGTTCCATGCATATATGACATATATTCTTCAGCTCATATCCAGAAGGGGGTAAAACACATACAGTTTGCACATTTGTCTTTCATTTGCACCCGTTGAAGGAATGGCGTGCCTATACATGCAACGACTGAGCTTCCCTGGGGGATTCCTAATTGAAAACACATGAGTCGGAGCAAGATGCAGGCAGACTAATGCAGAAAAGGTCACTAACCAGATTTACGATTTTCTCTTCTAGTTATGTTTTTTCTCCTGGCAGAAAAAGAAGCAGTAACATCTCAGGTATCTGTGGTTACCATAGGGACAGAAGTTGTGATCTACCGGGAAACATCGCTGCAAACAGCAATAAAATAGCAATTCAGCAGAGGTGAGAGGCACAGATTCCCCAAAGCTGCAATCAAACCAGGCAGCTGATCAAACCATTCGATCAGGATTCTGCAGTTGCCTTTTTAAGGCAAGTGGAAGAATGGTGAAATCAAGCCAAGGATTTCACTCTTTGCTTACGCCTCTCCAACTGCCCCGAAGTCCTTTGGCCCAGGGCTCTCAAGCTTCTGTGCCAGGAATTCTGGGTAGTAGAAGGGGTAGGCAATAGACAAAAATGCTATTTTTAACCCAGTGAGTCCAAAGTCAAAATTCAGAACTGCAGTGAGATTCTCAAATCTAGCACTTGATGATCCAGCATAGGATTATAGACTGAAAAGAATCCTGGAGGTTGCTGCTCACGTGAGCCTATGATGCAATTCCTGTCTTCCTAAAATACGCAGCTCAATTGCTACTTACTGGATGCAAATCACACGAATATGTGTATGTGTGTGTTTGCATATGTACATATATTCTTCACTAGGTCTTTTCATGTCTTCTTTTTTTTCAGTATAAGTGCCTGCCACTCTGCCTTCTTTGTCTCTTAAATTGAGTCTTTATAGTTTTATCCCTGGTTTTATCTTCACTTTATCTTCTACCTAGATCATAATCTATTAGCCAGACGATAGCATTGCCAGTTAAAGTTTTTTGGCTAGGATTTGGCAGGATGAAGGAAGTTTTGAAATGTTGTTTTAGATTTCATTAACCATTTAATTGCTTTCTTTAACAAGTACTTAATAATAGCCTATTTTGTGGCTACTCCTAAGTTATGATGTGCAGAACGTTCAAAATAACATAAGCCATGGTCTCTGTGCAAAAGGCACTTAAAGTGATACTCAGAAGAAAATCACACACAGAATAGTATGGACTACGTAGGCTAAGGTTAAGTATGCATTGCCTTTTGCAGGAATACCACTTGCGTGGTAATGATTCAGTTTAAGCCACACGCCTTTGAAATGGTGTAGTGTAGTGACGCAACGCATGCCGTAGAATGCCTGCTGCTTAAAAGGCATCCTGGCCAGCAGGAAGGGCCCCCAGATGATGCGTTTCATCTTTTGATGGGCTGGGTCAACCACTAGTCTGTGCATATCTATCTTTCTCCTTCTATAGAGAAAGGCAACTATTTCCTCTGAAACTCAAACCAAGAAATTGCATTTTGCCCAAAGATGTTTTGAACCCATAGGGAGGCTGTATGTCAGTGTCTAATGTGTTTGTGTTCTTAACGAGTATTGAATCTTTCTTGTTTGTTGCTTATGTTCTTTTTCCAGCATCTTTACATTTGTTTGTATGTTTGTGTTCAATGTAGTGATAGAGAGTTGAGTTCATCGGTGTATCATTGGTCCTTTCTAATTTTATTTTATTATTACTTCTTTTCTCTTTAATGCCTGACCGGGATCACAATTACCTTCCTCCCCTTCTCTCCTCCCTCTTATTAGCATCTCCTCTCATGTGTCCAACACATCTTTGTCCGTGCTTTTAATAAACATTCTTGGATAAACATATAGCCATGAAGAATATATAATGGTACTTGGCAAGGTGATAAGTGTAGGGTTGAGTGTGGACTCTGGAGCCAGGTGTTACCCCTTACTAGGTATGTGTCCTTTGGGTTTGTCATTTCATGTATTTGTGCCTCTGTACAATATATAACTGTACAATCTGTACAGATGAGGATCTATAATATCTCTATCTGTACCCATCTCAATTGGTTGTTATGTGGGTTAGAATACTTAATGCATGTGAAGTGCTTAGAATAGTGCCTAGTTCACAGTAAGCACTACGTAAATACTAGCTATTGTTAGGACAATTTAATTTGCACAAATAGTATTGAGATAGAGTGCTCATATGTTTTCCTCAAAATTTTCACATCAAATCATATTTTTATGACACATTTATTTTGTTTATGGACATTGCTTTTGAATGTTGGGCTGTATACCATAGCATTCTTCTCCATATATTTCACTTACACATTCCCCATTTATCTAGACACCCATGTGGCTTCTATCCTCCTCTATTGTAGACCCAGCTGTATTGATTGTCCCCTGAAGTACTGTGGGAGAGTTTCTATGAGTTACGTTCCCAGCAATGAGGTTACTGGGCCACTGGGTGTACACATACTTTATTTTTTTAAGAACTGCCATATGTTTTCTATGTGACTCTATTGACAATGTCTGGGTTTTTTTTACCCCCTACTCCTCTCAGCCTCACCAATACATATAATGATCTGACTCTGATTTTTCCAATCTGTTGGAAGAAAAGAGGTATTTTGTTATTTTAATTTTTCATTTCTCTGATGGTGGAGGGGTTAAGAATTTCATCATATATTTATTAGCCATTCAGGTTTCCCCCCTTCATATCCTTTGCCCATTTTTCTACCTTATTTCCTGTCTTTTTACTGCCAATTTGTAGGAATTCCTTATGTATTTTAGAAAATAAACCCTTGTCAGTTTTTTAGATGCTACAAATATCTTCTCCCAGTCTTTCATTGCCAGTAAATTTTGTTCAGGAATGTCCTTTATAAATCTCCTTTTCAGGTACTTTTTAACATACAGAAATTTTGAAATTTATCAAGTGTTTTTCTTTCATTTATTATATTATGATTTTTCCTCTTTTTTTAATTAATGTTCTGAATTATATGAAACACTTTCTCATGTTACTTTGTCTTCTCATTCTTGAGGTAGAACCTAGTTGATCATGATGCATATTTTAAATCACACTGTTGAAATCAGTTAGCTAAAATTATATTTAGAAATTTCATACCTGTGGTAGATCGAATTATGTACTCCAATTTAGACAGGTTCTTAATCTTAAATTTGCACTCCTGTGGGTGTGAATCCATTATAAATAGGACCTTTTGAAGATGTTATTTTTAGTGGAAGTATGGCCCAACTGAATGAGGGTGGGCCTTAATCCATATTACTAGAGGCTTTTATAAGTGGAAGAAATTCAGACGTAGAAAGAGAAAGCCACGGGGAAGAGCCAGAAGCCAGAAGTCAATGGAACTCGGAAGTCAGTGGAACCCAGAAGAGAAAGCAGAGGACATTGCCACTTGACTCCAGGAAGGGATACAAAACAAATAACCCTGTGGATCTCTGGCAGCCAGCACTAAAATGTTAAAACGTTGGAGAGAAAGCATCATCTTGCTGATGCCTTGATTTTGAACTTCTCCTAGCCTCAAAACCGTGAGCTGATAAAATCCCATTATTCATACTAACTAATTGTTTAAGCTGACCCATCATGTGGTATTTGTTTTAACAGGCAGGAAACTAAGATAGTATCTAGATCATAAGTGAGATGGGTCTAGGCTTATTTCTTTGTGATTTCCATAAGTGGCTATACTAGAGTCTTAGAAAGAGTTGGATAGTTTTTATTCTTTTTTGTTCTCTAAACAACTCCTGAAACTTAACTTGAAAAACTTTCTGTTCAAAAGGTTGGTGAAATCCATCTGTAAAACGGTTTGGGTGTGATGATTTTTGAGGGGAGTGGAAGACTTTAAAGAGGATTTAAGTTCTTTGATCTTTTAAAAGATACAACTTTTGGTTTGGTTAACTATCTGTGTTTTGTTTTCTTCTTCATTGATTTCTGCTTTTATTTATTTATTTGTTTGTTTATTTATTTACTTTTGGTGGGGGTTATTCTATTCCTTTTTTCCTAGCTTCTTCATTTGAAAGCAACCCATTTGTTTTCTATCTTTCTTGCTTTCTTAAAAAAAGTATTAAAGATGTACATTTCTAAGGATTTTGTTAGCTGTGTTCCCTAGATTTTTTTAGTCCTTTTGTTATTAATATAGTCCTTTTATTATTTAATTCTAAATAATATAGTCCTAAATATGGTCCTTTTATTGTTATTTAATTCTAAGTATTCTGTAATCCCATGGATGATTTATTTCCTCTATAAAAAAAGATGCATTTAATAGTATGTTTTATGGTTTCTAGATAGGCATTTCATTTTGAATATCTTTTTGTAATTGATTTCTAACTTCATTTCATAATATAATCTTAGAAAATATAATCTGTATGGTGATGTTTCTTTGGCATGTGTTGATGCTTTCTTTGTGGTTATTATATGGCCAATTCTTATGAATGTTCCAATTTGAGTATGAGAAAATGTATGTATATATGCATATAAAAATATATATGTAAATATACATTCATATGCATTAATATGTATATCATACACCTGTATGAGTTTATTATTCATGTTATCATACTATTCAGATTTTTAAATAACATTCCTTCCTTTTGGCTCCTTGATCAATCAGTTTGTGTGGGGAGTGGTTTAAAATCTACATCTATGATTTTTTGTTGTGCAAGTTTACATAATTATTGTTAAAAGATCAGCATATACTATAAAACTTAAGACATTAACAAGTTCCCTGCCCACACTTCAATAACACAATTTTCTGCTTCCTAGGAGCAAGGAACTCAAACTTTTTTTAGTGCTTTCTTCTGTTAATTTTTCCACATTGCTAAATTGTACATGTGTTTGTGTATATGTGTGCCTGTGTGTGTGTGTGTGTATGTAGATGCATACGTATATAAATTTCATTTTAGGTATTATCTATTGACTTCCTATTACGGGAGCTGAAAGGTCTGCTATAATATACACTCCTCTCTTTCCCCTCCTTTTCCTTCTCCAGTCCATGCAATATAGTTCTATTGCTCACAGCTGAGCTATATGGTGTGCCACAATTATACATTCTTTATTATTATTGTTATTATTATTTGAGTTAAAACAACACATGTTTATTCTCTGACACTTACAGAGGTCAGAAGTCTGATGCATATTTCACAGGCTAAAATCAAGGTGTCAGCAGGGCTGCATTCCTTCCCGAGGCTCCTAGGGACAATCCGTTTCTTGCCTTTTCCAGTGTCTCGAGTCCACCTACATCCCTGGGCTTGCTTTATGATGTATTTTTTATTATGTTTTCCTGAGGTTAAACAATTGCCTCATTTTCTCACTTACTTTTATCAGAAATGTAAACCTTCTTTTACTATGATTAAACACATCAGGTAATCTGTCAGTTCTTTCTGTCCTTCCTTCCTTCCTTTCTTTCTTTCTTCCTTCCTTCCTGCCTTCCTTTTTCCCTTACTCAAATTGATATTGACCACACTTGAGGCCTCCTGCATCCCAGACCTTTTTTATTTTTAACCAACCTCCTAGGCATTCTCTTCTCTCTTTTCTGCTATTTCTTGTTTCCCATTTCTTTCTTTTTTCTGGTTTACTTCCTTCTTTCGTGAAAACCATCTTCTGCTGGCTTCATGAAAAAGAATCTATGGAAGAAAAATTTGCAAGATTTTGCTCAACTGAAAATATCTTACTACCTTCCACACTTGAGATTTCATGGGTATATAATTCTATGTTTGACATCATTTTCCTTTAGAATGTTGAAAATCATTGCTTTATTGTCTTCCAGCTTCTGGTGTTGCTATTTAATAGAGTTTCTTAGGTTGTAATCACCTACCCCAGTGTAAGAGGGAGTAAGGATGAAGGGACACCAAGGAATAAACCTGTTCATTGTACCTATGCACCCCCTGGTATCTTCTCTATGCCCCAAACAGCCCTGGGCAGACCCTAAGGATCCCCTGTCTCCTGTGGCTGACACTGAGCTGACAGAGCTTATTTTTAGTCTCACACCAGTACAGAATGGGCCAGCTAGGCAATCTCATTCAGTCGGGCTCTCCCTGGTCTATGGCACCTGGTCCTCCTCTCCAGGTGACTCTTCCATGAACATCCAAGTACCTTAGGATCCACCAACCACTCTCTTACTTCTTAGATACAGGTTAGGGTTTCAGGGAGGTCACAGCAACCTATAACCATGTGCCCTCCAGTCAGAAACCCCAAGATTTTCTTTGTAGTGAATCTCATTTAAATATATGCAAAAGCACAAGATTTAGTAGTTAATTCTGTTATGCTAAACTATTACTGGAATACAGTTTATATGTTTTTAATCTGTCTTCCCATCTTTCCCCTGACAGCAAATGGCTAGCCTGACATCTGAGAACCAGTCTTGGTTCTTTCCTCTCCCTCATCTCCTATAGTTATCTCATCACCACACCTTGTAGATTTTTCCTTTGTGATGGTTAGGTTCATGTGTCAACTTGGCCAGGTGATGGTGTCCAGGTGTCTGGTCAAGCAAGCACTGGCCTAACCATTACTGCAAGGATATTTGTGGCTGGTTAATAAACCAGAAGGCTGGTTAATTAAATCATCAGTCAATTGACTGCACCTGTGATTGATTACAACAATGAAAGGCATGTCTTCTGCAATGAGAGAATTCAATCAGCTGGATTTAATCCAATCAGTTGAAGACTTTTAAGGGAGAAGAGAGAGAACTTTCACCACTTCTTCAGCCAGCCATCCTTTCCTGGGAAGTTCATCAAAGATCTTCATTGGAGTTACCATTTTGCTGCCTGCCCCACAGTTGTGTGAGACATTTTTATAAAATCTCAAATTTACAGATATCTTCTGTTGGTTCTCTTTCCCTAGAGAACCCTGACTAATACATTCTTCAAAACACATTTTTCTTTATGTCCCTTCCCCATACCCTATTCCAACTCTTTATTCTTTCTTATTTGATACACTGACATATCCTCTGAATGGTCTCTCCCTCCCATATTTGCTCACATTCTAATCCCTTCTGTACACAGCAGTTCAATTTATCTTTTTCAAATGTGTCTCATGGCATCATGAGGTTCTTGTCTATCTCTGCAATCTCAAGAAATGCTATTCTCTCTCCTTCTCATTAAATTTCAATTCCTGAAACTGTTCTCTCACAGTCAGTGAGAGAACAGTTTCAGCTGCTTTGGTGTGTGGGAAATGCTTGTTCCCCAGCAAGCTATTACTTATCCTTCAAATGTCAACTTGAGCAGTACTTCTTCAGGGAGATCTTCCCTGATCGCTCATTCTTAAGCAAGTCCTCCCTAACATAATTTCTTCTTAGTGTCATTTTTTCCCTTCATATCATTTACCAAAGTTGTAATAATAATATTTGTTCATTTACTTAGTGTCTGTCTCCCCAGGTAGGTTGCAAACCCTGCAAGGCAGGTGCCACTTCTGTTTTGCTCACTACTGGGTCCCTCCCTGAGGGCAGGAGCTGGTGCATAGTGAATATACCGTGAACTGAGTGACAAGAGTTCCATGCTGGGAGTGTATTTATCTGTCTATAGATTCACTTTAATAAACCGTGGCTTGGGCATGTTGGTGTTTTCTGCCATGATTACAGTCCATTTTGTAGGAGATGAGTAAAAACTAGAATAAGGAAGGACAGGAGGGAGTGGTTTTGTTGACTTGTGAAATAGCAAAAGAGGGTCTTAGGAAAAGAAAAGGCTGCTTCTGTATTTATGGCTTCTTCATTCATTCCTAAGGGCCTGCTATTCAAGAGGCTCAGAACGAGTGTACTACAGGAAATTTACACGTGGTTTAACGTCAAAGAAACTGCTCTTAAATAAGGTGTTGGGTGTGGGGAGAAAAAGCTTTACAAATAGCTATAATACAAAGAAAAATAGTTTAAATACTCATACAGAGCTTACCATTGGGCTGTTGGAAAGGGTGGGAGTCAGGTAAGACTTAAGGACCCAGAAGACATCTTTGCATCGAAGCATGGGTTGGATTTTGACAGGTAGTGTTTGGGTCTTCCTCCCTTTTCAAGTAATATGAGCAAAACTGTACAATGGCTCAAACTCTATAGTCAAGTGACTTTAATAGTATTGTTTCTTCATGGATTTTGATATTGCAAACAAAAATAGATTTCATGGAAAAAATGGCACACAAGTAAAAATTTTCAGATGTTTACTATGAGAATTGAAAAGAGGTAATTTGTTGTTCATTAAAGGAACTTTTGTTTGTAATTAGCCTAAAAGGAAATAAAAACTCAGATGAATCATAACTCCTCCCCAGTGGGCCATTATTAATCTGAAGAAAAGGTATTTTTGACATTCTCCATGTGGTTTTCAGCAAATGCAGCCTATGAATTCAAAAAGACATGAAGCCTAGAGATCAAGTAATTCATCTAACTAAAATATTTTTGTTTATGTCAACACAGACCTACTTCCACTTAGGTCACAATTTGATTCCATTTGAACATAATTCTTATTTTCCTTTATAATCTTCCTTAGATTATGCTATCTACAGCACAGCTAATTGCATCTAAGCATTTTAATTTGAGAGGAGATTTAGCTCGCATCTCTCAAGGCAATTTGGTATTGTAAATAGCCAGGCAGTGTTCCCACACACGTAAGTCACATGGTGATTTGTAAATGTTACAGCCTTTTTTTAAAGGTGAGCGTGATGAAAGCAAAGTGACTGCTAAGGATTTAATATCTTGTGGGATCCAGTTTTCTGTTGCATAACCTCCTTTTCCTTAGGAGTAGGCAATTTACAATGGCAAATCAAATAGGAGAATATAAAAAGGAAAGTGCTTATGGGAGTCTGTACTACATGAGGGCAATAGGGGTCCCCAAAGTAGAAGAATGGTTCTCTAAGTGGTCACCAGCTGTTCTATCTGGATGTGGATAGAGAGAGCCATCAATTTCACGGTACTTAATTTAGGAAAATAAACCCCAATGAACTGAAATCTGCAGTGGAAAAATGAGTGCAATCAAATCAGCAAACAAAGAAACCTAGGCTCCATGATAATATATTAAAAAATTGCTGCAGGGTGTAAATTTTAAAATATTCTGAGTTAAAATATTGCTCAGTTTCAGAGGATTTGTGGCCACATATATTTAAGACAAATCTGTAGATGTTTAGTCTCAGGTGGAAGATGTTTTCACATCCTGAAATGAATTGAAAAGAAAGCCCATGCTGTCTGCTTAGCACCACAAAGATCTGTAGCTCAGTCTATCAGAAGGTTCTCACGAGACACCCAGATGTTCTCAGTTCACCTCCAGGACTCTGTGAAACACATTTAGGAGACAGACCTGATGTCTAACTTTTGACAAACTTTCAGTTTTCAGTGTAGTCCTTTATATTCACACGAAAGTCAAGAGATAGATCTACTAAGGCTCTGAAGTCTCAGTGAAGAGATAAAATGGATTCTACTTGAATCCCCTTCCAAACCCATTGAGAGCATTATAAAAATCCAATGCACAATTTAATTTTATAGACTTGATAATGAAGGGAATTAATTTGAAACACTCAAGTTTGGAATTTTGGATTCCCATGGGAGAAATTTAAGGTGATCACCCTGAGCTGGTTTGGTTTCTCCTCAGTTCATTAGTAATGAAGCTTCATATATGATTAAAGTTGATTCTAGAATGTCCTAAATCAGGGAAATTACCAAAGACTCCAATTTGGTGAAGAAACCAAGGGATTGAGAGGTGAATCTAGAAAGTGGTAAGGAAGGAAGAGTGGAGTTAGTCTTTCTGAATGAAAGAGGAACTAAGGAATTGGATTTATAGACTTGGCAATACCTCCTGTTCCGGTTTGCTAAGGCTGCTGTTATGCGAAATACCAGAAATGGATTGGCTTTTATAAAAGGGATTTCTTAAGTTACAAATTTAAGGTTCTATGACCATAAAAGTGTCCAAACTAAGGCAACAACAAGATACCTTCACTGAAGGAAGGCTGATGGTGACTGGAAAACCTCTGTTAGCTGGGAAGGCGTGTGGCTGGCCTCTGCTGATCCCGGGTTGTGTTCCAGCTCCTCTCTCAGCTCCTGTGCATTCTTGGTTCTTTCTCCCAGGATGTTTCTCTCTGAGCACCTGGGGGTCCTGTCTTAGCATATCCCAGGGCAAACTCTGGGCTTCATCTCTTAGCTAAATGTTCTTCTGTCTGCATCTCCAAGCATCTCTAAGTATCAGCCTCAGCAAGCATCTGGGTCTGTGTTTCCTGGCATAGCATATCCCAGGGCATTTTCATTCCTCTGCTCTCTGTGTGAGCTCCATTTAAAGGACTCCAGTAAACTAATCAAGACCCACACTGAATGGGCAGGGCCACACCTCCATGGAAATTATCTAATCAAAGGAATTACCCACAGTTGCGTGAATCATATCTCCATGGAAACCCTTAATCAAAAGTTTCCACCCAACAAGATTGGGTTAAAAGATCATGGCTGTTTTTTTTTTTTTGGGGGGGGGGGGTGCATAATATATCCAAACTGGCTACCCCCAGTTCTTTTTCCTCTTCCACATAACTCCCAGTGGCCTATTTCCATTTATTGTCATCCTTTTCTCTCTGAGGCTACCCTGGTCTCCTCAGGTAAAGCAATAGCACTGAGAGTTATGTTCAGGAACAGACCTGCACATTGCTTCCTTAGTGACATTGACCTTCTTGGTGAACTGTGGATGCCTCCTGATTCTGGAAGTAGCTCTAGATTCAGAGCAATGAGTAATTAATTGCTTACAGAGATGAAACTGCCAGCTGTGGTGGTTTGGCTTCTTAAGGGAGATGTTCCTGGGCTGTAACTCTGAGTATCGTGGTTTTGAAAAGAGGCCCAGGCAGATGCACTGTAGGCTGGACACTGGAGAAGCCTAGAACATGACCAGCTGGGCCAATAAGGTGCCCCTCCTCAGTGCAGCAATCTGGCATTGCACATCTATTATAGGCATCTGCACATAGGAGCACATTGGGTTCTCATTTGCTCACTCCATTCAGGGAAGAAGTTACTGATGATATGCTGGGCTATGACCAGGTGTGGAGCAGGAGGAGAACCAAGGTTGTAAATTATATTTACAAGAAAATGGGGACCAGGAAAATCTCCATTTACCTAGAGTAGGGGTTTCCTGAGACTGGGGGCTGCTGGAGAGGATGGGAATATATCTTTTTGTTTAAATCACAATGTTACAGAAGATAGCAGGACTCTAATTTTAGAATGACAATGGGAAGGTGACTGTCCATCTTCTAATGTGTCAGGCTCGAGACTCTCTCCCCTTGAGATTCTGATGACAAAATACTGCCTCACTTTGTGGCTCATTGGTGGTGAGCCAGATGGTACAGCTACTTGGCTTGGGATAGGGAACAGGGGCTAAAGATGCTCTGAGGCCTGGAAGCAGAGCTTTGCCTCTGTTTCCCTCTGAAGGAGATTGTGTGCTCCTCCCTCAGGCTTCCCTTACTCTTCTTCCATCCTAGCTCCCTGGCCCCAACCCCCAGCCCTATTCCTCCCTTATGTTCTCCTGGCATGTGCTTTTGCTCCCCATTTCCCACATAACCAGCACAGAAGGAAAAGACTTAGAATTTAAAAAGGCATGCTGGAGTTCTCAGGCCATGAGTGGGTGTGTTGAAAGGGACACCAGGCTGGGTCATTTTATCCTCAAATTGTCATCTGGGCAGGAAGTATTGGAAACTGCATGCTAGTTTGGAAAAGAAGAGAGGGGGAAACAGGCTTAGTTTGCAGTAGAAGTCAACAAACTCTTATTCTACTTGGAGCCTACACTCAATTGCTCCATCATGTTTTACATTGACTTCCTGGCCTTTTTTCTCACACAAGGTTCCGAGGTCTTCATTTGTGTCCACCCTCCCGTGTACACTGCTGTGCTTCTTCTTCCTCTGGTCTATACACCCTCAGAGAAACCTAAGCGTGTGAGGCTCTGACCTGTATACTCTGGGGGATATGTTGTCTCCACTTGGAACTTAGAATGTTCTGAGCACATTATACATAGTGTGTCTTACAAGGACATGGAATCCAGTCTGAACCTCCCAAGAAATGGTTTCTAAAGGTCTCCAGGAAAAATGCATCCTTGATGTAGCTTGATAAGCCATCCCAGCCTTTATCACTTTAAGTGTGGACATTCTCCCTGTGCCCACACAGCCTCTTTCTATCTCTCTGGTCTGTCACTATCCTTCCCATAGGCTCAGAGGGCAAGGGCTGGAGTTACCCCATTCATCAGCATCAGCAGTGAGGCTCAGATTTTGATCTGGAGGACCTCTGATCCTGGCCTCTCTCTGGTTGCTAGTCTTACTGAGTTCAATGTCTTCCTTGAAGAGAGATCCAGACTGGTAAGCAGCATAGGCATTTAAGAGCTTCTTTTTCTCTTGGATATGCTACCATTGTCCTTTTCTCTCCTCTTCCTGACTTCTATTGTTTTTGACATCTCTACATGGGCTACTGTACCAACCCTCTCACTCCTCTCCCTGTTTTGGGGCTCGTCTCCCTCCCTTTGATCCTTCATATACCCTGTCCTTAGATCATAAAATACAGACTATACAACTCTCTTTCCTTGCATAAAAGTCTTTATTACCTAGAGGATGAAATTCAGACTCCTTGCAGAGCTCCACTCACTTCAGAATTTTGCCCCAACCTTGCTTCCCAGCCTCATCTCCTGTCAATCTCCTACAAGCCATACCATTGATGGTTCCAGAAAGCACTGTTCATTTTCACACATTGAGGACTGTGCCCATACTGTGCTCTCTGCCTGGATACTTTTTCAGTACTCTTCCTTTAGGTCAACTGCCCTAATTCTCACAACTCAGCTTAAATCTCACCCTACCTGTGAAGGCTCCCCAGACACCCTTAGAGCAGTTACTTGAGCCCTCCTCTCTTTATCCCAGCACTCTGGCATTCTAACATGGCTTGCAGCACTGCCTGTCCTACTATACAATGAGCTCTGGAATGACAACGATGATCTCATTTTCATCCTTGTGCACCAAACTCTTTCCATACCCCTATAGCCAAGAGTTTCCACCTAATCGGTGTTAGACAGATGACTGACTAAAAACCAGAGAAGCAATTTGCTGCTAACTCTATTTGCTTGTGGAAGGAAAATTTGAATGGCAAATTTCTTAGAGTGGGAGATCTGCCTGACCCAGGCAACCATCTCTGTCAAAGTGGCTGCCCGTCTGTACTCGGTGACAGCCTCTGCCTGGCCAGCTGCCATTCTTGTGCCTACTCTGCCCAGGTGCATGCTGGTCCAGGCAACCAAGGAATGGACTGACAGCTGCTGGCCACCTTATACCTGCTGTGTAACCTTCCGTTTGTCAATCACCCTGTCTCTGATTGAACTTCCTCGTCCAGAAGAGCAAGGTGGTGACTTAAACCACATGGCTATTACACCATTTTTGAGTTAATTTTTACCGTATCTGGTGATAAAGCTGATCAGTAGGAGCAATAGCTCTTTTATTTTGAATGAATGCATCAGAAGAGTGCATTTGGAAAAATCACAAGAGAAGACACATGGTATAAAACAGGATGAGAAGAATTAGAAGTCCTTTAGTAGAAGAATAGAAAGTATCAAAAGAGGTGTGAGCTCTTAAGAGATAAATGTAAAAGTCACAAATTGCTGCTTGCCACATACAGCCAAAGGGAAATGGATTCTTCTGCCCAACCCATGGGTCAGCAAACAGGGTCAGATTGGCCCTGGAATCCAACATCAGATTTACTTGGTCCACGAGTTTGAGGGGCCATCCTTCAAATGTTATTTGGGGGCTAATCAGATGAGCCTGTGGAGTGATTTCAGAGGGCTGCAAAGTGTCCACTTCTTTAAACACCTCTTGACCATTTCCTGGTACCTACAATTCATTTGCCAGAAAACACAAGAGCACAGCCACTAACCAATCTACTGATATGAAAATGACTCATACCTGATCTATTTTGAGAGCATGTTTTAATTAGGAGAGGAGCAAAGGAGAGAGCAAGAGGGCCCCACACTAAAGGGTAAAATGAGCCTGATGTGGCAAGACTGGGAGAACGAACAGGGAAGTGAAGGTCAAAGATATCCAGGATAATCTTCACACATGTTGGGAATTAAGTTTCTAAATTTCTGTTGAGGTTTCTGAAGAATATGAGAATGAGAAGCACAAGAGGCAATTAAAAATAGGAAGAAGAGTGTCCAAACAGTATAAAGATGTTGGGATTTTTAAAAACTTTAGGATTATCACTCACTTTATGAAGAAAAAATTGAACAGAACAAATTCATGGTTTCCACAGCATCTTCAACTTCCCTTCCATAATAGGTATTAATAATATATGTATTTTTATTATGGAAAATGTTTTCAATTTTATCAGAATATTAAATACTGAAAATTATGTTAATGCAATATTAAAGTTATTAATCTGAGATTTCAAAGAGATTATTTTTCTTTAAACTCAGGAGTTCTAACTTTGAGTGTTTTTTTTTAATGCAATGTAGAAAAAGAATCTTCCTTTGTGCAAAATAGTCTCATTTTTAAAAAAATCATTAAATTTATGTGACCTGTAGCTTTCAGGATGTTCCAGTCATTCTGTTACCAAAGAGAAAGATAGCTGTCAACCTTCTAAAGTCATAAACATTTTGGTTTGCTTGTTTGTTTGGGGGGATGACTCAAAGGGGAGTAGTTTAGAATATTAATAACTCTAGGGATAAACTTCCATTATTCATGTTATTCTGTCTAAAATCAGAATGAATGGAGATTGACTAGGGATTTCCCAGGAGTGGTGGGTTTTCCAGGTCTGGTTCTTTGGGACAAAAAATGTGAGAAGCTTGATGCAGTCAGTGACTGATACAGTCACACCAACTCACACTCTATCCACTTAGAGCTCACAATCCTTTTACCTTTTGAGCACCACTAACCACCTCAAAAGGCCTTCCAAACAAGCAATTTACTCACCCAAACCATCTCTGGGCAAAGCAAACCCATGGATAAATGTTGGTTCTCAGTGAATTATCTGGGCCATGATGAAAAAGAAAAACAAGTGCATGGAAACTACATTTCAATTCCCCCATTACACCATATGAAATGTATATTAGGCTAATGTGGCTAATATAGGCTAACCAATTAACCAGAGGAACTGCTTGGAGGATACTGAAATAAGTCATTTTGATAATTCCAAAGAGTTTCTATAGATATACAGTGGATTTTGTTTTTAATTATTCTACATCTGTTTAGAGATATGCAATTTCCAACTATGTAATTGGATTTTGAGTACTTTTTCATTACTATAAATAAAGTGTTACATGCAATTACAGTGAGAACTCCTCAGTGCAAAAGCAAGCTGCAGCCCACAGGTTACGGCATTTTAGCATATGGAGTTATGGTGCAATGATAGCCAAAGTAAACAGAGCACTTTGCTCTTGAGCTGGATAACAGGCTGATTATATTTAGAGCATATTCACGTCCCACAATCATCTGGTAGGAAAGATGGCATCGTTCAAACTATATCTCCTTCACTGGACAGTATCGTGACTGAGAGGAATTATTAGTGGGAGAAAAAGAATAAACCTACCTAGAATCCAGGAAGTTAATCAGAGTTTTGAAGAGACAGGTCTAGTTTTGTCCTGCTTTCAGACTTGAGACCTTTTCCAGAATTAACAGGTGTTACTTTCACTCTGTGGGGGCAGGTTCAAGAAAAGGATCAAGAGGTATAGGTGCACCATTTGGCACCAATCTCTACTTCTCCCTTCAGCTGGTAGCAAATTTAGGCTCTTTCTCATGCTACTGCATGAAGTGAGGCAGGTAAGTAATCCTAAAATCTTCTACTCGGAAAGATCCTAGATTTAACAAGCATTGGAGCAGAAGGAGGCATTAAGAGATCACTTACAGAAGACACAGTTGAAAAGGAGAAAGGTAAGTGAGTTGCTTGAGACAGAGCATACTGCTTAGTATCCCTCCATGCTTCCATGAACTTACTCCCTCCTTCTTTCCCAAAATGTTCTCTTTCCTTTTTTTCTCTTCCCTTCTTTTTTTCCCAAAGCCCCTCCATTTTAGCTCTGCAGCGTTTCATACACATTGCGCCGTTGCTCATGCTAATTTCCATCCTCCCTTCCATCTTGCCACTTGCCCCACCCAGTTTCATTGAAGACTTGACTCTCTTTTGTCGCCAGCTCTCCCAAGGTCTTCGTAAACTATTCAAATCTGTGGCAGACAGTGCGTATTCTGACAAATAACCTTACTGTAGGCAGTTTCCTGAAGTTCCCTGGTTGTTTTGAATGCCTTTTTCAGTCTTCTCTATGCAGGGTTCATGGTTTCCACTTCCTTTGTAACCCTCTTTGGATCTAAGCTCCATAGGACCCTGCCCTGAGGGTTTTGACAAAACGTAAGACAAAACCCTTCTAGTCATGGAACTTATATTTTACAAGAGAGAGAAAACTAGGACACATTAATTAGTGAAGGTCCAATCTGTCTGTTGCTGAACCTAAGTGGATGAATAATGTGTGGTCAGAGAAAAGATGGACCAGAAAGATTTGGGCCCTTTCAAGCAAATTAATCATCGTGTGTTGACCAGAGTCAATAAAGCAGAACACCTTGAAGCCCGATGTACTACAAAAATAAGATATTAATAAAATCATCCTAAACATGACAAGAACACACTATATAGAAAATTCATGTCATTAAAGATATAGGACATTCATTTCTCCTTGAAACAGGCTGCCTTACACATAAAGTACAACGTGATTTTCTTCACTCCTTGAATTTAGTGACCAGATGTGGTTGAATAATTTCATAAATTATATTTTTATCACTCACCCTAAATTTCTCCAAAGAATATAGGCTTCATGAATAACAGTGTTTGGGACAATTTTTTATGTGTTTATCTAAGTAATTTTTAAGTAGTCTTAGATATCCTTTTCATAAGCATTTATAGGAGTCATTTTTTCTTTTCCCTGGAAGCCAAACAAATCATTATTAACTTGTTCTTCTGAAGAGCAGACACAGAATCAGACAAGTTGTAAAGTGGGAATTCTTTTGGGTTCCTTCCAACTTTAAGAAACAACTGCTAGGTAAGTGAGACAATAAGAGAATATTCAGCAACATTATCACCAGAGTGTTTCTTGTGAGCCTGTTTATGAGGTACTTAGAAAATTAAATATTCATTTGCATCATAACCTATTTGCATTTGCCCTCAGATTTTTTTAAGCAAAGCTTTTTTTAACTCCAATTGTACGTGAGGAACTATTACAGTTGTCATCCCATTTAAATTAACATCACTGCAAGACAAATTTCATTATGTCCAATTTTTTATATGTTGGATACAGGTCCTTAATCAGATATATATATATATATTTTTTTTTTTGCAAAATTTTTTCCAGTCTGTGGCTTGTGCTTTTTTTTTTTATTCTTATAACAATGCCTTTTCCAGAACAGAAGATTTTGAATTTTAAATAAGACCAACATCAATTTTTTTGTTTTGTGGATTGTCTTTTGGTGTTGTGTCTAAAAACTCACCACTAAATCCAAGATTTTCTCCTGTTTTCTTCTGGATGGTTTATAGTTTTGCATTTTATATTTAGGTTTGTGATTAATTTGGAGTTAATTTGTGAAAGGTGTAAGGTTTGTATCTAGGTTCATTTTGCTAAATGTTGATGTCTGAGAAGATTATCCTTTCTCCATTGACTAACCTTTGCTTATTTGCCAAAGATCAGTTCAGTATGCTGTGGGCCTATTTCTGGGCTCTCTATTCTATTCCATTATCTATCTATCTATCTATCTATCTATCTATCTATCTATCTATCATTTTGCCATTATGCCCAATTTTAGTATATGAAGGAATAATCTCAGAGAAATTAAATGACCATCTCAAAGTCCTTCATCCACTGAGTTGCAGAGTCAGAACTTGAACTCAGATCCTTTGAAATTATAGTGCCCCATTCGCTAGACTGCAAAGCTAACCTGTCTTCCAATACAGAGCTGAATAATAGACGTGGCCATCAATCACAACACCAAAACAAGTTTATTTTCCTTGCCTTCTCTTCTTTGACCACAAAGCTTCACGTTGGTCACAAAGAGGCAGAGTGGCCAGAGAGAGTGGCCTGTGCAATCTGAACCTGGTATTGTCTAATTTGAGTTGATTGCATGATTAGACTATATACAGGTGCAAATTAAAACCCAAGCCCCTCAACCTAAGACGGAAGACTTCTGGTATAACTGAACTTGCTGGCATAATGACATGAGCTGCTGATGACGCGGCTGCAAAGGGCCTGATTGTTGTTCTTGCTCCTGTTTTCTGTAAAGGAAGTTTGTGGAGAGAGGGTGCAATCACTTTGGCTGGGAAAGGTGTTTGCAGAGCACTAGTTTTGCGACTGCAGCCACTTTCGGAGCAGGAAAGGTTTGGTTTGAAGTTTTAATGTTTTTTGGTTTTTGTTTTAAAGAAAGCACAATAATAATTTAAAGTTATCAGAGGCTGGAATTCTGCAGAATGTATGGTATTTTGCATATATTATCGTCACTTTTATAAATTTGTAGGAAAGAGGCTTTAAATTGAAGACCTGTGTTTCCTTACTTCCAGACAAAAGGGATTTCTTTGTGTGGCCCTCAGAAAAATTATTCAAGCAACAATGAAGGAAATTCAAAACTTAAATCACCTTTTGTGGAACTTGAGTGAGATCTTGGAAGAGTTCTGGAAAATGAACAAATTCTAACACATTAACATTATCACGGAGGACAATCCACATGTTTTATGACTGCTCAGTGGCAGTTATGGCAGGAAGATGAGTGATAATCTGATTGGGATTTTTCCAATCCTCAGTTTAGTATAGTTTACGCCTGATGGTCTTCTCCAGATAATTCAGTATCTGAGCTGTAAACTTTTGCCACTAATCATTTTATCTTTTTAAAAACTTAGCTGACAGAAGATTTAGATAAGATGGAGTATCACTGAGTTCCCAAAATGCTTTTGGTGAAACAAATTGTGAGGTGCTTGGAATATAATAGCTAGATTCTTTAATAATATAAAGCACAAGAACAAAGGGATCAAAGTGTTATTAGTAAATAATTTCCATAGGCAGCAATCTTGAAATGAATATTCATAAGAAGCTTTAACAAACAAAAATAGTTAAGATGAAGCCTCCTTACTGAAATGAGATTGCTCTCCAAAAGCTCTCTGACTGATGCTGTCTTCTTGTGCCATCTGATCTTAGCAACTCCTCACGTCTCTCAAAAGGTATCAGCCTGCATTTATACTCTCAAAGGGTTCAAAACTCTGAACTTCCTCTCAGGTCATTACAATGCTTTGTGATCTCTATATGTTAAATACAGGTTAAAAACATTGGAATATTTGTATTCTCAGTGCTAATTTTGGACTTTGAGATATATGGCCATTAAGACATTAGGAACAAATGTTCGTAAGTGCAGTGGCTGCTTGAGTCTGGCTGTCACTGGTAAAAGAGGCAGAACTCCAGACTCAGATGCAGCTCCATTTGCACAGTGTCATGCTTCCTGTTAGCTTGAAACTGGATCCACTCCACTACTTATATATTTTATATAAGTGAAAACAAGACATACTTATGAAAGATCTCTTTGGTTTTTCAAGCACAGTTTCCCAGCGAATGTTTCCAGGACTCTTTGGAGGTTACTAATGAAAGCTGAGCCCAGGTAAGGGTGCCAATCTAAAAAGATAGATCCAACCCTATCAAAAGTTGTAATGAAGAGAGATGCAGAGGAGGGATTTGTTTCTCCAGAGTTGAATCAACCTGTTTCTCTTACCTGGCGATGAACACACTGCTTCAAATATAGACTAGAAGATTTTCCCTTTCAATACAGGAACATGGACTATTTTTAAATTAATAATCCAGTTAATCAAAGATGTACTTCCAGGTTCAAAATAGCAGTTCAAAGGGATAAAGAACTGGAACAATTCACAGTAACTCAAGATGTATTAACATCAAGGGTTCTTAAATTTTAATGTGCATAGACACATGCAGTCTTTTTCAAAATGCAGATTTCTGGGCAACACCCCAGATATTTTAATTCAATAGGTCTGAGATGGGGGCCTAGAGATTTGTGTTTATGAAAAAGAAAAAAAAAAAGCAAAACCCCAAGTGATTCTGAAGTAATTGATCAAAGGTTTGAGCTTTAAGAATTTTCTTTAGATGAAATAAAAACTCAAAAGTAGTTTTTTGTTACTTGTTCATTTAATTACTATTCCCACCTTTTCCTTCACGCTTCATATCTCCTCTTTTCCAAATGCACAAATATAGATCTTATAATTTTCTCTTTTTAAGTCTTAGCTTTTCTTTCTCCATTTATTCATACAGAGATGCAATGTTCCCCTATGACCAAAACTGAATTTAGGAAACCCCTTTAATTTCCATCTTTTCCACCTTTGATTTTAACTTTTGTTGAGTGAACAAAGAATTTCCCACTATTTTCAATTTCATGTGATCTGCCAACCCCCACTCCCATCACAATTTCAGAATCCGTTTTGAATCGCAAGTCCTTTTGTAAATGACTTTCCTTTCATAAAAGCATCAGACTTGTCACATATCCATCTAGCACAGATTAATCTGATAATTAGATTTTCTCGTGAAGATTTCAATTCTGTGCAAGTATTCCAGACAGCTTTAGGCCAAATCAATCATCTAAAGGAAATGCCTTATTATGCAGAATAGAGTTAATACCTAGCTTGCATGATAGGGTTTTGGTTCACACTCCATTTGCTAGGCTGATAGCCATAAATTCTCCCCACCTTCTTAGGGACCACAAGCTTTATTCTGGGCAAGAGCCTGGGTTCAAATTGGCTGTGGTGCTAGAATGGTTTTCCTGTCTGCTGATTGAAGAGATTAATAAAAGAGTTGACATTGTTGTGACATATTCTCTTTGGGTTCTCTCAGTCGGAACCTTTTAGTTCCTAGTCCACTTTTGAATTCTTTCCTTCCATAGGTTTGGTATTATACGATAGTTCAAGGAATGGCTCCCGTTTGGAAAGAGCTAATACCATCTTTCACTGCCCCCCTGACAAAAATTAGTTCCCTGAAGGTGCCAAGCTGGCACACGGGGGACCAAAAGGGAGGGAGCCTGAGCCTGAGTTCCTAGCCTTCATAGTTTAAATATGCTCTTACCTCATCTTGGCAGGAAACTATTCCGGGATTTGAGGCCAAGCCTTGCAGTCAGCTATGTAATTTTCCTGGGGCTCATCCTCTGGGCATGCCACCTTAAGGAAAAATAGAAGAGGACCAGGTAGTATTTATAGGTGTTGGTCTTGTCTGCATACTAGACATAACTAACAGGAGATAGTAGCAAATTCTCACCAACGACTGCCCCCGGGGTGCCTGCTAACACTCCTTTATTTCATTTATTCAATGAATATCTTAGTGCTTATTAAGTAGGGACATCTTCATAAGCCTCGGGCAGAGTGCAGGAGTCAGACATGGTCTCTGCCTTTACAAAGCAGACTGATATCCTAAGAGTTTGTTGTCAAATATTTATTCGTTCTCTGGTGCCTGTGAGTCTACCGTAAATAATTTCATTAACAATTCAATGCAAAACCAAGATGTCATTGTAGTCGAGCAACTTTATTTTCCTTGTCTGATTTCCCAGAACATAGAATGAGATGGTCAAAATCAGTTAAAAGAAAACAAGGTGCTCCTAAGGGAGAGAAAAGAGCTCTTTCCCATTTGGAGTGAATTTCCAGGACTGGGATAAGTGACTGCTGGAGAAGTGGGGGTCAGACTCAAGAGTGACATTCGGCAGCACTTCCCACTGGCTCTCCAAACCCTGCTACCAGCTCTAAGCACATCACAAAGGAAGGCAAGAAAAGGACTTTGATGAGTTTGGAAGATAGCAAAAATGAAAACCTACCTAACCCTCCAAGTTCAGAGCCAATTGAGAGAGAGATGCATGAATACTTATGGCTGGAGATGAAAATATCAGCTTTATTACTAGTAAAGCTACCTGGAAGAATGTTTGGACTAGAATTGGCTGGAATCTAGCTTCCTAATTCTGTGCTCTCCTTTCGCAGCCAGACACAGTTCTCCCCTAGGAGAGCGGGTTGATTGGGATGGAAGGTCCTGCCATAGTTGTTATGATGGATGTACTGAGGAGAGGAGGGTTTCCTTTCTTGACTAGCTATAATTAAAAGAATCAATGACTATGGGTTTGTGGCGTATTCTTCAGTGCAACTTCGTTCAGATTTGTCCTTAGCTCGTAAGTTTCCTTCTGTTTGGTGACATTCTACAAAAAATTGCAGTACAATTCCCAGGACTCTCTCCAGGGAGAAGTTAGACCAGGTACAAGGAAACTTACCATCTGCCCCAACATCCTCTACTGACGTTTTAACAAGGGAATTAAGCCTTATATGAAAATTCTCCACAAGTGACTAGTTCATGAGCAACCCAAAATTCAACAAGCCAAAAATTATACCCAAATGGCAATTAATGACAAGTTTATAATAGTAGAATAATACTAATTTTCTACTTTTAAAGAAGATTTCCTTTAATCATGTAGGACTGACCCTAAGTAAAATCATGAAGGTAAATTTGTCCTCAGGGACAACCTCTTCCCTCAACTTCAGGAATCCCTTGTCTGGGGAACCAAAACTTGGCCTAGAACCTTTTTCTAAAGCACCTACTTGTTGAGAAAAACACTCTGTGTTTTATTATTGTCATCTGGCTTACTTCCTCCTAAAGGGGATACAATTAGGCATTAACAATGAAATCAATTTTATTGCAATCTGAGCTCATTTTATATCTCTCACATAATAATAATGTTTTATCTAGTTAAAGCAAACTTGCTCCCAGAAGACCCTAGAGCAATATTTCCCAGTGTTTAATATCATTTCCCTGAATGTTAATTGGTACTATGAGAGGAAAGATTTCCATGGTGAAAGCACACTTTTGGCTAAAGAAAATGTAACAGATTCCCTTGATGTAGAACTTCTCAGAGCTGTGACTTTCTTATAATACTCTCCAAATCTCTAAGGAGGGATGTAGTATGTGACCCTTTATTTGTGGAGCATTTAAGGGGCCTGATTTTCCATGGAACACAAATTGGGACACACTGCTCCAAAGACTTAAGACTGACAGTGGCAGTTGTAGACAACATGGCAGAATGGTGTCTGGTGGCAATATCTACTTTTGATCAGGTAGAAATTGGGAGTATAGTTTATTTCATCACGAATAAATAAGACACTCAAGGCAATCAAGTGAGTTCAGAAAAGAGCATTAGACTCCAAGGAAAAAGGGCTTTGACGACAGCAAGATCTAGACTTGAACCATGCACTAGTTGACTGAGATAAACGAATGAACTCTCAGAGCTTTCATGTCTCTATCGACAAACGTGGTGATAACAATTCTTATGCTGTGGGATTACCTAAGATAATTCTGTAGGGACCTAGAGCAGCACTTGGAACATAATATTTGTGAAATGAATTCCATCTTCTTCTCCTTCTTCAAAGTTTTTTCTCTACCTTCCCAGGGATTAAATCTGAAATACTGGGGAAATCTAGTTTTTCGGGTCTCTAGATAACTTCCTCTGCTTTATGTAATCAGGTGTTTCATAACATTTATTGAACATTTGCTGTGTATTATATATATCAGTTGTTACGATCTAGCTTAATGGGAATCAGTACCATAAAAGAGACACAGACTCTGCCCCAACATAGCATTTTTGTCAAGTAGAGCATTGAGTCAGGTAAACAAAGGTAATTTTGTCATATTTTTGCATCTAGTGATTTACAACTCTGCAGCATTTCCATATGTATTATCTCATTTAATCTTCACAAGAATGCTTTGAAATAGATATTACTATTTCCCCATTTAATTAAGGAAAACTGAGACCCAAGGAAGTTTAGCAACAGGTTCAGAGTCATCCAGTTGACTGCAGAAAGATCATGAACGAGAAACCAAGTCCACTAACCTGAATCCCGTGCCCTTTTCATGCTATCCCCAAATGACTTTTTCACTGTATTTCAAGGAAAATCTTCCTAGACAATTCTTTCCTTTCAAATGAAGACCCTGGGATTGGCTGTCAAAATAATGCCTTACTGTCAAGGAGTATAAAAACACTGTCACTTAAGGCTGATAAATAGCTTCAGCTACAGAATATAAATGCCTTTGAAATCTACACTTTGGAGGGTTTGGAGATCCCCCTCCCCCCATTTCATGCTATTAACTATCTGTGTGGCCTTAAGATATTATCTCAAATAACTGGAAAAATAACAGGGCTCCTTGGTAATAGGACCAAATGGGATATTATTTTGAAGTACTTTAATTATTCTTTCTAATATGGAAAGCAGTGATAATACAAGAGCAATTATAGTTGGTTTGTAGCACATTTCATGAGTATCTTTGTTAAGCAAGAATAGCGTTCACCTGTGGGTCGCAGGAGAAGGGAATTGATTCTCATATTACTGATTTTGAGGGCAGCGCATGAATATAATTTGCTGTAGACAGACCCAACATATCCAAGAGTTGACTGTGTAAACAGTGTTTCCAAAATAGGAAGTCCAATTAACAGGAAAACTTTATATTTACTTAAAGCTTTTTGTAATATTTTCTTAATGCACTACAATATCTGAAAAATCAACCGGTACTGTGTGAATTTTGGTTGCTTGTTTCTTTTGCCACATGAGGTGTTAATAATCTCAAGCTTTTCAGAATACTGCTCCTTAAACATGAATTCCATAACTCAAAGCCTTCCACACAGGAAGATTTTTCTAAGACCCATTTTTTTTTTCACCTGAATCATCTTCTTGCGGTGTGTTTATCTTTCAGATTATTTTTTTTTCAACTTAATCTGTTCTTTGTTAGCAGTTAGAAAAATTGGATTAAAAAGACAAAACTCATTGTTGGCAGGACTCTGGGTAAAAGATTCAGAAGTTGTCCTTCTAGAGAGCAATCTGGCAATATTCACTTATTTAATAAACAAGCACCAACTCTGGGCTCCTTGGTAAGTGCTGAGGATGGTAAGATGGAGAATACATGGCTAGCAAGGTCTACTGGGGAGGGACACATGTGGACAGATAACAATATGGTGAAATAGCCAAGAGACAGCCCCTCTGCAGGGTCACCGCAAGGCCACCCATCCTTCTGGTAATAAATAGTGTCTCCATGAACCTTGGAAGGAATTAAGGACTTGAGCCAGGCCTATCCAAGCCCCTCCCTAAGATTTTTCAGATTTGAACCAGGTTAGAGAAGCTTCTCCTCTTTTTGGATTAAGAGGTAACAGAATGTGAGCCCAGAGCCTAGTGGAGCCGTGCCCCTGGCCACATGGATAAAAGCTGGTTTGAGAAAATGCAGCTCTCCTAGAAAATCTGAGACAAGAAATGGAGAATCGGTCCTGACCAACTTAGTTTCTGGATCTGGGCATCCTAATCCCCTTTCCTGGTTTCTTTGCTGGAGCCAATTAATTTCCTGTTTTTGCTTGGTCCTTGTTTGGTTTCTGTTATTAGCAATCTGACCAATATACATCATAAATGCTCTACGAAAGTCATGAACCCAAAGATACAATAAAATCTCTTTTAGAAATATTCTCTAAGGAATTAGCCACCTCCATTCACAAAATTAATTATATTTACTGAGATGTTCTTAGAAGCACTATTTATACTAGTAAACAACTGGAGAAAAGCCAAATGCTCATCAAATGAAGAGTAGTTAAGCTGTGATGTAGCTATAATAAATAATAATTCTGTAGATTATGTCTTTGCATAAAAAAATGCATGTGTGAAATTATATAAAGTGGAAATGTTAGAACAGAGTTCACTGGCCTTGAGCATCTTAAAAGAAGGAGCCATGCTTCACTTATTTTTCCACCTATAGTTCCTGGCCTGGCATGAGGTAAGGTATGGCAGACAAAACATACCAAATGTGCACAACTATGTGTAATCGTGGGACATAGTTATGGCCGATGAGGTCTAAACGGAAGTCTTTGGGTAGTAATTCATGGGAAACTTTTTTTTCTATTGGGCATACAGTAGCACCCATATATTGCCCAGCTCTCTCCCCATTTCTTCCAGGTTGGAGGTTGGGTTGTGCTTCTTGGTGCAGGAACTACCTTTCAACATTAGTATAAAAGCCATACAATCTGCCATATTGCCTAGCCACAAGCGTTACATATTCTCCCTGGAGCTGGATGATACAGTGATCTGGAAAGCCAGAAATCAGGAAACTTCCTAGAAGAGGAAACATGCATGGCCAACAAATTTAAGAAAGATGTTTCCACTCTGATTACATTAGTAATCAGAGAAATGCAAATTAAGACCCTAATGATTGATATATCATCTCACCAAATAAAATGGGAAAAATTTGATCTGATCTCATGCTGGAGAGAATGAGGAGAAATAAAAACTATCACACCTTGCTATTGGGAAAACATATTGATACAATCAGTTTGCAGAGCCATCCAGCAATATCTGCTAAAGTTCAGGATGCTCATATTCTATAGCCCAGCGATTGTACTCCTAGAAAATCTCAGGTGTACATGGTCGGGGAGGCAGACACAAGAATGTTCACAGCGGCTTTGTTGATGACAATGAAAATATGGGAACAACATATGTGCCACTGAGAGGAGTGGACAAATAAATTATACTACATTCAGAAAATGGAATACTCTACAGAGGTGAAAATGAATGAACCAGTGTCACCCATATCAAATGGCTCAATCTCAAAACCATAGTATTGAGTGAAAAAGTATTGTTAAGATTACACACAACATTTGAACATCTATATAAACTTTAAATGGCTGCAGAAGAATTCTGTATACAGAGTAAAAGTATAAAAAGATGAATGAGAATGATCAATACCAAATTATATATTTGTATGGTTAGTTCTATAATGAGACACAATAGAAAAGGAGAAAGAAGGGCAGCACAAGGAGGCTTCACCTCTGTCTATGATATTTTGTTTTTCAAAGAACAAACTGAAGCAGATATGACAGTGTTGGATATGACATTGATATCCAACACTGTATATAATGGGAATTAGACATTTGTGGCATTGTTTTTTATATTTGTCTAAATGCTTCAAATATTTCATAATTTAAAAATAAATATATATGGGAAATTACTCATGTCTGTTTGGATTTGAGAATATTCCCCAGGTGCATAAGTGACTAGGTAAATGTAAGGGATGGATATTAAAATAAAGAAATGTATATGACATGGTAGTTCTCACAAGGAAGGTGTTCTGGTTTGCTAAATCTACCAAAATGCAAAATACCAGAAATGGATTGGCTTTTATAATGGGGATTTATTAGTTCACAAATGTGTAGTTTTAAGGCCATAAAAGTGCCCAAACTAAGGCATCAGCAAGAGGATACCATCACTGAGGAAAGCTCAATGGCATCCGGAACACCTCTGTCAGCTGGGAAGGCACGTGGCTGGCATCTGCTGGTCCTTTGCTGGGTTGCGTTGCTTTCAGCTTCTAATTCCAGTGGCCTTCTCTTTAAGCCTCTGTGGATCCTCACTTAGCTTCTCCAGGACAAACTCTGGGCTTCATCTTTTAGCTTAGCATCTCAGCATCTGGTCTCAACAGCTGTATCCAAAATGTCTCTGGGCATTTTCTCTAAGCATCTCTCTGAGCTCTCTTCAAAATGCCTCTGCCTTTTATCTTCCCAGAGAGGACACCAGCAAACTAATTAAGACCCACCTTGAGTGGGCAGGGTCACATCTCCATTGAAATAATCTAATCAAAAGGCCCCACCCCCAGTAGGTCTGCACCCCTAGAAAGGATCGAAAGAATATGGTCTTTCCTGGGGTACACAACAGTCTTAAACTGACACAGAGGGCTTCTTATGAAACCGGTTTCTGTTAAGGAGCCATAGTAGTGATTAAAAAAGAGGTAGCAAAGTAAAGTTAAAAATTTCAAGTCAATCTCAAGTGGGATAGTCCTCTGAGGTTCATGAAACACACTCACCATGTCTTTTCCTCTTCCACCATCCTACAAGCACCATTCTCATTTTGCCAAGAAAGCAATGTAAACGGTAGGCAGGTATTATTTATTTATACTGTACAGTCATTTAGAGATTAGAAAGAATCCTTTTAATGTCCTCATATAAAAACTCAATATAAGCTTTCCTCAAATTGACAGAATTTTAGAATATGTATAGATATTTCTCCATATATATGGTATATGGAGAGAGAGAGAGAGAGAGGGAGGGAGAGAGAGAAAGAGAAGAGATATTTTTTGGGAAACACATACATTTATCTTTTAATTTACCAAAGAGGTGCATTTCAAACTACTTGAAACAACCAATTTCAAGCTGGAGATATTGGGGAAATGTGAAACTTAGTCCCCAGTACCACTTTCTCTCCTTTTTTTACACAGCCTCTAGGAACACTGATGCTTTGAAAAGACACTCATGCAATGAGGCTGATAATTTTGAAGCTTATATGAGTTTCAGAAAGTTTTAACCTTTATGAGTAGAGGCTTTAGAAAAGCCTGTAAAGGAGAAACATCTTCCCAACTCTAGAATTGATAACAATCAGTTTCTCCTTCCAACTTTATGGGGGTTTATAATCTACCAGGATTTCTACACATGAGCTTTGAATAATGGAAACCAAAACTACGTCCCATAGATCACACACATTGGGACAAAATACACTCTACACAGTGAATTTCCAACTGGAAAGAGGTAGATATGCTGAGATGAATAATTTTATCAGTTAATTTGATTTTTAAATTACTTTTTTGCTGTAGCTGGAAATTGAAAATTGTAACCACAAATTTAAGCAACTTTACGGAAAAGAACCTATATCTTGAATGTCATACTCTTTCAGGGAATTAGTTTAATTAGTTTTGGGGAATATATCCTTGTTGGCTTAGCTACCTTGTCCAAACCACCGGAAAGAATTAAATTACAGAGCAGGCACTCTTACCTCAGAATTCTCTAAAGAGGACTTTAATTAATACTGGATAAAAGAAGGTAACAATCACCAAAACAGCACTTCATTTGAAAGCCAGATCTATTGTGCTCTTTTTTGTGTAAATTTTATTGAGGAGAAAACTATATTTTCCAGAACTACAGTTGTGGCCACTGTACCATTGTACAAATTATCCTTTTATAAGAAGTATTGGATGAAGTAAAAGCATCTGAGAAATAATATGACAAAGATCTGGGCCTCAAGAAAACTGAGTAAGTGTTTGAGCAAAAACCAACCACTTCTCTGAGTCATCTTCTTGTTCTGCTTGATTCTTTCATGTCTAGAGCAGTGCCTGGAACTCAAAAGTATTTGTTGAATGAATAAATAAATAGAAGAAATATTTGCAATTAATTATAAGACACTGAAATAAGAAGTTAATGTCTGTTAACACAGATCGGGGCAAAATTTGCTGTAAAACACGAAAGAGAATCAAAGAACCAAGCAGTGTACAGAGATTATTCTTTTAATCACACCATCAAAGACCACTTTTCTGTTACTTAATAAGAAAGATATGATAGACTATCATTAAAAGCTGAACAAAGTTGTTCCTAACATAGGAAAACAAAAAATGTAATACTGTATTTGGTGAGCTTATTTCCACTTTGATGTGCTACCTTAAACAGACTTTCATTCATTCACTGAAAATGGTACTGGAGGGGAACTCCAAAACTCCATTCATTCATAAAAGCAACAAAGACACTGGCAAAGACTTTCAGAATCAACTTTCACTGAACTCTGGGATTTAATAAAAATTTACAACAACCAGAGGAACACTTGAAGAAGAAATAAGCTGCTGAATTTTGATAATAGCGCACTGTGGCATTTTAAATTACTGAGTTACCATTCTCTACTCTGTAGCTCAGTGGTGGCTGTGAAGAAGGCAGCCTGCATTCTTGATGCAGGTTGCTGATGCCAGAGGGAGCAGTACAGACCATTTCTCAAGGAATTATGGTTGTGTGTTTTGACTCCTCTAGTGGCTCTCTCAAGGATCAGCTGAAGGGCTTGCCTTTGTTTTGCAGACCTCAGAGATTACCCAGGGATGAGGTGACTTCCTGAGCATTGTTTGCCAAAAGCATTAAAGGCAGATGCATTAGCTCAGCTGCCTAGAGCAAGGGTTAACAGTTGAGGCAGACAATAGAATGACCAAAAAGCCTGGGGAGGAATTGGTTGGGGAAGGAAATACTTGGGAGAACAAGGGCTTTGAAAGACTCTCACATACATCTAGAAGCCACACATGCCCATGGCTGGATGCATGCTCAGAAAAGACCTGAGAAAACCCTAAGTTATTTTTCTCTGGATGAGCTTTAAGTTCCATACAAGCAGCAACTGAAGGCTAAAGAAGAGTTTTGAACAACCTGGATAAGTGCGGAAGGAGTATGTCAACAGTCCTCTGCAAACACCGGGAGAGTTTTATTTTGTTGTTGTTGTTGTTGTTTTGTTGTTGTTGTTTTGCCCCAGGCATTAAGAATATCTCTGTCAAATCACAAGCTGACGACAAAGATAATGGGACAGAGACTTCATTGGCCACACATGATAAAGAATAACATTTTTATGAAATTAGTGTGGAAAAATTACTAAACAAAGAAACAAAGGCAATCCACCAAAAGCTGCAACAGAAAATCATGGGGGAGGGTGAAGAATCTGATTTGAGAGTTGCTGTGTGATAATGTTCAAAATGTCCAGTTTTCCACAAGAAAAATGAATGAGGCACATGAAGAAACAAGAAAGAGCCATTCACAGGGGAAAAAAAGAAATAGAAATTGTGCCTGAGGGAGTCCAGAAATTGGATTTAATGGACAGAGAATTTAAATGAGCTATTATAAATATGCTCCTGCAGCTAAAGAAAACCTCTAACACAGAACTAAAGAAAACCAGGAGGGCAATATCTCGTCACATAGAGAATTTCAATTAACAGATAAAAGTGATAAGAAGGAACCAAATGGAAATTCTGGAACTGCAAAATAAAGTGAATGAAATGAAAGCTCACTGGAAGGGATCATTAGCAGATTCAAGCAGAAAAGGAACGTAAAGATAGGTCAATTTAGCTTATCCAGTCTGTAAAGCAGAAATTAAAAATAACAAAGAAAAGTGAACAGAACCTTTGGAGACCTGTGGACGCCATCAAGCATGCCAAAATGTACATAATGTCATTCCATTAATGAGAGGAGAGAGAAAAAGGGGAAGGAAGGATATTTGAAAGATAATGGCCAAAAACTTCCCAAATTTAATGAAAGATATGAATCTACACATCCAAGAAGCCCTAATATTCCAGGTAGAATAAACTCATAGGGATCTACATTGAGACACATGAAGAAATCCACACTCAGACACATTGTATCAAATTATCAAAAACAAAAGACAAGGTACTAAAAGTGCCAAGGCAGTGCCAGCTTCTACAATCTTCCATAAGACTGATAGCCAGTTTCTCATCAGAAATCATGGAGGCCAGAAGGCAGCAAGATGATATATTTAAAGCACATTTGACAAATAATTCTATATGTGTCAAAATTAGCCATAAAATGAGGAGAAATCAAGAAATTCTCAGACAACAGAAACTGAGGGAGTTCACTTTTACTAGATCTGCCTCAAAAGAAATGCTAAAGGGAATTCTGCAGGGTGAAATGAAAGGACACTAGACATAACTTGAATCCACATGAAGTTCTAAAGTAAGGGTAATACATAGGAAAATATAAAAGCCAGTAGTATTGCATTTTTGGCTTATAACTCCACTTTTCCCCCAATATGATTTGAAAGACAAATGCATAAAACAACAATTATAAATCTATCTTCATGGACATGGGATGTGTTAAGACGTAATTTGTGGCAATACAAACATAAAAGGGGGCAAGGAGTTGTATAGAAGCAGAGATTTTTTAAAGTATGGAAACTAAGTTGATTATTAATTCAAACTAGATAGTTATAAATTTAAGATATTAATTGTAATCCTCAGGATAACCAGTAAGAAAACAACCTAAAAAATACAGAAAAAGAAACAAGAAGGGACTCAAAATGGTAGTCTAGAAAAATCAATTAAACACCAAAGAAGGCAGTAATGAAGGAAATGAGGAATAAAAAATATATGACATATGGAAAACCAATAACAAAATGGCAGATATAAGTACTTCCTTACAAGTAATTAATTTGACTATAAATGGATTATTTCCAATTAAATAGTTTGGCATAATAGCTTGAAAAAAAAAAAAAACACTGTCCAACTTAAGCTGTCTATAAGACATTCACTTTATATCCAAAGATGCAAATAGGTTGAAAGTGAAAGGATGGAAAAGATATTCCATGCAGATAGTAGCCAAAAGAAAGCTGGAGTGGCAGCTGTAACAGACATACAAAATAGAATTTAAGTAAAAATTTGTTACATGAGACAAGGAAGAATATCACTGGTGATGAAAGTGTTAGTACTTCAGGAAGACATAAAAATTAGAAACATAAATCTCTAACAATAGAGCCCCAAAATATACAAAGTAAAAACTGACAAAATTGAAGAAGTAGACAATTCAACAACAATACTGGGAGATGTCAGTACTTCAGTTTCAATAATTAATAGAACAACTAGACAGAGCTCATTAAGAAAATATAAGAATTGAACAACACTATAAACCAACTAGAGCTAATGGACCTTTATATAAGATTCCAGCCAAACAACAGGAAACAAATTCTTTCAAGTGCACATGGAACATTCTCCAGGATAGACCATATGTCAGGTCATAAAACAAGTTAAATAAATTTCAAAGCATTGAAATTTTACAAAGTATCTTCTCTGACCCCAATGGATTGAAACTGGAAATCAATAACAGAAAACTGGAAAAATCACAAATATGTGGATATTAAACAACACATTCTTGGACAACTAATAGATCAAAGAAGAAATCACAAGGAGAATTAGAAAATATTTTGAGATGAATGAAAGTGAAAATACATTATACCAAATCTTATGGGCAGTAGCTAAAGCAGTGCTTAGAGTGAAATTAATATCTGTAGGAAAAGAAGAGCAAACTAAACCTGAAACTGACAGATGGAAGGAAAGAGAGTGAAGGTAAGTGAAACAGAGGTAGAAAAACATTAGAAAGAACAGTGGAAAAAAAGTAGTTGGTTGCCTGAAAGGCCAAGAAAATTGAAAAGCCTTTAGTTAGAGTGATCAAGAAGAAAGATGTAAAGAACTGAAATAAGAAAGGAAAGTGGGGACATTACTAGAGACCCTTCAGAAATTAAAAACTTAGAATACTGTGAACAATTCCATGCCAACAAATCAGACAGTCTGATGAAACAGACAAATTCTGAGAAAGAAACAAACTACCAAAATTGGCTCAAAAAGAAATAGAAAGTCTAAACAGTCATACAAAAAGTAAAGAGGCTGAATCAATTATCAAAAACTTCCCAGCAAAGAAAAGCTTGGGACCAAATGGCTTTACTGCTGAATTCTACCAATCATTTCAGAAATAATTAAAATCTATCCTCAAACTCATGCCAAGAAACAGGAGAGGAGGGAAAACTTCCAAACCCATTCTATGAGGCCAGCATTACCCTGATGCCAAATTCTGACAAAGGCATCATGAGAAAACTGCAGACCAATATCTCTTATGAATGAAAATAAAAAATCCTCCACAAAATATTGGAAAACCAGATCCAGCAGCATATTAATAGGATTATGCACCAAATGGGATTTATTCGAGGAATGCAGGGGTGGTTCAACATAGGAAAATTAATCAATATAAGACAACATTTTAAAAGAATGAAGGAAAAATCCACACAATCATTTAAATTGATGCAGAAAAAGCATTTGACTTTTCATGATTAAAAAAAAAATTCAACCAACTGTGAATAGAAGGGAAATTCTTCAAGCTGGTAAAGGGTACCTATGAAAAACCCACAACCAACAGTCATGCTTAATGGTGAAAGACTGAAAGCTTTCCCATTAAGATTAGGGACAACACAAGGATGGCCCTGCTTTTACCACCTGTAAGTAGATCAATTACTATAAGCAAAATAAAGCTGTCCAAGGACTACACAGATCCCTCCATAAAAATAATTTCACAGATGAATTCAGCTATCCTTTTGTTTGAAGTCAACATTATATTGGTACAAAAACTACAAATATTGCATTAAAAAGAACACTGTCGGTCACTCTCACTTTTGAATAACAATGGAAAAATCTCAAATAAATCATTTGCAAATAGATTCAAGCAATATATTATAATAACATTAAGTAGGGATTAGAAATGATATGTTTCAATATTACAAAACTTATTAATATAATACATATATTTTAACATAATATCCACTGTATTCAGGTGTCCAAACTTGATGATTAGGCAAAGTAATCACCTACGGTTTTGATATTTTTTCTCTTTGAGTGGTTATTTACCCTATATTAAATTGTATTTTATTTATTTATGCTTTCCCAATTTTTCTAAGTAGATTAGCTAATGGTTTATTTATCCATCTCAAATCAAATCATCCCTTAAATTTATTTGTTAATTCTGCAATAGTTTTCTAATCATAATTTCTGCTTTAATCTTTATTAAATTCCTCCATTTGGTGTTACTGTTCTTTATATTTTACTATTTGTGCTTTTATTGAAGTATAATTTACATACAATAATATCCACACACCTTAAATACTTAGTGTAATGAGTTTGACAATTCTATATTAGATTCAGCACAAGAGTGAGGCAACTGGGGTGCCTGGAGCAAACCTTAAGGAAACTCCTACTCAGGGTCATTTTCCTTCATTCTGTTAAAATGTTGTCTTATATTGATTAATTTTCCTATGTATGATATACATTTTTATCATTCTATCTGTCTTTATATTTAGGGATGATTTTTTGTAGATAGCATGAATTTTTATCATATTCTCTTTTGATTTTGTCCAATGTGACAATATCTGTCTTTTAATTGAAGTATTTAGACTATTTACCTTTAGTGTAATTTTGATATGATTAGACTTATAATACCATATTGTTACTGTATTCTATTTGTTCTGTTTGTTTATATTCCCCTCTTTTCCCTCTTCTTTAGATTAACTGATTATATTTTCACATTCCATTTTATCTTTACTTAAGAAAAAATTACTGATTACAGTAACATTTCAAGGATGCACCTTTAATCTAACACAGACTATTGTCAAATGCCACTATAACACTTCACTAATAATTAAAGACTCATGGCAGTGTACTTCCATTTTCCTTTCTATTTCTTTGTGTTTGTGGTCATATATTTTGCCTTATATGCATTATGAACTTCAAAATGCAGTTACGATTTTTGCTTTAAACAGTCAATGATATTTTAAGGAAATTTAGAAATAAGAAAAATATCTATTTTATTTATCTGCATATTTATCATTTATGCCTGTCTTCCTGCCTTCCTTCCATGTTTCACTTGGTTCTTTTTAATATAGTTTTGTATCTTCCATTTCTCTTCTCATTATGATAATTTTTCCTTTAAATAGCTTTACATAATTAGATTCACAGTTTAAAGTTCCTTCAATACTTTTCCCATTATCTATGCCATTTCTGGGTCTCTTCCTATTGATTTATATTGCTCATTGTCATGAGTCACATTTTCCTGCCTCTAGGCATATGTGGAAATTTTCTACTAGATGCTAAAAATATAGAATATTAGGTTGTCATGGCTTAGATTTTGTTGTTTTGAAATAATGTTGGCTTGGTTTTAGCAGCTAAGTAACTTATTCATCATTTTGATCCCCTTAAAAACTATTTTAAAGCTTTGCTAACTCAGATGTGGGGACTCTTCATTACTCCTAAGATGCAACTCTTTGGTGTTTCCACTAAATGTTGTGGATGATTATGAAGGACTTTTCCTTTTTGTTTAACTAAAATTTTTTATTTTGAGATAACAGTACATTAACATGTAGTAGTAAGAAACAATGCAGAAAGAGTCCATGTACTCTTTACCAAGTTTCTCCAAATGGTAATATCTTGCAAAGCTCCAGTGCAACATCACAGCAGAGACTGGCATTGACATAGTCAAGCTCCAGAACAAGCCCATCACCACAGTCATCCCTCACACTGCTCTTTGATAGCCAAGCCCAATTCCCTCCTGCTCCTCTGGTCCACTGTCAGCCCTAGGTAACCACTGATCTGTTCTCCATTTCTAAAATTTTGACATTTCAGGAATGTAATATAAATGAAATCATAGAGTTACAACCTTTTGAGCATAGCTTTTCTCACTCCACATAATTCTCTGCAGATTCATCCAAGTTGTTGTGTACATTAATAGTTTGTTCCTTTTTATTGCTGAGTCATATTCCATGGTATGGATATACACAGCTTGTTTAATCATTCATCTGCTCAAGAACATCTGGATTGTTTCCAGATTTTGGCTATTATGAATAAAGCTGCCAGGAATATTTGTGTGCAGTTTATTGCTTGAACCTAAGTTTTCATTTCTCTTGGATAAATGTCCAGGAATGCAATTGCTAGATCTCAAGGCAGTTGCATGTTTATTTTATTAGTTTTATGTCAAACTGTTTCCAGAGTGGCTTTACTATTTCATACTCCCATCAGCAATGATCCAGTTTCTCTTAATCCTTGCTGCCATTTGGTATTGTTATTCTATATATATTTTTTTAAATTTTAGCCATTATAATAGATGAGTAGTTATACTCAATTTTAATTTTAATTTGCCCAATGTCTAATGATATTGAACATTTTTAAATTTACTCATTTGTCATCTGTATGTCTGTTTCAGTGAAATGGCTGTTTTATCTTTTGCCTATTTTCTAACTGGATTGTTTTATTTTTATTATTGAGTTTTGAGAGTTCTTTATATTTCCTCTTAGTCCTTTGTTGGATATGTGTTTTACAAATATTTCCCCCAACTCTGTAGCTTTTCTTTTCATCTTCTTAACAGGGGCAATCACAGAGCCAATGTTTTTAATTTTCACAAAGTCTATTTTATCAAATTTTCTTTTATGGATTGTGTTTTTGGTGTCAAGTCTATGAACACTTTACGTAGCCCTGTGTCCTAAAGAATGTCTCTTATTTTTTCTAAAAGTTTTGTAGTTTTAAGTTTTACATTTAAGTTCATGATCCATTTTGAGTTCATTTTTATATAAAGTGTGAGGTGTTAGGGCTTACTTTTTGCCTACAGATATCTAACACCAAAACCATTAGTTGAAAGATTTACTCTCCATCCAGTGAATTGCTTTTGCATCTTTGTAAAAAATCAGTTGGGCATATTTGCATTGGTCTACTTCTTGGGTTCTCCATTCTATTCTATTGATCTTTCTATCTGTCCCTCTGCAAGTGTCATATGTTGTTGATTATTGCAGCTTTAAGTCTTGAAATTGTTTAGACTGATTCTTCTCACTTTCTTCTTTTTTTCAAAGTTGTTTTAGCATTTCTATTTCCTTTGACTTTCCATATGAATTTTAGAATAATCTCATTTATCTCTACAAAAATCTTGCTTGGGTTTTGATAAGAGTTAGGGTCAACATATACAGCATTTTGGAGACAATTGAGATCTTTACTATGTTAGGTCTTTCAATTCATGACCATGGTATGTCTCTCCATTTATTTAGATTTTTTATTTCTTTCATCAATTTTTATAGTTTACAGCATACATGTCCTTTACATATTTTGTTAGATTTATATCTAGGTAAGTAGTATCTAATATTTAATATTGGTGTCCATATGTTCATTGCTTGTACATGGAAATACAACTGACTTTGTACATTTATCTTTTATGCTGTGGCTTTGCAGAATTCACTTATTAGTTCTAGGAGTCTTTTCTTTTGTAAATTCCTTGGGATTTTCTATGAGGACACTCATGTAATCTACAAATAGAGATGGTTTTATTTCTTCCTTTACAATCTGTATTTCCTTTTATTCCCTTTTCCTGCTTTGTTGCACTTCCTAGAACTTATAGAAATAAGTTGAATGAGTTTTAAGAATATTGAGAGAAGACATCCTTCCTTTGTTGCCAGTCTTTGGATGAAAGCTTTCAGTTTTTCATCATTACATATGATGCTGGCTGTGGATTTTTCATAGATGTTTACTGGACTCTTTATTTCCTAATGCTTGATGAGTCCTTCTTTAATGATTTCTTTTCTGTTTAGAGAACCTCCTTCCTTTAGCCATTATATTAGAGTAGGTCTAAGGCAACAAATTCTTTTAGTTTTTCTTTATCTGTTAATGTCTTTATTGTCCCTCCTTTTCTGAAGGATATTTTCTGTAAGTGTAAATCTGAGGTGACCTTTTTTTCAGCACTTGAAAAACAGTGTGCCATTTACTTCTGGCTACCATGGTTTCTGATTCAAAATCTACTGTTATTCAAATTTGTTTTTACCATATAGCTAAGGGATCATTTTTTTTCCCTCTGGCTGCTTTCAAAATTTTTTCTTTGTCTTTAATTTTTCAGAAGTTTAATTATGATGTGACTTGGTACAAGTTTCTTTGTGTTTATCCAGAAAAGCAAAACACACACACACACAGATACACACACACATATATATATATGGAGAGAGAGAGGGGAAGAAGGAGAGGGGGGAGGAAGATGGAGCAGGGGAGAGAGAGAGAGAGAGAGTTATTATTATAGGAATTGGCTCATATGACCATGGGGATTGGCAAGTCTGAATTCCATAGGGCAGGCCACAAGTTGGGAAATTGCTGGTGGCATTGAATTCCCCAGGAAAACCTGAAGTTGGGAGCTCCAATGAAGGTGATGATGAGTACCCTGGGAGAAGTTGGTTGGCTGAAGAAGAGATAGAACTCCTTTCTGACTGCTGAAATCCTCAGTTCTCCCTTTAGGGCCTCCAATTGATTGGATGAGGAGATTCCATTCATTGTTGAAGGCATCTCCTTTGTTGATTGTAGATGTAATCAGCTATAGATGCAATCAACTGACTAATGATTTAAACCCATAAAATACCCTTATAGTAACAATCAGGTAAGTGCTTCCTTGACCAAACAACCAGACACCATAACCCAGGCATGTTGATACATGAAATTAATGATCACTGGTACCATTTTCTTGAATGCTACACCACTTGATACTGCCCCATATTTCATGATGCTCTGTTCATATATAATTTTTTTCTGTCTTTTTACTGTGTACTTCATTTTGGGTAGTTTTGATTGCTATGTCTTCAAGTTCACTAAATTTTTCTTCTGCAATGTCTATTGTTTGTTAATCCAGTGTATTTTTTTTTCATTTCAAATATTGTGCTTTTTATTTGTAATAGTTTGATTTGGGTTTTTTATAGACTCCTCTCCTCATCCTCATAATGTTTTCCTTTACTTTGTTGACTGCATATGGAATATATTTGAATACCTTAGAAAATGTCCTTGTCTGTTAATTCCATCATCTCTCTCATTTCTGGACTTGTGTTTATGCATTGATTTTTCTCCTGGTTATGGCTGGTATTTGCCTGCATCTTTTCATGCCTGATATTTTTTTAATGGATGTTGAACATTGTGAATTTTACATTGTTAGGTGTTGGATTTTGTTATATTCCCTTAAATATTTTAGGCATTGTTCTAGAATCCACTTAATTTGCTTTATATCGGCTAGATCCTTTCAAGGCTTACTTTTAGGCTCAATTTGGATGCATCCAGAGCAGCATTTGATCTAGGTCTAATTTAGTTTCACTCCTGCAATATAATTCTCAAAAGTAAACTTGATACCCTGTGTACTAGGGGGTTTTTCCACTCATACTGTTTGGAACTTGAACTATTCCCAGCTCTATATTAAATCTAGGATTATTTTGCTTACTCCTTCTTAGTGTTCCTCAGTTACGTGTAGTATTTTTCCCATCCATGTGCAGATTAGAACTCAGCCAATAATTCAAGATAACCCCTCTTCAGCTCTCTGGAGCCCTATCCCCTCAAGTATTTTGCCTCCCAAATTATAGTCACTTAGGTCTCCTAGAAGTCCAACCTTTGTCTCCTCATTTCTGGAAAGTTGCCATTTCTGTTTGGATTTCCCCTCCTTGTGCTACAACCTGGAAACTACCCCCAGGCTATAAGATGGGAAACTATTTTACAGAAATTTCCAATTATAAATATTTCTAATGGTGTCTGTATTTATTCCATATTTTTAATCCTGTCAACCTCAATAAACTTGTTTTTTCTACTTATTGAACAAGCCTCCAGATCTCATTTAAACCTTTATCCTTCAAAACATACACAGAGAGAAAATTATATTTATTTTGAATATTTAAATAAATTTATCAACATTTTAAATCACTTTCAAGGCTTATTTTTGTTTCTTGCTATCACTCATCTTTCCTCTGGTATCTATTTCAGTGAGTCTTTTACTAAGGATCCATGCATAGTAACCTCTTTTAGTGTTTGTATGCTGTTAAATATCTTCATTTTACTGTAAGTTCTAAGGCCATGAAAATGTCCAAATGAAGGCATCAACAGATAATACCTTCTTCCTGAAGAAAGCCTACTGGCATCTGGGACATCTCTGTGACATGGGAAGACACATGGCTGGTGTCTGCTGGTCCTTCTCTCCCAGATTTCGTTGCTTTCAGCTTCTGGCTTCAGTGAATTCCTCTCTCAGTTTCTCTGGCTTATTTAGCTTCTCTGTTTGTTTCTCTCTTTTGGGTTCTGTCTCTCTTAGCTTCTGTGGGGGGTTTTTTCTGAGCTTCCCTGGGGCCTTTTTTCCTATCTTTTATCCTCTGATAAAGGACTCTAGTAAGAGGATTAAGACCCACCTTGAATGAGGTGGTCACATCTCAATTTAAACAACCTAATCAAAAGGTCCCACCCACATAAGAGGTCTGCACCCACAGGAATGGATGAAAAGAATAGGATCCTTTTCTGAGGTACATACAGCTTCAATCCATCACAAGGTTTCATCAGTGAACTTTGAGGAGATGATATTGGTTATATCACAGAATACATTACATAGTATAATGTATCATATTCATGATTGTAAGGCTTTCTGCTTCCTTATCAGTTTTCACAAAGACCATGGATAGAGGTGAAGAATATGCATTCCTTTAAGTTGAAGATGGGTGCTGTTTCAGCCCATGGATTTAAATAATGGCTACTGTTCCTCCAACTCCCATTTATCTTCCCCATCTCCCACTATATCCCGTACACAACATCCCCATTTCACATGGACCACTTTTAGTTCCCTTAACTCTGCAAGAGCCAAACCATGGGTATAACTATCTGCTTCAGCACCCTAGCTCAACACACTTTGATTCCACTCTGATCATTTTTTGGCATTTTGATGCTACCAGAGGTGCTTATCTGTTTTGTTTCTGCATGTTTGTATGCCTGTTGTGTGTGTGTATGTATGAACATTGTGTTTATTTTTTTAATTCAATTTTATTGAGATATATTCACATACCATGCAGTCATACAAAGCATACAATCAGTTTTTCACAATACCACCATATAGTTCTATGACCATCACCAAAATTAATTTTTGAACATTTTCATTAAGACACACACAAAAGTAATAAGAATAAAAATTAAAGTGAAAAAGAACTACTAAAGTAAAAAAAAGAACGCTGGGTGCATTTTTTTTTTTTTTTTTGCCCCTGTTTTTCTACTCATCCATCCATACACTAGACAAAGGGGAGTGCAATCCACATGGCTTTCCCAATCACATTGTTACCCCTCATAAGCTACATTGTTAGACAATCATCTTGAAGATTCAAGGGTTCTGGGGTTGTAATTTGATAGTTTAGAGCAGAATGTGAATTTATTGCACCATCTTGAAGTGGGATGCTCATGTGTTTTTCAAATAAAATGTTATAAAGCACAATAAAAATAGTTTTCCTGCACTTCAAAAAGAGTGTGCTCTCCAAATTCATGTTTTAATGTTTTGTTCACTGAAGACCACTGCAGTTTTAGAATATTTGAATTTTGAAAATTTGTGGAAACTATTAACCATTACTCTAATAAAACTAGATGTTTAAAGTTTCCTCTAAGAATCTACTTCTTAAGTAATTTTTGACATAATATTTTTCAAACTTCAATGCCCAGAGCAATTGTTTAATTCACATGTAATAAAAATATTAGTAGAATTTGACTAACAAAGAAATGGCAAAACAGTAGCATTTAAATTTAAACGAAACAACAAAATCTCCTGATATGTTAGATGGCTTAAGTTAAAAATAAGCAGAAATGAGGAAGGAACTAAGATGGCGGCTAGCTGAGACAGGGCGAAAAAAACGCCTCCGTGAAAAACACTAGCTAAAAACCAGAAAGTGACCTAGAATACCTGTTACAGCAATGCACCAACTGGATGAGGGCTCCTAGCTCCAGAGGGGCCATAAACTTGGTGAAACCGGGAGTGGGCATTCTGAAATGAGTGAGTAAGCTGGCTGGAAGACCCGCAGCCACGCGGTGGGCTGGGGAAGCCAGGGTTCAGCGTATGGAGACCAGCTGGCTGTTTAAAAAAAAAAAAAAAAGGAGCGGCTCCAGTAGCAATTGTGGGAACCACGCAGTAAAACACAGCAAGAGGGGGCTGGGCTGGCCTCTTGCTGTCTGGCCGGGAAGATAGCCTGCAGCAGATACCCTTGGGTTCAGGGGAATGGAGGGGAGAGCCGGAAGCAGAAAGAAACCCCACGGCTCACAGATGGCCCCTGGAGGGCTGGATAAACTCCTGCCCGGGGCCGTGCCCACAGCCCAAAGCCCCGCCAGTTGTCCCGGAGCTGGGAAGGAGGAACGGTGTGAGGAGGAGGGGGCTGAGACGCCCCACTCGGCCATTTTTGCTTCGGGCTGGGAGTGCGCCGCTGCACGGCCCAGCGGCCCAGGGCTTCCCTTGCGGGATGGCGCACACTAATGACATAGCACAGCCTTCCCTTGGCTGAGCTACTGGAGGAGCACGGCTGGGAGGGGGGATCTGCTCGGAGAACCCAGGGACGCTACACCAAGTCTGGTGGTTTATGGATCAGCGAGAGACAGAGGCTGGGGCTGAACTGAAATGAAGGCTTAGACTTTTGCGGCAGCCTTGAATCTCCGGGATCCTGGGGGATTTGAACATTAGAACTGCCCTTCCTCCCTGGCTACCCGTACACACGCCCCACATTCAGGGCGGACAGCTCCAGCAACACACCCAAACTGAGTTCTCTAACTGAACCCACAAGAATCATTTCCCCACACAAAGCAGAAAAAAGGTTGAGAACTGACTTGAGGGATATAGGTGACTCACAGATGCCATCTGCTGGTTAGTTAGAGAAAGTGTATGTCACTAAACTGTGTTCCTGAAAAATTAGATCGGTATCCCTTTTTCTTTACAACTTGAAAGAGCCCTATCAAGCAAAACAAATGCCAAGAGGCCAAAAACAACAGAAAATCTTAATGCATATGATAAAACCAGAAGATATGGAGAATCCAACTCCAAACACACAAACCAAAATATCGGAAGATACAGTATACTTTGCAAAATTAATCAAAGATCTACAATCGAGGAATGAAAACATGGCAAAGGATTTAAAGGACATCAAGAAGACCATGGCCCAGGATATAAGCTACATAAAGAAGATCCTAGAAGAGCATAAAGAAGACATAGCAAGAGTAAATAAAAAAATAGAAGATCTTATGGAAATAAAAGAAACTGTTGGCCAAATTAAAAAGACTCTGGATATTCACAATACAAGACTAGAGGAAGCCAAACAATATCTCAGTGTCCTAGAAGCCCACAGAACAGAAAATGAAAGAACAAAAGAAAGAATGGAGAAAAAAATCAAAAAAATCAAAATGGATCTCAGGGATATGATAGATAAAATAAAACGTCCAAACTTAAGACTCATTGGTGTCCCAGAAGGGGAAGAGAAGGGTAAAGGTCTAGAAAGAGTATTCAAAGAAATTGTGGGGGGAAACTTCCCCAACCTTCTACACAATATAAATACACAAAGCATAACTGCCCAGCAAACTCCAAATAGAATAAATCCAAATAAACCCACTCTGAGACATATTCTGATCAGACTGTCAAATACTGAAGAGAAGGAGCAAGTTCTGAAAGCAGCAAGAGAAAAGCAATTCACCACATACAAAGGAAACAACATAAGACTAAGTAGTGACTACTCAGCAGCCACCATGGAGGTGAGAAGGCAGTGGAATGACATATTTAAAATTCTGAGAGAGAAAAATTTCCAACCAAGAATACTTTATCCAGCAAAACTCTCCTTCAAATTTGAGGGAGAGCTTGAATTTTTCACAGACAAACAAATCCTGAGAGACTTTGCCAATGAAAGACCTGCCCTACTTCAGATTCTGAGGGGAGCCCTGCTGGAGGAGAGACAGGGAAAGGAGAAAGAGATATAGAGAATTTTAACAGACATATATAGTACCTTACATCCCACATCACCAGGACACTCACTTTTCTCTAGTGATCACAGATCTTTCTCAAGAAGGGACCATAAACTGGGACATAAAACAAGCCTCAAGAAATTTAAAAAAAAACATTGAATATACTCAAAGCACATTCTCCAACCACAATGGAATCCAAATAGAAGTCAATAATTTTTGAACTGTAATTCCACTAGTTGCTTCCTACATGATATAAAATACACAAACTCTAAGGACAAATCAGTGGTTTTGAACTCAATGTAAAAATGTAGTTTTAGACAACTATATAAAGGTGGGGGAATGAAAGAGTATAGGAACATAGTTTATGTGTCCTATTGAAGTGAAGGTGGTATCAAAGAAAAACAAGATTGATATGGATTTAAGAGGTTAATTTTAAACCCCACAGTAAACACAAAGAAATTATCAGAGAATATAACCATAGAGATGAAAAGTAGAGTTTGGGTTAAGAGAAATGGGGGAAGGGGCAACGGGGAGTTAAGAAATGAGTGTAGGGTTGCTGTTTGAGGTGAAAGGAAGTTTCTAGTAATGGATGGTGGGAAAGAGCATTACAACATTCTAAACATGATTAATCCCACTAATAAAAGGCTAGGGAGGGAGTGGAATGGGAAGATTTAGGCTGTATATGTGTTTCCAGAACTGAAAAAAAAAAAAAAAAGAAAGTCAGTCTAACTAGATGACAATTGAATACTAAGGATGAACTTGGATGGGACAGTAGGATAGAGGACAGGTGGCTCAAAGGGACATAGTTGAGACATAAGGAGAAGGAAATATAGAATATAAGCTTTGTATCATTGTTGAATCTATTGTACTTCTTAGCTGCGCTTAATGGGATTGCATGAAAGAATGTTCTTGTTCATGGGAAGTGTATACGTGAATTACAGTGAATGCTCAAGGATGTGTGCAGCTAACTCTCATAAGTTCAGATGACAGAGCAATAGATGATGGATGATAGGGAGGGAGGGAAGGAAAGAAATATCAATGTGACAGCAAGTTAAAGTTGGTGGATTGAGCTACCGGGGCAGGGGGGTCAGGGTATGATGGAATTCTGTGTATGGGGCTAGTATTGTTTTTGCAACTGTTCATATAACTTTGAATTTATTTCAAAGTAAAAAAAAATAATAATAAGCAGAAATAAATCTTGCATCAGTGATAAAATAAATTCAGAAAAGCTAAATTCTATCACTGAAATATTTTATCTTTTCTTCTCTTTTTTTTTTTCCTAGTGTTATAAACTGATTTAAAAATAGCTGAAAAATTTATGGGTCCGATAAGCAATTGAAGGAACAGTACATTAAGTGAAGTTCAAACAAAGAAAGCCAAGGTTTTCTTGACTTTTGCATGCCGCTGGATGTTCTCCTTTTCATTCAGTGCTATCTCTGTATGGAAACGAGCATTATTAAATAGATACACACCAACAATGTAGCTATTGTGTGACAAAATTGCTACAGCTTGTATTCCAGGCTTTGTCTTCGTGAGTTCTGAAAATGCTATAAGCTGTTTCTTTTCTTTCTTTGAAGAAACTCATTGAGCTACAGGGGGGCTAATGATCTCTATTTTTCCAGTGGCGTATTTGGACATACAAAAACACCCAACACATTCTTATAGAACCATATACCATTCAGTGCTCTATCAAAGAGAGAGAACCATTTAGGAAGCTAGTTTTCTAACATAAAACTTCCTAAGTTAGCAATCATATTTAACTTCCTTCTTAAGGTATTTATTTAAAAATATTTTTAAATACTACAAATTGTTAGAAAGATACTTTCTATATTAAACTGGAGTTTACCTTTAAATAATTTCTACTAGCCAATTGTAGTTCTGCTTTCCAGAGCTATAAGGAATAAGTCAGTCCCTGAGTATGTTACTTTTTCTTAATTTGAACTCATCTCTCTAGCTGGCTAAACTATTTGGTTTCTGATTCTGTCATTCAGCCATCAGGTATCCCCCAGTTTCCTAAAATCTTTAAATTAGATACACTTGCTTTTTGTGTTTTCTTCAAAATTACTGATAGAGACATTGAAGATGATGGAGGGGAAAACTCTGCAGCATGAAACTAGAATACTGTCCATTTACATTGAGCAGCCCTCATTGGCCCTTCAATAGGGTACAAATCCATCAACCTAGGATATCATCAGCCCACATGTCACGATCTTGTTGTAAGTCTTTGTTGAATTCCAAGTATTCTAACATTATGGCATTCTCTTTATCTACCAGTCTAGAAATTATTTTAAAAAAGAAATGACATTAGTCTATAATGACTTTCAAACACATGAATATAATTTGTGATCCCATCTTTTCAACTTTTAGTGAGGCAGAGAATAAGACAGTGGCTACTTCCGTGTACATACTAAGTACTACAGCACCGGGATGACTTTAGCAGCTTCAGCCAAACTCAAGGAGCCACCTTGCAGACCATGAAAGGAGATGTAGTGTACCTTTCACCTTGGCTTCTTATGGCCACAGTAGACCATTCGGGAATTCAAATCCTTCCAGAACTACAGCTGTGACCTGTTCTTCCTTTTCTTCTGTAAATTGTGTGACTTGGGACATTGCCGTGAATCCTTAACTGGATTTCACTTACCCTTATGACCATGAATCACGTGAAAAAAGTTGCTGATGTCACAAGGTGAAGAGGAACAGATATTTTTCCCTCCCACAGTCTTTTTGCTAGCTTTAGATGGTGGTTAAGAGAGTTGGCTCTGAATCAGATTGCCTGCCTTCATTTCCTGCATCTACCATCTCTGTTTGGCCTTCATCCATTTACTTATGCTCTGCAAGGCTCATTTTTTTAATCTACAAAATGGGACTGCTAATATCTATTTCACAGGGTTGTTGTGACAATTCATTGATGCACTGCATGTAAAATGAGAGTTTGCAGCACGTTGTTACTTGGATCGATGTGAGCTTTCTTCTCATTTCTGACCAGTGTTGGTTTCCTGAAGGCTGAAGTCATTCTGTGTTGATTAGCTAAGATTGCCTCCTATACACATTGTCAAAATCATTTCCAGGGCTGGATAGTTGAGCTCTTCAGAGAATTACAGAACTCGTGGCAAATGTCAGGCAGCATGACCCTGCTACAGTAGGTATTGCCTTAATGATACCAAGAATGGCATGTTTTTACAAAGCCCCTCTCCATCTGACAAACAGAAAGCACTCCATAGACATTATCATGTAATGATTTTGAGAAGTTGCTAGGCTACAAGCGGTATTTTATTGTTTCTCTTTTGCACAGGGAGTCTAAGTAACTTGCATAGAAATAAAGCAGCAAAACAAGGGAAAACCTATTTCATGGGCCTCTTAGCTCCCACATGGAGATTTGGGCCCCTAAAGCAAATAACTTTGCAGCAGAGTGTGTCACAAACTCTCTCCATATTTTTAAGGTAATTTAATCAAAATCACTTTGCAATGTGAGATCTGAAAATATGACATCATCAGTTAAATGTGGAATATATCAAGACTTACCCAGCTTGATTTAGTAAGTCTAATAATCAATCATTAGGTTGTATTTGGCAACTGGAAGGAATCAGCTGTGAGACAACTCACAATTTCAGCCTTTTTAGCTTTCGATCCAGTTTGACAAATACTATGTGTCACATACAATGTTGTGCATGACTAGAGATAAAAGTGGTTCTTAGAGGCTTATGGTTAAGTGAATTGTGAAACAGAAAATTCAGAAACAGACATAGACGGAGATGGAGATCTAGATGTAGATATAGGTATAGGTTGATACAAATATAACTCTGTGATAGAGAACCAAAGTGCATCAGATAATAAGTTAAAGAAATGTTATTTTGGGGGACCTGGAAAAATCTTTCAGAAGAATATGATTTAAATAAGGTCTTCAAGAATGGGCAGATAGGAAATGGAAGAGCATGTTTGACAAATAAAAAGAAAATGTGATGTAGAGCAGTTCGAGGGGGATCCGAGGTAGGGTAAATGGGCAATTATGCTTTATCTGCATAATATCCAGAGTTAATGGAGCCCTCAAATTAATTTTTTTACAAACATAAGACCAGATTCCTGTTAACTGGGAAGAGAGAAAAAGAGAGAAAGGAAAATATAAAAGTGGTTTCCATTTTCTTTGAAACTGTTTTCAGCAGCAGACATAAATCACAGGCCAAATATGCCAGAAATACCCACATATCAGCTCTTAGGTGACTTGTTTCAGAAAGAAAATCTGTATGATATTTCTATATTCCTTTGTTTAATTAAGAATGCGGCAGTTCTGAGCCTTGTATTCATCATCTCACTTTTAGAATTATGCTGAATTCTTCCAATTGTAACTCACTGGTGCGTGGACCTGGGGGGTGGGCACAGCCACTAAAAAAGGTACTTTCAGTTCATTTTCCTATCTGGGTTGAGAAGGGCTGACAATAGACTCATTTTATAATCAACGTCTTAAAGTGATGTACAAAATATTTCCAAATGAACTTTCAAAATTGCAAACATTTTAAACTTGCCTAACTCAGTTTGTGTTTTATTTCAGAAGGTAAGGCTGAATTCCCAAAGAACAGATGTTGATAAACTGAGTGTCAATGACAGAGATAAGGACATTTGGAGAAATCAATGAGCATTTGATGAGTCAATGCCTGGAAGAGTAGGAACTCTGTTACATAATTACATCTAAATGGCAAAAATGTGTTTATTAATATCCCATATTCAAAACCATAGAATCTGACACATACATATTATATACATGTGTGTAAATATCCATATTATATAATTATGTGACACAGTCATAGAATCTGGCACACACAAATCATATGATGAGGTTTTTTTTAAATTAGGTATTAATGAACATTCTGATGTGGGAATTTAAAATTTTCTCCCAGTGTGAAGTTAGCCTAATTAATAGAACCTACTGTCAAACACAGGACAATATAGATTTGCAAGAGGAGACTTGGGTTTGAGACCTGACCTTTCAGGTTTTCTTGGGCATGTAACCTCATGTTTATAGATCTGTGCCCTTATGGGGAAAATGGGAATAATACGGGACCCTATTATGTACCCCAACAAAGACCAGCTAGTAATCTTGATCTGCATCTTTGTGTGTGAACCTACTGTAAATAAGACCTTTTGCAGATGTGATTTTTAGTTAAGGTACGGTCAGATTGCATCTGGGCAGGCCTTAATCTGTATTACAGGAATCCTTTATAAGCATAAGTGTCCCGGCCCGCGGGACGATCAACGGAAGCTCCAAGTCCTGCGAGGGAAGAATGGTATGGGACAAGAGACACGAAGAATGACAGCAAGACAGGTTTCTGATCAAGCTGCAAAATTTTATTGAAGAGGCAGGGTATATATACTCTAAGGGTGGAGGGAGTGGCTAGTAAAAACGGGTGGCGGCCTAGGATTGGTGGCTGCAAAGGCGGGTGGCGGTCTAGGATTGGTGATTGCTGTTGCTAGGGTGAGGGGCAGATGTAAGGTTAGCTTTTGGCGCGAACTAGCTACTGCTTAGGCAGGAACTACTGTTACTTCCTAGAAGAAGGCTAATTATAGCTTAGGCTGTTCTTGCATCAGCCCTGGCGGCCATGTTGCATGTCACCGGTATTGCTGAAGGTGAATATTATATATGCTACCTTAATCGTCCCCAACACATAAGAAATTCAGATGCAGTCAAGTCAAAGAAGCCAGAAATCAACAGAAACTGGAAGAGCAGAGACATGGGGAGAGAGAGTGAGAGAAAGAGAGAGAGAGAGAGAGAAAGAGAGAGAAAGGGAGAGAGAGAAGCAAAGGAACTGCAGGGATGGCAGCAAGCCAGTGGCAGAAAGCTGCAGACTTTGGGGAGAAAGCATGGTCTTGCCAACACCTTGATTTTGTTTGCAATTCTAGTCTCTGAAACCATGAGACAGAAATTCTTGTTGTGAAGCCAACTCATTATGTTGTCTTTGTCACAACAGCCTGGCAAACTAAGATACCTACTAAATTAAGTTTTGAGAACCTAGAGATACTGTATGTAAATATGCTTTATAAAGCAGTATAGAAATATCATTTGTCATTATTTTTTTGAGCTGGTTAATTCTTAGATTTAAATGAAAGTACAAAAGGATTTACATTGCATATCCTTAATAGTAATTTGTAGTCCTTGTAAAACTGGAATTATTCAGCATTCTGATAGAATAATATTGCTCTGGAAATCTACAAACAAGATTATTTCTGTATATCATGTGTGTGTCTTACTACTCTGTAGTAGGTTTGAAACTTTTCTTCTTTTCTAATATGAAGATTTAATGCTATAAAATGTTTCCTCTATTCATGGATTTAACTGTGTCTCACAAAACTTAATACATTTTGTTTTCCATTTTTTTCAATTTAAAATATTTTTTTATTTTCCCTTTTGACTCTCTTTTTGACATACGTATTATTTATAAGTGTTTTGTTAGTTTCCAACTATTCAAAGATTTTCAAATATTTTTCCATTAGTGATTTCTAGTTTAAATTCATTGTGGTCAGAGAACATGTTTTGGATGATTTCAATATGCAAATATTTTAAAGGTTGCTTTATGGACCTTGCGTTGGTGTGAAACATTTTTTACAATTGATGAAAGCACACTTTTATAAGTGTCCATGGTTTAACCTAGGGTTCACTATTTGTGTAGTGTAGTTCCATGGATTTTTTTAAACATTTTTATTCTAGTAACATATATACAAACTAACATTTCCTCTTTTAACCACATTCAGACATATATTTCTGTGCTATGAATTATCTTTTAATATGGGCTTTATAAGCAAAATTTATATTTATAAAAAGGGTCCAGGGTATATACAATGTTTTAAAAAATGCTTAATATTCTGGGAATTGGGAGAGTTGAAGATAATGGTTGCATTATTCAGAGTTTTGGACAAATGGCCTAGTGTTATTCCAGGATTCCTCCATTAAAAGCGGGAAAGGGCCACATTTTGAAGTTCCAAGACCCACTCAGCCTAATTACACAATGTCATCTTATCATTCTACCAAAATAAAAAATAATAATGATGATAATGATTGAGCAAAGTAGCTTTTTAAGCCACACTGTATAGAAGAATACACAGTTTTGCATAGGTTTGTACCCTGTAATCACACTTCATGAGCTAATTTTTTAATGACTCCTCCTGGATAATTATTAGTTGTCTTGCTCCTTATCTGTCATCAAAAACTACAGTCACTTTAGCAGAGCTTATAAGATATGTTTCCCCCTCTTTTATCCCCAGTGACTAAGATACTGGTATTTTCAGTAAGAAAAATGCTCCTTCCCAAAATGCTAACATTTTGCCATGGTGTGGAACTTTTGTAAGTCTTACCAGACGTACTTTGGTTGCAGGAGAACAGAGTCAAGTGTGGTCACTAAAGATACTGTCCACTCTTTCATTTAAATATGTAGCCTTGTAGCTTCAACCAGAGGAATCTGGCTAATTGTAGGATTTTAGTAAATAGCTTGTATTTTTCCTTCCTAAACAGCTCAGGATATAGGTCAGTGGTCTAATGGTCTGTTTAAAAACAGTGGTCTGAAATCTAGGGAAAAGGGAGATTTTGAGTCATTCTGACTCACCCCAACATTTGGCTTTACCCGACAGTCTTTTCAATGCAGATTTCAATGGTTTTACAGTTAGAATGTCGGACGCAGTCTATGGGCTCATCTAAATGTCAGGCTGAGATGAGGTGATGCCCAGTATACATTAGTACTGGAATCAGGGCTACCATACTGGAAAACACAGTGCTTCCTTGTCTGGTGGCTGGAGGGTCCAAGAAACGGACAGAAAAGGCAAAACAGCTGATATCAGCTAAGCTTCCAAGACAACTGGTTTGGAGAGAACCAATATTGTGAATTGTTATAAAAATGGCATTCTCTTACTCTTCCTCTCGGCTCTCCATACCCCTACTCTTTCCCCAATGACTAGACACCAGGAGGGTAGCACGTACGGTCTGGGGCATGTCAGTAAGCGTTCTCTCGATTTATTTACTTCCAAAATGAGAGTATTGGGTTAAATTATTTCTTTGGTTCCTTTCAGCTTAAAAGTCTTATAATCCTAATGTTTTAGTCTACTGAAGCCACTGGAATGCAATATGCCAGAAATGGATTGGCTTTTACAATGGGGGTTTATTAGTTCACAAATTCGCAGTTCTAAGGCCATGACAATGTTCCAGTTAAGGCATTAACAGGATGATACCTTCTCTGAAGAAAGGCCAATTAGCATCAGGGGTTCCTCTGTCACATGGGAAGGCACATGGCTGGAGTCTGCTGGACCTTTCCTGGGTTTAGCTTCCGGTTTCTGCGGCTTCCTCCAAAATGTCTCTGGGCTTCTGTCTTAGCTTCTCTCTTAGCTTCTCCTGGGGCAAAGTCTGGATTACACATCTTAGCTTCTCTCAGCTCTCTCTCTCCGTGAGCTCTCTTAAAGGACTTCAGTAAAGGATTAAGACTCACCTTGACTTTGATGGGTCATATCTCCATGGAAACAACTTAATCAAAAGGTCCTACCCACAATAGGTCTGTACCCACAAGACTGGATTAAAAGAACATGGTTTTCCCGGGGTACATAATATAGTCAAGCCAGCACACCTAAATGGACTTTTAACATGTTTTGTTGGGGCTGGGGAGCAACTCAACCTATGGTAATTTAAAATGTGCTCATGGAAAAATAATTGCTATTCTAAGTTCAAGGAAACTCCCCATTATTGGATCCTTGATATGTGACTTTTTTCAGTTTTCTTTCTGGACAAATCATAATGAGCACTTTTCACTCTGTTATTTTGACATTGAATAGATTGAATTTCACAGCCATAAATGCCTTTTTGAACCCCACTTCCCACTCTAACACAATGAAGAGGCAGTAACTTCTAAATAAACATTATAAGTTAGAGGGTAGAGCAAGATAGTAGGGTTAAGAGCTTATTTCACTTACTATAGGACAAGCACTTGGACATACTGCATTTAAAATGTGTAGCATGATATTTGGTGTGTATAATCAGCCCAGAATGTGTGCAGATTACCCTTACCTTAGCATTTTACATGTTAGCTTTTTTTTCTCCAAAACTCCTATAGTCAAGGTAGTTATTATTTTCTACATCTTCCAAATGAGGAAACAGATTTAAAATAAGTTCAAGAGGTATAGAATTTCTTTTTCTTTGTTCAAGAGGTTGTGAGTTTACAGAACAATCATGCATAACATACAGGATTCCCATATTACCACCCTATTATTAACACCTTGCATTGTTGTGGAACATTTGTTACAATTGACAACACATTTTTATAATTGCACTATTAGCTGTAGGCCATGGTTTAACTTAGGATTCACTGTGTAGTACAGTTCCATGTTGTTGTCATTTTTTAAAAATTTTTATTTTGTTACCATATACACAATATAACATTTCCCATTTTAGTCACAGGTATATATTTCAGTGCTTTTAATTATGTTTGTAATGTTGTGCTACCATCATCTCCATCTGTTAGGGAAGTATAGAATTTTAACTTTAATGGAACCTAAAAGTTATTCTTGTTCAGTTACTTCATATTCAGAGAAGACAACCAAGCCCCAGAGAAATTAAAGTATTTGTCTAAAGCCACACATCTAAGTGATGAAGCTCTGCCCATATCTTAGATCATTTGGCTTCAATGCTTTCTGCATCAGGTTGCCGTAATTGACCAGTGTCCCCTTTGCTCTTGAGAAAGCCAGTTTGAGAAGGGGGAACTTAGTGATTTCAAGTTCCTTTTTGGAAACACGACAAGGACAACAAAAGCTTGCAGAGCGAGACACACACACTAAACAAGAAAAGATTTAAGCCCTTTCCATTGAGAAAAACACTTGATTGGCATTTTGGTCACAAAACTTGAGTTTACTGTTGACAGCTCCCAACATTTAGTATTTCCCAAGAACTGTTAAGATTGTAAAATACTTCTGCTGAGCTAATAAGTCTTTACTCACCAGGAAAACTGGGGTGATAAAAATTCCAAAATTGCTTGCTCCAGAAAGAGTCTGTTTGAAATAAATTTGAGTTTGGTATTGAGTTATGATCCCTATGAGAAACTTGTGCTCTGCTCCCTACCAACCCACCCACCCCCACCTTTTTAAAAGCATACCCAGGCCCAGGATGGATGAAGAAAATAAGTCCACTTTCCTCTCTCAATAGTCTCCACCAAGGGCTTTCTGTACATTGTGCATTGTGAAATTTCATCTGTTGAGGGCATTGGAGTGATGTCCTAGGTTTGAGACCAGGAGTTTCTTCTAGACCTTTGGGAAAATTTGCTGAGCAACCCTGGGTATTTCTGAGGCAACACTGGTTAACCAGCCTCACCTGAAAGGGACACAAATCTTTAGCCAAGGCTTCATCCCTTCTCATCAAGTCTCTTGGTTACTTCAGTTAGGATGAACTTCCCTCTTCACGCTCCACAGGTCCACTTTGGTCCAGGTCTGGAAATCTGAGCCTGGGTTAAGACCTTCTACTATTACAGTGATTAGACCCAGGATACGCGATCATCCGTCTACGTGAATTCCGCCTAATGACATGCTCTTTTCTTTAGCAGGTTTTGCCACCAAAACTGCTTCTATGTACTTCTATGGAAGTCTCATAGGAATTGAGTTATCTTTGCTTCCTCAGGAAAACTTGGAAGCGGCGACTTTCAGATCTGTGAGTGAGCCTACAGATTTAATGATTTGTAGGTTATGAGTAAATGCATGCATAATGCTGCCAAAAGTAAGATGGGAATGGGGTTAGAACCCATTTATACACTGCAGATACTGAACCAACCATAGTTCTGAGGGAAATGAACTAAAGGCGTTCTGTGGCATTATTAATCTTTGTAGTCACTAAAACTGTCGAAATATATATCTACCCTGCCGAAAGTCAGCATTGTTTATGCCCTTCACATGGACAGGGCACTAAGGGATTTATGAACCTTTCACCACAAAATCCTCTGCCACACACAAAAAAATACTGCCTCAGTTGTTAGGGAGCAATTATATTTGGTGGGTTTTGTATTCCCCTGGTGTCCACACCTCTGACTGCTCTCACATATTCAGTGGCAGCAGATCATTGCTAAGACAGTAAACTTCTGAGCAGTATCCAGTTTCAAAGAAAAAAACTCAATCATATCAAGAAAATATACATCCACACTACAGAAAACTATAAGACAGAAGTTGCACTGTGCTAACACAGGAATCAGAGCATACATGCATACATAGAACAAATATATTCTACATACAAGGGAGCCCTCAAAATGCATGACCCCTTTTCATATTTCTATGGATGCAGATTAAATAATGGAATGTTGGGACCAAGATTTGGGGCCAAATACTGTTTTAAAAAAAATTTTTAGTAACATATATACAACCTAAAATTTCCCTCTTTAATCCCATTCAGATATATAATTTAGCTGTGTTAATTACATTCACAATGTTGTGCAGCTTTCACCATCAACCATTACCAAAACTTTTCCATCACCTCAGAAGAAATTTTGTACCAATTAAGCTTTAACTTCCCTATCCCCAGCCCTCCCCAGCCCCTGGTAAACTGTGTTCTGGTTTCTGACTCTATGAATTTGCTTGTTCTAATTGTTTCATACCAGTAAAATCATAAAATATTTGTTCTTTTGTGTCTGTCTTATTTCACACAACATGAGGTCTTCAAGGTTCATTCATGCTGTCATGTGCATCAGGACCTAGTTCCTTTCACAGATGCATAATATTCTACCATATATATACACCACATTTTCTTATCCATTCATCTGTTAATAGAAATTGAGTGTGATAATGATTGTACAACTAAGTGAAGTTAATGTGAGTCACTAATTATTTATCTTTGACAGAATATATGCTATGTGAAATTAGGAACACTCTTTTTAATAAGTCAAGCCCTCAATCTTGAGGCTTGTTCTTGTGAAACTTATGGCTGTAAAAGGCAGGGTAAGCCTATGTATAATTATGCCTAAGAGGCACCTACTGATAACCTCTTTTGTTGCTCAGATGTGGCCTTTCTCTTTCTAAACCCAACTCTGCAAATAAATTCATTAACCTCCCCACTTCATGGGACATGACTCCCAGAGGAGTGAATCTCCCTGGTGACATGGGACACAACTCCCAGAAATAAGCCTGACCCTAGCATTGAGGGATTCAAAATGCCTTCTTGACCAAAAGGGGGAAAAGAAAGGTAACAAAATAAGGTTACGGTGGCTAAGAGATTTCAAATAGAGTTGAGAGGCTATCCTGGAGGTTACTCTAATGCAAGCTCCAGCTAGATATTCCAAATGGCCACAGTGTTCCAAGACCTAACCAATAGTAATCCCCAAATACCTAGGTCCCTATCTGAGATTCTATAAAAGTTTCACTCACTAAGTTTATTTTTCAGAAACTTAATCTTCCAGAGTGTTCCTAGGCCAGAAAAGTCCCCAAACCCAGAGGCAACAGCCTCTTCAAGAACATAACTAGATGCAGCCCCCTTCCCCATAATGTCAACACCCCTTTTCAATGTGAACAATGGTCCAGCTTATATTGACCACAACATCCCTAGACATCCCTGAAGACTGAGGAAAGTGATTAAATGAGAGGAAGGGGTAGGAATAGACAAGATAGGATTTAACAAGGGATTACTCATACTTAATCTTTATATTAATACTTGTTTTTTAGATGCCAGGGTATTAGAATAGCTAGAAGGAAATAACTGAAATGGTGGAATCATAACCCATAATATTCTTTGAGTTCTACTCTATAGCTACTCATTGGGTTGTACTTTGAAAGTTATCACCATTCTGTACATATATTTTACAATAAGGAAATAACTGAAACTGTGGAACTGCAACCCATAACATCCCTTGAAATTACCTATATGACTTTTTAAAATTGTTCTTTTAAAATTATCACCTTTCTGTATATGTGATATATTTCACAATAAGGAAATAGCTGAAATTTGTAACCCATAACATTCTTTGAAATTTGCTCTCTAACTACTTGTTAAACTATACTTTGAGAGTTATCATTATTTTGTGTATATGTTATATTTCACAATAAAAAAATTAAAAAAAAAATCAACTGGCCGTAGATGTGAGAGTCTATTTCTGAACTCTGAATTTTATTCCATTGGTCTATATATCTATCCTTGTACCAGTACCATGCTATTTTGGCCACTGTAGCTTTTAATAGGTTGTAAAGTAGACAAGTGTGACTCTTCCAATTTTGTTCTTTTTTCAAGATGATTTTGCCTATTTGGCATCCCTTACCCTTCCAAATAAATTTGGTGGATTGGCTTTTCTTCCAGAAAAGAAGGCTGTTGGGATTTTGATCGAAATTGCATTGAATCTTTAAATCATTTTAGGTAGAATTGACATCTTAGCAATATTTAGTCTTCCAATCCATAAGGATGGGATATCCTTCCATCTATTTATCTTCTTCAATTTCTTTTAGCAAAGTTTTGTAGTTTTTAGTATCCTTTATATTCATCGTCCTTTACATTCTTGGTCAAATTTATTCCTGGATATTTGATTCTTTCAGTTGCTATTGTAAATGGAACTTTTTTCTTAATTTCCTCCTTAGGTGGCTCATTACTAGTGTATAGAAACACTACTGATTTTTGCATGTTGATCTTGTACTCCACCACTTTACTGAGTTAGTTCTAGTAGCTTTGTTGTAGATTTTTGGGGACTTTATATAGGATCTTGCTATTTTCAAATAGTGAAAGTTTTACTTCTTCTTTTCCAATTTGGATGCCTTTCATTTCTTTTTGATACCTTATGCTCTGGCTAGAATATCCAGTACAATGTTGAAAAACAAGGGTGACAGTGTGACAGTGGACATCCTTGTCTCATTCCAGATCTTACAGAGAAAGTTTTCAGTCTTTCACCATTGAGTATGATGTTAGCAGTGGTTTTTCATATATGACCTCTATCATGTTGAGAAAGTTTCCTTCTATTCCTATTTTTCTAAGTGTTTGCTATCAATAAAGTATGCTGGATTTTGTCAGATGCTTGTCTGCATCAATTGAGATGGTCATGTGTTTTTTCCTCTTTATTCTGTTAATGTGGTATATTACATTAATTGCTTCTCTTACGTTGAACCACCTTTGCATGCCAGGGATAAATCCCACTTGGTCACTGTGTATAATTCTATTAATGTACAGTTGTTTTAGGTTGGCTAATATTTTGTGGGAATTCTGTATCAATTTTTATGAGAGATGTGGGTCTGTAATCTTCTTTTCTTGTATCTTTATCCAACTGTGGTATGAGGGTTATGTTGGCCTCATAGAATCACTCAGGTAGTGTTCTCACCTCTTCACTTTCTTGGAAGAGTGAGCAGGATTGGTGTTAATTGTTCTTGGAATGTTTGGTAGAATTCACCTGTGAAGCCATCTGGCTTTTTCTTTCTTGGAATGTTTATGATTACTGATGCACTCCCTTTACTTGTAATTGGTCTGTTGAGATCCTCTGTCTCTTGTAAAATCAGTGTAAGCTGTTTGTGTGTTTCTAGGAATTTGGACATTTCATCTAGGTTTTCTAATTTGTTAGAATACAGTTTTTCGTAGTATCCTCTTATGATTCTCTTTATATCTGTGGGGTCAGTAGTAATGCCCCCCCCACACACACACACACTAATTTCTGATTGTGTTTAGTTGCATCCTGTCTCTTATTTTCTTTGTCAGTCTGGTCTTTTAAAAGAACCAACTCTTTTTATTTTTTTGTTAATTCTCTCAGTTTTTATTCTCTATTTCATACATTTCTGCTCTAATTTTTATTTTTCTTTCTGCTTGCTTTGGGTTTACTTTACTCTTCTTTTTATGGTTCCTCCAGGTGTGCAGTTAGGACTTTGATTTTAGCTCTTTCTTCTTTTTAAATATAAGCATTTAGGGCTATATATTTCTATTTGAGCATTGCATTTGCTGCATCCTGTAAGTTTTTATGTGTTGTGTTCTCATTTTCATTCATCACAAGATATTTACTGATTTCCCTTGAGATTTCTTCTTTGACCAATTGATTGTTTAAGAGTATGTTATTTAACTTCCATATATTTTGGATTTTCCAGTTCTCTGCCTGCTATTGATTTCCAGCTTCATTACACTATTGTCAGAGTAGACGCTGTGTATAATTTCAATCTTTTAAATGTATTGAGATTTGTTTTGTGACCCAACATATGGTTTATCTTGGAGAATGAGCTATGTGCTCTTGAGAAGAATGTATGTCCTGCTGTTTTGGGGTACAATGTTTGTATAAGTCTGTTAGGTATAGCTCATTTATAATAGTATTCAAATTCTCTGTTTCCTTATTGATCTTCCATCTAGATGTTTTATCTATTGATGAGAGTGTTATATTGAAGTCTATAGTATAGTCTTATTCTGTAAGTCCCTTAGACTCTGCTCATTTTTTTTTAACTCTATTTGTTCTTTGGTTGTATGATTTTGATTGTCCTTTTTTCTAATTCACTGAATCTGTCTTCTGTCTACTGTTGTATGCCTCTAGTGTATTTTTAATCTCCATTATTTTGCATTTCATCCCCATAATTTGTTATGTTTCTCTTCAAGGTTTCTAATTTTTCTTTTTGCTCACACACTGTCTTCTTGATATCCTTTTGCTCTATATCCATATTTAGTTTATTTCTATCTATATTTTCCTTCATCTCCTTGAATTGATTTGTTTAAAATTCTTTGATTAGTTTTCCCAAAGTCTGTGTCTCCTCTGAAGTTTTAATTTGTTCCTTTGACTGAGCTATACCTTTCTGTTTCTTAGAATGGCTTGTAATTGTTTTCTGATGTCTGGGTATCTGATTATTTTAATGTGCTAACTCTGAAAGTCAGTTTCTCCCTTGTGCCTAGGTTTTTAATGTGGATTGGCTATGTGTTAGGGCTCTTCTTTGATGCTTGGTCCAGCTTATAATGAACATTTAGAGTAGCTTATGTTTCACTATTCAGATTTTCTCATGTCTTCTGGAACTGTTTCTCACTCTGGACATGCAGTGCAACTTTTAAGATTGTCCTTTTATGTGCAATTGTTTCATCTCCAGGAGAAAGCTTCGTTTCTTTTGTTCCTTCTGCAGGAGTCCTGGTCTGTTCTGTTTGTTTTTGTGCAGCATTTTTTCCCCAGCTCCTATGGTTTGTTCAAATGCTCTCCTTCACTCAGTGCCCCCTTGTCGTTTCACTTTTCCATCCTGGTACCCACCCTGCTTTGCAGCAGTTCAGTTTTCCCCCTTTTGTCCAACAGGCTTTTCTGCCTCCAGTGACTTCCCCATTAAAATATCCCACCTCAGGTAACCAGATGGGGTCAACATTTAAAGAGGTCAATTTTTTTCATTTAGGTGTTACAGCAATTAGGGAGTGGGTTGTGTATGTGTGTCTCTTGCCAACTGTTCTGTCAGGTCTCTTCTGTTTCCTGGGAACCCTTTTGTATGCATGCACTTGCCAGCAGCTTGTGTCCCGCCCTGGTTTCTGCAGACGTGGGTCTCCGTGCCTGGATATGCGTGGGTTTCTAACTCGCTGCTGTGAGTGGCTCTGTGGTATGAGTTCATGCAGGAGGGAACTGGGCTGTGTTTCTGTGTGACCCTTAAGTTATGTGTGTAGGAGGACGCTGAGTGAGGGGAAGAGTCCAGACTGGGAGGTCCACGTGGTAGATCTCCCACCTTCTCTTTTGATTTTTTTTCTTTTTCTTCAATTCAGTATTTGTGGAGTCCTTCTCCAATTTGTCATCCTCCCAAGTTCCAAGCAAGTGGGACTTATCCTTTTATTGGTTGTTTCTGAGGGGAGACTTTTCCAGGGGTTGTATTATGTCACTATGTTGATGATGTCCAAGATACTATTTTATTATGTTTTATGGATACATTGTTACTTTATATATACTTATGGATTTAAACATGTTTCCATGAACATCCACAACTCATGTAGCCTGATACTTAGGTCCTGGGGGGATTGCTGTCACTAATTTTATATGATGAGCCAAGAGGATCCAACCTCTACGTTAAGCCAGTTTCACAATTGCTCACTCCTGAGGACTGGACAGATGGATTGTTTCAGGCCCATTTTCAGTCAGTCCTGGAGAGGGGGATGAAGAATTTGCCTTCCCTCCCTTTTTTTTTTTCAGTTTTATTGAAATACACCCACACACTGTACAATCATCCATGATATACAATCCACTGTCCACAGTATGATAACATAGTTATGCGTTCATCACCACAATCTATCTCTGAACATTTTCCTTACATCAGAAAGAACCAGAACAAGAATAAAAAATAAAAGTGAAAAAAGAACACCCAAATCATCTCCCCATCCCACCCCATTTGTCCTTTAAGTTTTTATCCCCATTCCTCCACTCATCCATACGCTAGATAAAGGGGGTGTGATCCACAAGGTCTTCAAAATCACACTGTCACCCCTTGTAATCTACATTATTATGTAATTGTCTTCAGGAGTCCATATTGCTGGGTTGGAGTTTGGTAGTTTCAGGTATTTACTTCTAGCTATTCCAATACATTAAAGCCTAAGAGGTGTTATCTATATAGTGCATAAGAATGTCCACCAGAGTGACCTCTCGACTCCATTTGAAATCTCTCAGCCACTGAAACTATTTTGCCTCATTTTGCATCCCCCTTTTGGTCAAGAAGACACTCTCAGTCCCATGATGCCAGGTCCACATTCATCCCCGGGAGTCATACTCTGCATTGCCAGGGAGATTTACACCCCTGGGAGTCAGGTCCCACGTAGTGCGGAGGGCAGCGTTTTCACCTGTCGAGATGGCTCAGTTAGAGAGAGAGAGGGCCACATCTGAGCAACAAAGAGGTACTCAGGGGGAGACTCTTAGGCACCATTACATGCAAGTTTAGACTCTTCTTTGTGGTAATGAGCTTCATAAGGGCAAGTCCCATGCTTGAGGGCTCAGCACATCAAACCGCCAGTCCCAATGTTTGTGACAACATCAACACCAGTCCAGGTGAGGGTGTCCAACACATCTGCACCTTCCCCCAGATCCTCGGGGCTGGGGAGAGGGAGGCTGTAAATATATTTTTTTATTATCTGCCCAAATTACTCTTAAGCCTTAGTATTTAGTACTGAGATGATACTCTAGGATGTATCACTATTTCACTCCAGCCTATACTAACCTACCGTATCTCACTTCCTATTCAAAGTTCCATGCAATTATGGTGTTTGAACAAATCGACTGTAGAGTTGTACCGTTTAGAAAATTTAGATCCTGTACCACATAGATATCTATTCCCTTGGTCTCATATGGAAGTTGAAGTTTTAAAACACAATCAGTTTCAACCTTTACCCTTTGGCCTGGCTTGCCCTGGTCTTAACCAGACCTGCCTCATTCGTATCACTAATTGAAGTCTGGGCTCTTTTTCAGCTTTTTTTTTTTTTTTTTTTTTTTGACAGTGGCTGTATGCACTAATACTGACATTCATATTTGTCGAGCTCTAGCTCTGAGTTTCAGGTATCTCAGCGACATGCATTGTTCCAGAGACCAATCAGGTTATACACTAGGGGATCAGCATCTTGCCTTCCCCTTTAGTGCTTTACTTCTATCCACTGGTTGTGATTACAGCAGTGGTTTTCAGACTTCAGAGAAAGTCTAAATTTTTCAGATGTTTTAAAGGCTTTGCAAATGTTTGATTAAATTTTATATTTTTAAATCACGACTTAAAAACATCAGGCCCATTCATATATGTTATTTATTTTTTTTAAACACAGAGAAACTCTTAACTTGTTAAAGTGTCATGCTAGTGAGCTGTTATGTGTGTGTGTGCAGACACACGTTCTCAAGTCTCAGAAAAAAGCTTTTGTCATTTCTGTGTGTGTGTGAGCTTTCTGGGAAAATATCAGATTAGAGAAACTGTAGCTCTTTTATGTAAATTCAAGCCTGTACATGTCTGTTTATATAAATAAACAAGTACATGCTTATATCACACACAAGCCTCAATAAATTAAATGCCATGCAGCGCTTAGACATAGTTTCTTAATCTATGTCTTGTCGCTGAAAAATCAACTGTGTAGTAACAAGTAAACATATAGTGCTAGGTCACATCATGATGATAATGTCTTACAGATTGTTTGGAACTTGTAAGTTTTGGGTGCTTTTTGTTTGACCCTTATGTTCATGAGATTTGACCTAACAAAAATTTCATTATATTCTTATTTTAAATTTTAGAATCATGATTAGTGAAAAATATCTTGAGATTTCAAGGCAAACTGTTAAAATTTCAACATTTGTAGTTACTTACCTGTGTGAATTACATTTTTCTTATTGCTGTGCAACCAAAAGTATAAAGGAATACATTGGATGTGGATGCTAATATAAGACTGTAACTGTCAACCACATTCTTAATTTCAAAGTTTGGTGTTCATCAGGATGGCTTCACTGCTTTCATTGATTGGTTTTAAAACAGGTAAATGCTGCAAATTTTAGATTCATTATATTATACAAATAAAATATCCCTTATATTTATTTTATAATTAGGGTTTTGAGTAAAACAATCTGAAATAAGAATTCTGCTACAAAAAATCTGGAAATTGATGATTCAGGAGGTTAGTAGTTTGCATAGATCCCATATTTAGACTGTATGGCTCTGCACACAGAATTTATATCTGGAAACTTCCAAAACTGATAACTTTATTCAATTCCTGTATTAAAAGGCTTGGAATTAGAAGACAAATCCAGCTACAGTTGCCATAGCTTAGAACCAAATTAAATGCTTATATAACTGTGTGTCGAAGATATTCTAGTGAGGCAGGTAAGATGGGAAGTTAGTAGATACTGTTTTTTGTTTTGTTTTGTTTTTTTGTTGTTTTGTTTGTTCGTTTGTTTTTGTTTTTGCCATGTGTAGATCCATGCAGCATATGTAATGGGAAGATGCAGATAATGGGAAGAAGCTGATAATTAGAAAATGATTTTTCTTTGATTCTTGATGATTTTTTTTTCCCAGCAGATTTACATCTGCTCTTTAGGAAAACATCAAAGCCAAATTCATTCTCTGAACGTACCAGATGGGTGGGGATGTTAAGCTGGGATTAAACAGTTGCTTTATTTAATTCACAAGTGCATGGTCACAATAAACATATTTGGATTTTGGGTCTGTTTGTTTCTGCCTGCCTGTCTGAACATCCCCTTGTGTTTCCCAGTCATATTCCCAGAAGAGCCACTTGCTTCCTCATTACTACGTTGTCTGGATAAAAAAGGATAAAAAGGAATAAATGAAAACCACATGGGCCCAGTAAAACAGGACTTGGTGTAAGCGCTCATTTCCTGTCCTCCAGACTGCCTCTGAGTCACCAGCAGCCCCTGATAATCCTTGGCAATGTGCTTCAGTCTGATAAAGAGCTGTGGATTCTGTTCAGCGACAAATGCTTGCCTTGAAATGACTCAGAGAGAGTCGCTGGGTGCATAACCCACCAATGCAAGAACACAGCTGAGTCACCAGAGAACATTTTGGTTCAAAGCATGTTGCCACTCTTGTGCCAAGAACGGTCATTGAAATTCTCCCCCAAACCTCCCTCTCCACCCTGTGGATCACAATGTTATGCCCACATTCCGAGGTGCAGACCAAATAAGGCTGGAGGTAAATATTAAAGTCCATACCAGAGGATGGGTAAAGCGAGGTCAGTGTGACTCAGTAAACAGTTCAAAGTCTCGTGGAGAGGACACAGTCTTTCCATTTGCATCTCATCCCCAGATACCTGTGCAACTTTGGGAAAGCTGCTTAGCCTCTGTGAGTCAGTTTTATCATGTTCAAAAGGGGAATTTATTAAAGTGTGTCAGGTAGTGTTCCGGCCCGCGGGACGTTCAACGGAGGCTCCGAGTCCTGTGAGGGAGGAATGGTATGGGACAAGAGACACGAGGAATGACAGCAAGACAGGTTTCTGATCAAGCTGCAAATCTTTATTGAAGGGGCAGAGCATATATACTGTAGGAGAGAGGGGGCGTGGCTAGCAAGGGCAGGTGGCGGTCTAGGATTGGCTGCTGCTGTTGCTAGGGCGGATGGCAGATGTAAGGCTAGCACAGGATTGGTGGCTACTGTTGCTGGGGTAGAAGGCAGGTAGTAAAGCTAGCACTCTAGGCGCGAATCTTAGGCGCGAACGGCTATCACTTCCGTAGAAGGCTGAGGGCAACTTAAGCCGCTATTGCATCAGCCCCAGTGGTCATGTTGCATATCTCCGGCATCGCTGAGGGTGGATTTTATACATGCTACCTTAATCATCCCCAACATCTCCTCCCTTTGTTTTTCAAAAGGATGGAGGAAGAATGCTGATCGAGCACTCTTTTGGCATTAACCTGCTGGGGGAAATAGAGGCCTCATTCCCCAAGTTGTTTGTGGCTCTGTTTTTCTGGGGAGGGGAGTTTTTTTGGCAGAGCAAAACCCCTATGCAAATGAGGCATATTTCTCAAGGAGCTCGAAAATGGCCTTTAATTATTTTGGCCCTCCTTTGCAGTGCTTTGCCTTGCACCCAGCGGTACCAATCATAGCATACGCTAGAAGCATATTTTCGAGTTATATGCTGCTCCCGTAGGAGGGGGTTTCTTACCCGTAAGGGTGGGTAGCAGTCAGATGATCTGGATCCAAACCCTGGTCAGCGAGGTGAAGCCGGTGATAATGCACTTGAATGGGCTTGCTTAGGGCAGAGTCAATTTGGTCCTTAACTAGCTGTACTATTCTTTTTATGGCCCAGGGTGCAAAGGATATTATAAGGAGTATGGTTACTAAGGGGCCTAGTATAGGGAGGAGGTAAGGGAGGATTCCATTAAGTCCCCAGGAGATACCTCCTTGGGTTTCTCGCTCACGTTTGCAGTTTTCAATTCCTTCCCTAAGTTTGGTCATGGAATCCTTAACTATGCCAGAATGGTCAGCGTAAAAGCAACATTCCTCACCTAGCGCAGCACAAAGCCCTCCTTGCTTAAGGAAAAGTAGATCTAAGCCTCTCCTGTTTTGGAGAACAACCTCCGATAGGGACGTAAGGGATTTTTCAAGATGGATAATGGAGGTTTCAATGCGGGCTAAATCTTCGTCTATAGCAGCTCTTAGGTGGGAGAAGCCTTGGTTTTGGAGAACAACAGAGGCGATTCCGGTGCCTAGGCCAGTAATACCTAAAAGAGAAGCAATAGTAACAACCGTAACAAGTTCTCTTTTCTTTCTCAGCGTGGCTGGAGATTGCGCGACCAAGTGGTGATAAAGGTCTTCCTCTGTATGAAAGAGGACATGGGGTAACACAGCCACTAAGAGGCACATTTCCCCTGTTTCAGTTAGGGCTTTTGCTGATACGCAAGGAGTAAGCCCCGTAGAAGAGCACAGCCATTTTGCCCCTGTTGGGGGGATATAGAATTTACCAGGCGATGGAGAGGACGACTGTGCACAGACTGTTTTTAAGGAGGCAGAAATATTACCAATACAATGCCCAGAGTGAAGAACGGATTGCATAGTGAGACTGATTTTTCTTGCATTCCAAGGGCATTGGGGAGGATTGTCTTCATTAGAAGTATTAAATGTAACATTAAGAGCTATAGCATCATAATAAGGAGGCCTGGCAGAGAAACACAGCCAACAACTACGAGTAAAATTAGGCTGGGAGGAGTTTAGAGAGAGAAAGGTGGCTTGGAGTAGTGGCCAAAGCGGGCTATCAAATGATATGGACGGGCTTGAGGACGACAATATTGGGATGTTAATAGAAGGAGGAGTAGTGGAGTGAATCTTGGAAAGATTTTTGCTTGGCGTGCTCGGGATAGGAGGGGTAGCTGGAGGCGCAAGCACTATATTTGGTCCAATGGCAGAAGGTTTTTGCGGTACTGCTTCCTTCTGTATTCGAATAAGAGTTCCTGGGTCGGAACCATCTTTATAAATTCTGAAGCCCCATGCGCGACCAAGTAGCCAAGAGGGATCATTAGGAAGCTGTACGGTGAGATTTAGGCCTGTACAGTTCCATCTAGCGTAATATTCATAACGGGAGTGATCACGGGGTTTGCAGTTCCAGGGGGCCCAGCGTAGGGTAAGATAGTGATCAACGCTAGACGGCTTCCAACCAGTAGCTAGTGTTTTGCAGCCCCAATAGGCACAATAATATTGATTGGGGGCATTGCAATACGGTTTTCCGGGGTTGGAGGCTGGGCACATATAATATTGGTGTTCATTACTGCCAACAGGGGGGTTGAGAAATAGATTAGAGGCATTGACGAGAAAAGAAGGTTGCCCTGCGGTGGTATTGGTTTGCACAATTTTGGAATCTTTCCACCGCGTTAGGGTCCATTTCCAAGGTTGGTGGGGGTTACCTTTGCGATCGAAAATACCATGCGATACACAAGGTAGGAGGAGATATAAAGCGGCAATTTTGAATGGTAGTAGGTTTAACAAGGCCATACTAATAGGGGTTATAGGTTTTTTTTTGTTAAGGAAAGCAAGCTAGCAGAGTGATGCACCCTACAACGCACAAGTATGTTATAGCAAGCAGGAGGCGTTCTAACGGGCTCCAATGTTTTGGGGCAACAGCTGCCAATCTGGCTGCAAACAGCAAGGCCAGAGAGCCAATTAGTAAGAGCCAATAGTTCATGTGGCCTCAGTGATGGGGCAAACCTGTAAGTTGGGCTTCTCTCGGTTGCCAGCTGCACGTAGGTTGGACGTATTCTGGGCAGGCTACAGCAAGGTTGGTGACGTGCTGGAAGAGAAAAAGAAAAATTTTTTCTCAGGGAGGGGTTTGTTCCCTGGAAAGGTTATTGTTAAAGGGAAGGGGGGATTTTGGGGCTTGTTTTGATAGTGGAGGATTAACATGTCTTATTAGTCTTTCTGGAAGCCAGCGAGGGCCTTCCTTTTGTTGGTCATATATGCAGGCAGAGCCTCATCCCCAAATGATAACGGGGTCAGGCCCATTCCATTCTGACGTTAAGGGGTCACGCCACATAACAGTGGCTTGCTGCATCTGTGCTTTGGGATGCCAATGTCTGTCAGCTGCAGATTGTCCTTCATTATCCAGAGTTAGGAAGTTAAGAACAAAAAGAGCATGATGTAAAAGGTCTCGGGGGCATTGTTTTGTGAGATTGAGAGTGCTGTCAGCTAGATGGCACAGGGCATTTTTTAGGGTGCGATGTGCTCGTTCTACTACTCCTTGCCCCTGGGGGTTATATGGTATTCCTGTAGTATGCTTGATTTGTAATTGTTGACAGAAGGTTGAAAATTTTTTCCAGTATATCCAGGTCCATTGTCTGTTTTGATGATTTTAGGTTGGCCTAAAATAGTGAAGCAATGTAGTAAATGAGAGATAACAGGTTTTGAAGCTTCTCCTGTTTGCAAACTAGCTTGAATGAATCCACTATATGTGTCAACACAAACATGGATATATTTAAGTCGCCCAAAACCAGCAAAATGGGTGACATCCATTTGCCAGATTTCATTTGGGATGAGTCCTTTTGGATTGACTCCCAAATAAGGGACTGGCAGTTGGGTTACACAGTTTTTGCAGGCTTTAACAATGCCCCTTGCTTGTTCCCTTGTAATATTGAATTTTAAGCGGAGGGTGTTTGCATTTAAGTGGTGTTGAGCATGGGCTTGGGAAGCTAAGGTTAGAGAATCGCAGAGATTGGGGCATATTAACTGAGTGGCAGCGTCTGCTAGCGCATTGCCTTTTGCTAGAGAACCTGGTAGATTTTGGTGGGCACGGAGGTGCCCCACGAAAAAGGGGTGCTGTCATTTGAGAATTAGCTTTTGTAGTTGTGAGAATAAGGGGACTGCATTGGAGGAAGGTTTGATAAATGGAGTTGTTTCTAATAGTGGTACAGACTGAACTATGTATGCGCTATCAGTGTATAAATTAAAAGGTTGGTTTTGAAGGTGGGAGAAACCTGCAGGACTGCATAGAGCTCGATGAGTTGAGCTGAAGTACAGGGAGAGCGCACGGAAAATGCTTGGCCTTGGATGACGTATGCTGCGGTTCCATTTGCTGAACCATCAGTAAAGACTAAGGTAGCAGAGTCTATTGGTTTTGTTTTAGTAACTTTTGGGAAGGTGAATTGATGGATTTTAGCCAACTGGATTAATGGATCGCTGGGGTAATGGTTATCAATATTGCCTAGAAATGAAGAGCATGCAATAGCCCACTCGTCGTCGGTTTGGGAGAGCCAATGGATTTGATCTTGAGTGTACGGGACGAGAAGGGAATCGGGGTCCTTTCCAAACAATTGGCGACTAGTTTGTCGGCCTTTAATTATGAGGGCAGCTATAAGAGAAATGTATGGCGAGAGCACTTTTGATGGAGTAGCAGGGAGGTGAACCCAGAGCAATGGATGGCCTCGCCCATTTGGCTGTTTCAAATTGGATTGCCAGAAAACCCCTGTAGGTGTGTGAGTTGTAGCAAGAATTATAAAGATTAAAGGTTAGTGGTAATTTATTTGATAGCAAGTTTGACTTTGGATAGCTTGATTTATGATGGTAAGCGCTTGCATTGCCTCTGGAGTTACGCTTCGGGGAGAGGAGGGATTTGCGTCTCCCTTTAAGATATTATTGAGTGGCAGAAGAGTTTCAGTGGGCAGTTTTAGGTAGGGGCAAAGCCATTGAATGTCCCCTAAAAGTTTTTGGAAGTCATTTAGCGTTAATAGATGGGAGGTTCGCAGTTGAATGAGGGGTGTTAAAACTTGCTGGTGCCAAAGCTCGAACCCCAGATAGGAAAAGGGGTCTGAAGTTTGCACCTTGTCAGGAGCTATTTGAAGACCTCTCGCTGTTAAATTTTTATGAAGGTCTTGAAAGCAAGAATATAATTTTTATACGTCCTCACCTGCTAATAGGACATCATCCATGTAATGAAGAATGTAGATTTGTGGCCATAGCTGTCTGATAGGGTTAACAGCGTCTGCAACAAACCTTTGGCACAAGGTTGGACTATTGGCCATACCTTGTGGCAGAACCTTCCATTGAAATCGGGGCATAGGGCCTTGAAAGTTGATTTGAGGAACACTAAAGGCGAAATATTGCCTGTCTTCTGGGTGAAGGGGTATGGAGAAAAAACAATCTTTTAAATCTATAACTATTTTGTGAAAATTAATAGGGATAGCAACTGGCGAAGGGAGGCCAGGTTGCAGTGCTCCCATAGGTACCATAGCTTTGTTTACGGCTCGCAAATCTTGCAACAGTCTCCATTTGCCTGATTTCTTTTTTATAACAAAAATAGGAGTGTTCCAAGGGGACTGAGTAGGTTCAATATGTCCGGCATTAAGTTGTTCCTGTACTAACTTTATAGCCGCTAGGGTCTTTTCTTGAGCTAGAGGCCATTGATCAACCCACACTGGTTCTATGGATTTCCAGGAAATTTTTTCAGCATGGGGTACAGGGATGTCAATGGCCGTTAGGGTAAATTTTGTAGGTGCCCAAGTCCTGTTTTAGCTGTATTAGGTGTTATAGAGATGGGCAGTTTTATCCCTTGATTAGTTTTGCCTAGGCCTTTGCCAGGGAGAAAATTCATTTTGAGCATTTGAGCAGTAACTGTATTACTAGGGCTGCACATAAAAACTTTCATTTGATTTAGAATATCTCTACCCCAGAGATTAACGGGGAGATGGGGGATAATATATGGTATAACGGTGCCAGTGTTTTCTTCCTCATCCTCCCATTTCAGGGCTTGTGAACTTTGTAGAGGATTTGTGGCTTCGCCTATTCCTTGTAAGTGGGTGGCAGCGGCCGTGAGGGGCCAGGATTTTGGCCAGTGGTTTGAGGATATAACTGTGGAATCGGCCCCTGTGTCTAAGATTCCTTCAAATCGCTTGCCATTAAGTTTTAGTTTTAAGGTGGGCCGATTATGGGATATTGGTTGTGCCCAAAAAATGTCGGAGGATCCAGGGCCCTCTGTGGGGTGCTGGAGTTTTTTGAAGTTGGAGTTGACATGCTGAATGGGGAGTATTATAAGTTGTGCTATTCGAGTGCCAGAGGGAATAGGGATAAGATTGTTTGAGGTGGCTGCGATTATTTGTATTTCACCTTTAAAGTCATTATCTAGCACACCCGGGATGACTTGGCCTCCGCACAGGGTGACACTAGCTCTCCCTAGAATGAGACCAAAGGTATTAGGGGGTAAAGGTCCATAGACTCCTGTTGGTATGAGGAGAGGGCTGTTTTCTGGGGTTAATATTGATTCGGAGGCGGTACAGAGGTCCATCCCTGCACTTCCTGCTGTTGCTCTCCATAAGTCTGCAACATGGCAGCATGGTTTATGGTGGGGAGAGCTGGTATTGTGACTGAGGATGGTCGAACGAACCGTACTGCCCCTGGGTTCGTTCTGGTTGGGGCCTGGGGCCGGCCCCATTGGGAGTTTCCCTGGGGCTTAGGCGTAAGGGGTTGGCCATTAAGGTCTGCACGAGAGTGGCACTCAGATGCCCAATGGAACCCTTTTTTACAGCGAGGACAAATAGAGGGTGGCAATTGGTGTCCTCTAAAGACGGGTGAAGAGGAATTGGTTTTTGGCACGGGGCAATTTTTTGAAAAATGGCCAGGTTGCTGACAGTTATAGCATGTTGGAGGCCTAGTTTGTGCTGCAAAATTTTGGAGGGCGGCACCAATGGCTATTCCAAGAGTTTAAGTGGGCCCGATGCCAGAACAGAGTTTTATGTAATTATTAAGATTGGTATTGCGAAAGGGGCGGATTGCTGCTTGGCAGGCAGCGTTGGCATTTTCATAGGCCAGGTGTTTAATGAAATCACTCTCGCTCTTGCTGGCCCCAAATAGATGCTCAGCCATGTTTTGTAGGCGGCTGAGGAAATCGGTATGTGGTTCATCGGGTCCCTGTCTTAATTTAGCGAGAGAGGCAGTGGCAGCACCCTTTTGTGGAAGTTTCTTCCATGCTCTAAGCGCGGCCGTTTGTATTTGTGCTAGGAGGCCTGGGGGGAATTGAGCTTGCTTGTCATTTTGATGGTAGGGGCTTTGACCTAAAAATTTGTTTAATGTCCATTTTTTAGAAGTGGTTTTACGGGCATTAGGGGTGGCATACCTTTTACAGTGCTCTTCATAATCTGATTTCCATAATAGGAAATCGCCGCCGGACAAGGCAGCTCTGGCTAATTGGGACCAATCGTTAGGAGTGAGTTCCTTTTCACTGAGGCTTTCTAATAAGGTGAGCGTGAAGGGGGCGGTAGCGCCATAATCATTCACTGCCTTTTTTAATTTTTCTAAATATTTTAAACTGAGTTTTTTATATTTAGCTGTTGGGGTAGTACTAGCTTCCTCTTGCTCCTCTGCATCAGAACCGGGGGGGGGGGGGGGTTTGATTGTTTTTCTTCCTCGCTTTCGCTACTAGAATCGCCATTTTTGGAGTCGGCGATGCCATTTTGGGAGCCTTGGGTCTGACTACGCCTAACCAGAAAGGCATAGGCGCGGTGAGTACAATGGAGGTGCGATGAGCGGGCATTTTCTGGAAGCACAAGGGCTGCAACGCTTTGAGTTGCCGACCGGAGGTCGGCAAGCAAATTGGCGGCTCGCAGCTGCTCCTGTTTAAAGGTTTCTCTAAAATTATCGGCGTATAGCCGGAGATTTTCTGTGGCTTCTTCTAAAGCGTGGAACTGAGGTAAGGACGTGACTGGATAAAAATGAGAATATGATTTGGGAAAATCGGGTGCGTAAGGGGGTGGCCGAAACGGAGGAAGGGAGTTGTTCTCCAAAGAGGGAGAGATTTTAGCCTCCGGTGCCTCCAAAGAGGGAGAAATTTCAGCCTCTGGTTCGATTTTGTGCTGATCGGGTGATAGACTAGCTTGACTGGTTGGGGTATTTGGCCTATCCCTGTTGGAATTTTCGTTTAAGGGATATTCAGGCATGTTAATAATTACTGAGCTGCATGCTGAAGCAGGGCGAGAGTGCTCTCTCAAAGCTTCCTCTCCTATTTTACAGAGATTTTGAATGTCTGGAGCTGAGGAATGAACTTTTAGAATTTCATTAATTAGGTTCCAATAAGAAAAGGCAGTAACCGGGACCTTTTCAGGACCGAAGGTCTGGAAGTAATCTTTTAAACAGTCTCCGACTCTTAGCCAGCATTGGTGGTCTATAGTACCCTCTTGAGGGAACCAAGGGCAGGTTTTTAACAAAAAATCAAAAAAATGTGTGAGATCTTTTTTCTTAACTCGAGTTCCTCGTGCCTTGAGTGATTGTTTGACCTGACTAACATATAATTCGTGTTGGGAAGTTACTTGTCCCATGTTAGGGATGGGGGCTTACCTTTTGTTGGCTTCTTTTCTTCTTTCTGTCTCTTCCTTTCGCCGGCACTGATCGACTGCTGAACGGATCTGTCTCGCGACCGAGTTTATTCGCGGTGATCCCTGGTGTGGTTTTCTTTCTTTCTTTGACTGCTGAATGGATCTGTCTCGCGACCGAGTTTATTCGCGGCGATCCCGGGTGCGGTGAGTGTGAGAGGCCTCTCTCCTTGAGTGCAGCGTTCCGTCTCTCACAGAATTCAGGGCCCCACGTTGGGTGCCAGTTTGTCCTGGCCCGCGGGACGTTCAACGGAGGCTCCGAGTCCTGTGAGGGAGGAATGGTATGGGACAAGAGACACGAGGAATGACAGCAAGACAGGTTTCTGATCAAGCTGCAAATCTTTATTGAAGGGGCAGAGCATATATACTCTAGGAGAGAGGGGGCGTGGCTAGCAAGGGCGGGTGGCGGTCTAGGATTGGTGGCTGCTGTTGCTAGGGCGGATGGCAGATGTAAGGCTAGCACAGGATTGGTGGCTACTGTTGCTGGGGTAGAAGGCAGATTATAAAGCTAGCACTCTAGGCGCGAATCTTAGGCGGGAACGGCTATCACTTCCGTAGAAGGCTGAGGGCAACTTAAGCCGTTATTGCATCAGCCCTAGCGGTCATGTTGCATATCTCCGGCATCGCTGAGGGTGGATTTTATACATGCTACCTTAATCGTCCCCAACAAGGTAGCTCAAGAAATGCTGGGAGGACAGGAGAAACAGAATCTAGACTAAGCTTTCAAAAGCAATAATGAAAACCATGCTGCTGAAGTGGCCTAATGAGGGGCCCACAGCTGCTGCCCCCACCTGCCTACGAGGACGCAACTTCACTCCCATTGCAATACATTCCAGGAATTAACCCGACTGCAATCAATAGGATCACTTCCAAAGCTGGACTTTTCTGTCACCACCCATGCCAGCAATATAAATGCTCTGTAAAGCCTTGCCACTCATCTTACTTCCAATTTGAAGTCTCACGCAGTTGCATCTTATTCTTGCACCTGTCTGAGATCACCTGCCTCTACCGTAGTTGCAAGGGAGGCTGGAGTGGCCAGTTTTCCTGAACTAATTATGCCTTTGGAAGGCAGAATTGATAGCATGGGAAATTATGAAAATTTATGGAGAGTGCTCATAAGATACTGGGCAGCCACAAATGACAGGAGCCAGAAGCTGCCTTGCAAAGCTGATGTGAGCGTTAGATGAAGTCACCTTGTAAAGCATCTGCCACAGTGCCCAGCACATGCAGGTGCCTAAACTGTCAATTTTTCCTTTCTTTCTATTTCTTGAAAGAATTTAAGAAATCCCATTGTGCAGAGGCTCAAGAATTCCATCAAGGATTTGTCCTGGGTGTTGTAACAGTGTGCTTCTGAATCTTTGTCATAAAGTTGGAGCAAAGAGGTAGGATAGCTTTTCTGTGATATTTATTCTTTCTAAGGATCTTGTTAGTACAAAGGGTTAAAATGCACAGGGTAGGGGCTGCATACTCTTTCCTGGCCATTGGAAGGTGATCTGCCCTTGAATAGAAAGGGAAGAGAGGTCTCGGCTCCCCATTCCCAAAGTATCTGGGAGGGAGTTCCAGGGTGGGGGCCGATGAGCCCTGAGGAGCATGGCGCCATGTGCCTCCTCTACGTGTGGGTCATGCTTATCTCATGACAGACCCTGTGGAAAGCCAGGTCGAGGCTGTAGGAAGACACAGATGCAATGTATTCACCTCATGTGCTTTTGCGGTTTGAATCTGTTATGTACCCCATAAGACTACGTTCTTTTAACTTCAATATTGTGCTGGAAGTTCTCGCTAGAACAATTAGGCAAGACAAATGAACAGCAAAGACAATAGGGCAAATCACTGACTACAGCAAAGTGGCAGGCTGTAAGATCAACATGCAAAAATTAGTAGTGTTCCTATACACAAGTAATGAGCAACAGGAGGAGGGAATCAACAGCTCCCTTTTATCTTCTGCCGTGTTCCACAGAATGGTCCTTGGCTCTCATGCAGAGTAACCCACCCACACCCAAGAAATAAAGATGGCAGAGGGGAGTTATATAAAGGAATGTGTCTCTTTCCTTCCTCTAGGAGGAGCACTGGCCACACATGCTCATACTGTGAGGGAATCCTGGGAGCCAGGCCATGGCCAGGCAGGATATTTGCCAAGGACCAATGCACATGAGTCAACTCTATCAACAAGTCAAGGATATGCACCAGACAAAGCCTAGAAGACCAAGGGCCAGGTCGATGGAAGAAAGTAGTAGAAAGTAGTGAGAAACAATGGGAAAATGAGAGATTCGAGGCTGAGTGCTCCAAAGATCAACCGGAAGGACCGAAATTTGTTCTATTATGTGCTGCTTGGATGGACAGGATATCTCTTAGAAACAACAACCTTCTATTCAGATAGTGGTTATAGTTTATAGAATAATTCCATGCATTTTATCCCATGCCATCTTAACATAACAATAAACCCTAAGATGGGCAAGATAGCTGGTATTATGTCAATTTTACAGATGGGAAAATGATGGTGGGTACTAGTTAAGCAACTTCATTAAGGTCACCTGGTTTCTCTACAGAATTAGGACCCAAACCAGCCTCTTTTCTTATTTAGAACCTGGAACTGTGGCTAGCAGAGCCTACCAAACATTTTAATAGACTATAGATGGAAATATGGGGAGATACCAAATGGGTTGTGAGGGTTTTACTAATTTGGCCTTGTGTGGTCTTAAACGAGAACATTTTAAATTTGATCTAATGGATATGCTGTTTCCAATTGAAACCCCAGAATCATGCAACTTTTAATCTTCAGTTTAACCAAAAGGCATTTGGGATGTTCTTCTTCAGAATTTGTTCCATTTTGCCAGTTCCCACACCATCTTCAGCTACAAGAGCTGATGCTATTTAATTGTGAGAAGTGCGACTACTTTAAATTCTCAGAAGTTGGTCTATCCTGGGTGACTCAGCTGTTGAGCTGGAAACAAATGATGACAAGCCTTAAGAGAGGAAACTTGCACCCTTGGTAGGCTGTTTTAAAGTGATGCCCAGATTCAGAAAATTGACCCTTAGAAAATCTGTGATGGTTCTGGTCCTTGAAGTCTGGTGTCATTTCAAAATATTGCCCGAAAAAACCTTTCTGCCGAAAACAAGGCTCCTGTTGAGAAAAGGTGTCCAATTAGTTTGATTTATTTTGTTATATAAAAAGATTTCTATTGAATTGCACATGTAAGACATGGAATCTTTCAGAGTTGCTGTCCACATACCTAAGTGCATTCACAGAAAGTGAAAGGTGGACTTAATCATTTAGAAGTTTCAGCTACTTTCAGTTGTTAGGATATTTGATTGAATTTTAGTTCTTTATCTACATTCTTTTTTGGGTTGATATGGGGACAAAAGAGAACACTTTTGTGTGAGAACACTTTAAAAAGCATAAATCTCTGAACAAATTATTGTTTGTTTGTTTGTTTTTTTAACAAAAATAGCTCATAGGTAAATTCTTTAATATATTTCCAGGCAGGAAAAAAAGGTTCAGTTATATATAGTAGATTCTGTCTCTCTGACTACAACAATTTTAAGGTGAGGCAGTTTTTATTATATCTATACAGGCTGTGCTAATCCATCAGCAAAACAAGTGTGAACTCAAAAGATGCTTTGAAGTAAAGCAGACTGAGCCTATGAGCTCTAAAAAAGATGAAACATTGAATTTTCCCTTCAAACCTTCTCAGCTATGATTTGCTGTTTGAATGAACTTTAGAAGACTGCATACGAGTGTATTCATTTGCAGTTGTTTAGCATTTATTCCAGGCAAAGGAATTGTGGGTGTGACAGTTGTGAAAATTCAATTGTGATGTTTAAAGGCTCCCCCAACCCATGACCTTCGTGGATGAGCAAAGCAACATTCTTCTGACTGCATGTCCCCTTCTTCGTCTTCCCTCCACATTCAACAGTTCAGTGTTCTCCAAGTCAACTACCTCCTGCTTTCAACATTTGTAAATTAATTGCTCTTTAGAGTAATAGCTAGTAATTATTTGGCATTAGTTACCAATCCCCACAGACTATGAGGAATATTACATGATACAAACAATTTGGCCCATCCAGTTCAAAACTAATCCTGATTCAAAAAATGAATCACATTTCTCCCAAAGCCTTTTTTGTTTAAATGACCTGGTTCTATCAACCTGCAATCCATGGATCCAGGTAAGTGAATTGCTCTTCATCAGGGGTGAGCATCAGAGTTCTTGGGAGATTATTCTCCAAAAAATAACACCTGCTGGGATTCCCTCACAAGCTGACAAATCAGAATATCCAAGGGTCAAAGTTGAACATGTGTGTTTTGGAACATTCCCTCAGATGCCCCCGATAGAAATCTCTAACTAAGAACCACTCCCTTACACTTTCTCCATTTATTCATAATCTAAACATAGAATAACCAAAACACATGGCTTTTTATCCATATACAATTTTTTAAAAACCTGCTGCCCCTTTTAACTTCTTTTATTGATTAATTACCTCCTGCCCTCAGTGAAAGTTTTTTTCAGTTCCCACTGGATTTTTGGCTCACTTTAAGGTTATCTGTGGTTACTTTAAGTGACAAACACAGTCTCAATTCATAATTAGAATGACTGTCCAATCTCACATAATAAGCAGTGCTCCCAACATAACTTAGTGTTGCATCTTCTCCCTTTTCCAGTTGGAACCTTCCACTGACTGTGAGCCTGCAAGTAGGGAGGGTGGGATTATCCACTTCCTTGTTTCTTTGGACCTATTTACCTCCTTCCAACATGCTTGCCTCTGTTTAGGATGCCTCCAAGGGCTACATCTGGGCAGGGAGGAGAGAGGTGGGGTAAGAAGAGTCTTTCCTGGCTGGGTTTGTGCTCACTGGTCCTAGCATCTGATTAAACCTGTCAGACCTGGGTGGGGGGGGGGGGGCTCTTTATCAAGGCAATGCTCCATGGGCTCTTCAGAGGCTTCCTGCCCACTGCAGTTCTCATGATCTGAGTGATGCTTTTCTACTTCCACCATCACTGATTACCACCCACAGCCCTGGACATTCAGTATAAGCCTACAGCCTATTTTTGCTAAGATTTCTTCTCCCTTCTAAGTGGCTCTTTTGGACAAAACTCAAGACAATCTTTCATGAGACTCTTCTATCAGACCTGCTTCTGGTCCATGGAAAATACCTGCATACCTCTTGTTTGCATGAGCATTGCAGTGCAAGTTGACCCCAACCTTGCAGCTTCTCCTGGCTCTGCCCTTGAGGCTTCCCCAGCCCTTGGTTTTCCTGGAACATACATAGAAGCCTTCCTTGCTCAGCTTGTTGTTAGAAGGAAACACCACCTCCTCCTACAAAAGGGAGTAGGGATGACTCACAACTTGGCAACATCTGTCCCCAAAGAAATCTCACCCATCTCCCTGTCTGCTGTCTTTGATGCATGCTTCTATTCCTGATCAGGCTGAGGGTCCGAGTCATGAAGCAGGTTCTTGGGGGTGATTTCTTGCTGGGGGGTGGAGGAAGGGCAGAATCAATGTCAAAACACTTTGGTGTACTGGTATCTATTAAATTGGCATCTCAGTGGATACTGATGCTGGAAATGTCCCATTAACCCCCCCTGTTGCATATTTGTAGCATGAACTGTATGAGTTTGTACATATCAGAAAACCTCTGTGCAAGGGGATTTTGAAGAAGTATCAACTTGCTCCCTTCCATGGAGGAAGGGGGAATGGCAAGATCCCAAGACTCCCAGCACAGTGAGTGACTTTCATTTTTAGTATTTATGAGCCTCTAGGTAATTCAAGTCAGGACTTACCCCATAGCCCATGCGGGGCTGAAACTAGTGTTCTAGTTTGCTAATGCTGCGGAATGCAAAACACCAGAGATGGATTGGCTTTTATGAAAAGGGGGTTTATTTGGCTACACAGTTACAGTCCTAAGGCCATAAAGTGTCCAAGGTAACACATCAGTAATCGGGTACCTTCACTGGAGGATGGCCAATGGCGTCCGGAACACCTCTGTTAGCTGGGAAGGCACATGGCTGGTGTCTGCTCCAAAGTTCTGTTTTCAAAATGGCTTTCTCCCAGGACGTTCCTCTCTAGCAAGCTTGCTCCTCTTCAAGACGTCACTCACAGCTTCCCTGAATTCCTTCTGTGATGTCAGCTCATTTATAGGCTCCACTGATCAACTTAAACCCACCCTGGATGGGTGGAGCAACACCTCCATGGAAAGTATCCAATCAGAGTCATCACCCACAGCTGGGTGGGGAGCATTCCAAAGAAACACTCAAAGAATTACAATCTGATCAACCCTGATAATGTCTGCCCATACAAGATTACATCAAAGATAATGGCGTTTGGGGGACATAATACATTCAAACTGGCACAACTAGTATGCTTCTTTCCCATTTCCTGCTTTCCTATAGTACCAGTTTATGTAGTTCTACACCAAGAAGTGAGCCTATTTCAAGTGCTTACTAACATGATGTAATATTCCCAGTTTGGGAGGTCTGTAGATGAAAGTTATTTGAGGTCCATGAACCTCCTGAAGTTGTGCACATCTTGATTTATCACATCAGGCAGGACGGTAAACTGCAACATAATAATCTATCATCAGAATATTCTGTGGATCTTAAATAATTACATGTGTAGTACATGAGTCCAGCACAAGTTTAAGCCCAAACCATTTTTAGTTTCTTTAGCAGTGCTCCAGTTTACTAAAGCTGCTGAAATGCAATATACCAGACATGGATCAGCTTTTATAATGGGGGTTTATTTGTTCACAAATTTACAATTCTAAGGCCAAGAAAATGTCCAAATTAAAGCATCAACAAGAGCATACCTTCACTGAAGAAAGGGTGATGGTATCTGGCGTTCCTCTGACACCTGGGAAGGCACATAGCTGGCTCTGCTGAACCTTCTTTCCCAGGTTTAGCTTCTGGTTTCAGTGACTTTCTCCAAAATGTCTCTGGGTATCTGTTTCAGCTCCTCTCTTAGCCTCAGTTGGGGGCAAACTCTGGATATCATATCTTAGCTTCTCTCCAAGATGTCTCCCTCAGATTCTCTGAGCTTCTTCTCTCTGTGAGCTCTCTTAAGGATTCCAGTGATCTAATCAAGACCCACCTTGAATGGATGGGGTCAGGTCTCCATGGAAATAACCTAATCAAAAGGTCCCACCCACAATTGGGTGGGTCACATCTCCATGGAAACAACCCAATTAAAATGTCCCATGCACAATAGGTCTGCCCCCACAAGAGTGGGTTAAAAGAACATAGTTTTATGGGGTTCATAACAGATTCAAACCAGTAAAAGCACATGAGGTGAATACCTTGCATCTGTGTCCTCCTACAGCCTCGACCTGGCTTTCCTGAAAATGATTCCATGCACTAGAACCCTCTCAACTGCCTAAGAGCAAGTGGTAATTTTCAGAACAGTGCGCTCCGAATTCACAGTTAAGACACATTTTTCTGCCTCCAAATCTCTTCCAACAATATAGAACTCTGACTCAGGCTTCATAACCAGTGTAACTTAATAGAACCCCTAACCTAGTAGCCTAAAATGTGAACATTGGGTTAACAGTAACTTTGTATTCCTTCTCAGAGATTATTATTGTGTCCCTTAATTTTTTTTTTAAATTAAAAGGCTCACTCAAATTATATTTCTGAAACAAAATGGACAATCTGCCTTAAATATAAATTCATATACCTTGCAGCTTCTGTTTGGCAGGTGTTTTTTTTGTTTGTTTGTTTAGGCCTCCTAGACGAAAGTGCAATTCTTTGCTGCAAAACTGTTGAGACGGTTTTGTGATTTTTTTCCCCTATTTTCCAAAGTTACATGTAGCCGCCTTACAGTTGTCTGAACACTTAGCAAGGCTTCCCTGATATAAAGGCGTAGATTCTGCAACTTAAATCAATCAATAAACAAGCAAACAAACAACTAGTTGTTTGAAGCTGAAGAGCCAAAGTGCCAATTATACAAAAATAGTCAAATAAACCTGTATGCAGAACTGTTCGGATATCCTTATTCTTGGAAAAGTTTTCTGTTAAGCAGTATTAAAGTGAATGCAAGAAAATACCGCAGTGTTATTTACAGACTAAATTAAAATTAAAGTGACAAGACTGAAATGACTCAGTATTTTCAAGAAAGAGACAAATAATTCAATATGTTGCTCTTTTGTCATTTTAAATTTTAATCCCAGTAATCCTGTTGTTGTTGCTTTTTAAAGATAAATTACCTAAAAGTTGAGATTGTTTATGACAGCATGCAGAAACTGTAATACTTTTCTGATTCTTTCAAAATCAGTTTGTCAGTGGACTTAATTCCTTAGGAGACTTAAAAGAGCCTTGTTAACATTCCCAAAATGAAGGGAAAACTAACTAAAAAAATCACCTCTGGCTTAATTATATGGGTATTTCGTGATGAAATTAATGTGGTCCTGATTATATAGATGAAAAGTTTTGCTTCTTCATTGTACTTTGCAAGGTTAGAGGCAGCTCAGTCTGAGATGAAAAATTGTTGACTGTAGATTCTATGGAAGAAGTTTAAAAAAATAGACATTCAAAGATAACTAAAAACTGTGTGCAAGTAAGGGAACTGAATGTATAATAAGTAAAGCTAGTGACTGTTGTTTTTTTCCCCCAGATTTCTCTGTAGAGTTTGTGCAAAAGAATTTTTGACTAGTTTTAAATGAAAACACAAGGTTGCTTATGAATTTAAATAAGCCCATGTTATTTATTTGACTTACATTGAAGACTTCTAAAAAGTTTTCTCCACAATGGAAGGGTTGCTTAGCACTGAAATGTAGAAAAGTTGGAAAAGCTAACATGGAAAAGAGTTCTTAAACTTTTCTACTTAATTTCCTGTTATGCTCTTCCTTGGGACAGAAAAGTATTCCAGAATTTGATCTGAGATGAATTAATTCAGCACCATTGGGCTGTCTCGAGACCTGGAAACAATTCTCTTTATTTTCAGTTGTGGTTGTCATAATATATCTAAACCTCTTACATAGTTAAAGAACTTACACATGAAAAGGCTATATTTTTAATTAATACCTGAGAAAAAGAAATCAGGCATATGGTAAAATTGCATTTAAAATTCAGTTTAATTTAGCTTTTATGATTCAACATATTACATAGCTTGGTTTAGCAGTTTTCCTTACCAATTAATGTTTACTTTCATGCAACTCAGTAATACAAGTATAGGTATATAGGCACTCAGATTTTTATCTCAACTCAGATTCTTTTCATCTGCCAGTTTTTTTTCTTTTATTCCTCACTAAACCACCCACGCATGCAGAATTTATTATAGCTGAGTATTTATTACCATTTATATAGCACTGTCACATTTAAAATGCCTACATTTTTCCTACTCCAAACATTTTAAAATGTAAATGTAATCAAGTTATATTTTGTCACTATTATCCTCTTTTAAAAATATTTAAAATGACTAGGCTAGTTAGTAAATCACACTTTTGTAAGCTTACTTTTAAGGTCAACACAGTCAACTTTTAAAGTTATTTTATTTCTATTTATTTAAATTTCATAATGGGTAATTTTCTCTTTTTAGCTGCAAAAGTTATATTTATGTAGAATGTAACTGAAAACTTCCAGGGCCACTTTGCTGTAAGACTGGAAGGCACATCAACAACCACTTTTTTCAGTAAGCCTGTGCTCTTTTTCGTTAAAAGAGATGTTGCCTCTTTTCTTGATAAAACACTTAAAAAAATAAGAATAGATGGAAATTTCCTCAACATGATAAGGACATATATGAAAAACCCACACCTAACATCATATGCAATGGTGAAAGACTTAAAGCTTTCCCTCTAAGATTGGGAACAAGACAAGGATATCCACTCTCAACACTGTTATTCAAAATTATGCTGGAAGCTCTAGCCAGAGCAGTTAGGTAAGAAACAGAAATTAAAGGCATCAAAATTGGAAAGGAAGAAGTAAAACTGTTACTATTTGCAGATGACATGATCCTCTGTATATAGAAAGTCCAAAATATCTGTAACAAAGCCACTCAAGCTAATAAACAAATTCAGCAAAGTGGCAGGATACAAGACCAACACACAAAAATCAGTAGTGTCTCTATACACTATGAATGAGCAATCTGAGATGGAAATCAAGGGGGAAAAAAACTCCATTTATCGTAGCAACTAAAAGAATCAAATATCTAGGAAGTATTTAACTAAGGATGTAAAGGTCTTATACATAGAAAACTACAAAACTTTGCTAAAAGAAATAAAAAAAGACCTAAATAAATGGAAAGACATTACATGCTCATGAACTGGAAGACTAACGATTAAGATGTAAATTCTACCCAAATTGATTTACAGATTCAACACAATCAGAATCAAAATTCCAACAGCCTACTTTGCAGAGATGGAAAAGTCAATTATCAAAATTTATTTGGAAGGATAAGGGGCCCCAAATAGCCAAAAACATTTTGAAAAGGAAGAACAAAGTTGGAGGACTCACACTTCCTGACTTAAAATTTATTACAAAGCTACAGTGGTCAAAACGGAATGGTTATGGCAGAAGGATAGGCATATAGACCAAGGGAATTGAATTGAGAGTTCAGAAATAGACCCTCACATTTATGGCCAACATATACTTGACAAGGCTGCCAAGTCCATTCAATTGGGAAAGAATAGTCTCTTCAACAAATGGTCCTGGGACAACTGGATATCCATGTGCAAGGAATGAAGATAAACCCCTATCTCAGACCTTGTACAGAAACTAACTCAAATGGATCAAAGACCCAAAGATAAGAACGTGGACTATAAAAATCCTAGGAGGAAATGTAGGGAAACATCTTCAGGATCTTGTGGTAGACAATGGTTTCTTGGCCTTTACACCCAAATCACAAACAATGAAATAAAATATATATGTATAAATGGGACCTTATCAAAATTAAAAGTTTTGAATCAACGGACTTTATCATGAAAGTGAAAAGACAACCTATCCTATCGGAGAAAATATTCAGATACCATACATCCGATAAGGTTTTAATATCCAGAATATATAAAGAAATTCTGCAATGTAACAATAAGAAGACAAAAATCCCAATTAAAAAATGGACAAAGACTTGAATGGACACCTCTCCAAAGAGGATATATGAATGGCTTAAAAGCACATTAAAAGATGTTCAACATCACTAGCTGTTAGGGAAATGCAAATCAAAGCCACAATGAGATATCATTTCATACCCACCAGAATGGTGACTATTAAAAAAAAAAAACAGAAAATCACAAATGTTGGTGAGGATGTGGAGAAATAACACTCATTCATTGATGGTGGGAATGTAAAATGGTGTAGCCGCTGTGGTAGACAGTTTGGCAGTTCCTCAGGAAGCTGAATCTAGAATTCCCATATGACCCTGCAGTCCCTTTACCAGGTATATTCTCAGAAGAACTGAAAGCAGGGACACAAACAGACATTTTCACACTGATGTTCACAGTGGCATTATTCACAATTGCCAAAAGATGGAAACAACTCAAGTGTCCATCAACTGATGAATGGATAAACAAAATGTGGTATATACATACAACAGAATATTAGTCAGCATTAAAAAGGAATAATGCTCTGGTTCTCATATGGATGAACCTTGAAGACATTATGCTGAATGAAATAAGGCAGACACAAAAGGACAAGTATTGTATGATCTCACTGATATGAAATAATTTGAACAAGCAAACTCAGAGTTAGAATCTAGAATCTAGGTTACTGGGGGCTGGGTTGGCAGAAGGGAATGGGGAGTTAATGCTCAATTTGTACAGAATTTCTACCTGGCTTGATTGTAAAGTTTTGGAAATGGATGGTGGTGACAGTAGCACAATGTTGTAAGTGTAATTAAGAGCGCTGAATTATATATGTGAATGCAGTTACAGGGGAAATTTTAGGTCATAAACACATTATTAGAATAAAAATTAAAAGATGAAACATAAAAAAAAGAGATGCCGCCATCTTGAATCTTGATAAACTACTAGATGTTGCTGTATCTATTTCCCTTTATTCCATGTCCCCATCCTGTCCTCTCTTTCCCCACTAGTAACTAAATTTTCTGTTCTCAGTCAAGATGAGAACTAGTCAGTGTGCCATATTTGTGTGAGCACTGCTACTGGCAATCATAAGAACAAATTTAAGTGAGTTAGTTTTAAGATGAAAGTCAATATTTAGCCATACTCTCAGGATTGCAATTTTTATGAGAAAGTTACTTTGGTTGTCTGTACCTATTGTGGCTCCTAATTCAGGTTTTTCTGGGTTGTTGCAATTGTTTGGTTTCATTTGCATTTGTATCACACAGTTAAATTCAGCCTTTTTGTATTCTAAGTCCTCTGATAAAGATGGGTTTTCTTAAATAAACAAACTCTTCCAGTCGACTTAGAAGGAGAATTATAATGCAACATTTTGCTAATGGTTTTCTCAGGCATTAAGGAGCTAACTTCCTTTCTGACTGCATTACCTATGCTAACCAAGGTAAACGGACTTACTCTCTCCCTATATCAGAATCTACCCTGATCTCCAGTTCACACAATCCCACCTCAGCCAGACTGCTTTCTCCTCCTTCTCCTAGATCGTAGTGGACCATATCCTGTAATATTTCCTCTCCAGCAGAAATTAGATCATAGTTTTCAATCTGAGGCAGCAGCAGCTTTAACTTCAAGGTTTTCTTATTGTGAATGTTTCAGAGTGCAATGTTTGGTATTGAGGATCTATGTGCTTCCTGGCCCCAAATGGTCATCTGAACACTGAGTTGTTTTTCTTGGTCACTGGTTTCTGATCATTGCAAGTTCTAGCCTCAGCCCCATCCTGTTGCCTGCATGAAGGCAAGTTCTCTGAAGAACCTAAGCTCTCCCAGTCCTCCTACTTGCTCTCTTTGCATGTTTTGCAAGTACATCTGAAGTATGTAACCTGTTAAGGCCAAATTTGGAATGATTTTAAAAATAAAGCAAATGCACTTGCTGATGTTTGGATGTTGGTTGTAAGGGAAAGGGCAGAATCAAGAATCAAGAATAAATCCTCCTAGAAGGGTGTGTGTGTGTATGTGTGTGTGTGCATGTGTTTGTGTAACCGGATGTTTTATGTCATGTGCTGAGATGGAGCTGCCCGGTGAGGGAAGAGATTAGAGAGAGAAATTGGGGTTTTATTTTGAACCTCTTAAGTTGGAGATGCCTACTAGATATCTGAGCACAGATGCTAAGTGCAGAGTTGGATATAGGAGCAAAGGCTGTAAATTTAGGAGTCCTTGGGTGATAAAGTTTCTTATACATCCATGACCTGGATGAGAAGACCAGGTAGAGAAGAGGAGAAAGATGGGTGGTTGGAGTTTCACATTTTTGGCAGCTTAGTCCTGAAGGTGATGGCAGTTGCTGTGGCAAAGGCATAGGAAGACTAAACTCCTGGCATATTGGAGACTGCTACCAAGCAGAGATAAGAAAGGAAGTCAAGATGAAACTTACCCAGGTGTAGGGCTTTCTCCCAAAGGACTGCTAACTGTGCACGGATTGAACTAACTTGTAGCTGGTGTGGGATAGCTTTGTGCTAATCTCTGGAAATGCCTGGCCATCTGGTACTCACCCTCAGCTAAGATAAGATTGAAGAGTAGTAGCTAGTGATTTATAATGTGCTGTTGAAAGTCTGAAACCCCCCTGAAGTTACCTTGTACTGGCTTGTCTAGGTTGTTTACTGAATATGTATAGCTTGCTGATTAGCCCCTGATTTATCCAGTTAAGACAGCTTGGAGGTAACCTCATGGCCAATGGGATATAAAAGATCTCTCAGTGAACCTGTGCCATGGCTCCTCTGAGACCAGGGAATTTTTGCAAGGATCTAGGTGGTTAATAATCCAAAGATGAAACTCATCCTGTGCTTCTGAGAGAGGATCACGGGAACTGTACCCAGAAGCCTCAGACCTCCTAGATGCTTTCTTTTTCCTGCTGTAATGCATCCTTTTCCTTTGTTAAAGCCTAACAGAGCACATCCTATGAGGAGTCCTTTCAATTATCCAAATTATCCAATTGTGTAATTGCTGCAGTGACAACAAATAAGAGTTGCAAACTAGCAGGTGGGACCTAAAAGCAGGAGATCTTAAGCCACAGGAGTGGTTGGAGTCAGGCAGGCTGCAAGGTTGGTTATAATCCTTGGTTTGATCCAAGCATAACCTCAAATACCTCTGCAGGTGTGGGGAGTGGTCCTGCCCTTGAAGGAAAGGATTAACAGGAAAGGATTAGCAGGGCGACTGTTTGTTTGCCAGTACATGGCACTTAGTAAATGCTTTTGACATAACAGAATGACTGAATGAAGGAATGGAAAAGGGAGAGAGTCATACAAGCTGGGCTTCCTACAACTCCAGAAGGTGATTCAAATAATTGAAAAGGTTGATTTCTCCAAGGCCTCAGGGTCTTTGCAATTGATATTTCCTCTTTGCAGCACATTAATTCCCCGTATATCCTCAAATCCACTCCCTCACTTCATTTAGATCTCTGCTCAAATCAGGGAGGCCCTGGCTGACCACCTTGTCCAAAGCAGCACGCCCACCCCCCGATCACTCTTTGTGTTTTTATGCTGCTTCATTTTTCTTCATAGAACACGTCGGATCCTATACTACATAGACATCTGTGAATCTCTACGTTGAATGATGGCCATGCCAGAAAGTAAGCGCCACTTGAGTAGGTCTTTTGTGAATCCCGTTCACTGTTCCAGCCCCAGTGCCTGGAACCGTGTCCGGCACATACTGGGTGCTCAATAAATATTTGTTGGATGCATAAGCACTCACAACCACATGGTGGGTTTCACCTCTACGACTGGACTTTCAGGTGACCAGCCACCCTGGTGTGCCCAGGACTGAGGCAGCTCCTGGGATGCAGGAATTTCCGTTTTGAGAATGGGATGAGCTGGTCACCCTACAGAGCTTCTGCCTCAGCTCCTTGTTTGCTCTTTCGTTCATTCTTTGGTCAGATATTTATTTAGTGCCTACTTTGTAGCAGGCACCATTTCGGGCACTAGGAATACAGCAATGAAGACGTCAGACAAGGCACCTGCTGTCATGAAGCTTATCTTCTAAAGGAGGAGTATTGGCTTGGACTGATGGCCATGGATGTTTAGATTCACCCTAGATGGTGGGACTAAGGAGAGACTCCACTAGACAATGGGCGTGAGCTGCAGATCAGTTGCCAGCAGGAGTTGCTCAGGAGCAGTGCAAGACGCAGTTGAGGTTAAGTCTGTGCTGTGGTGGAAGGTAGAAGGCCCAGTAAGTGCCACCAAGAAGGACTCTGCTGCCCCTGGGTCCAGGACAATACCTCCATTCAGTCTTTAACTGAGACCTATTGTTTTGGTTTGTTAAACCTGCTGGGACTGTAAGATACCAGAAATGGACTGGTTTTTAAAAATGGGGATTTATTAGCTCACAGGTTCACAGTTATAAGGCCATGAAAATGTCCAAATTAAGGCATCAACAGAATGATACCTCTTCTGAAGACTGGCTACCAGAGATCTTGGGTTCCTCTGTCAGATAGCAAGGCACATAACGACATCTGCTCATCCTTCTCACCTGGGTTTTGTTGCTTCCAGCTTCTTGCTTCAGTGGCTTGCTCTCTCAGTTTCTGTGTGTTTCGCTTTTTTAGCTTCTCTCTTAGCATCTGTGTGGGGCTCTTTCTGTCTTTTATCCTCTTAAAAAAGGACTCCAAGAGGATTAAGGCCCATCTTGAATGAGGTGGGTGACATCTCAATTGAAATAACCTAATCAAAAGGTCTCACCCACAATAGGTCTATACCCACAGAAATGGATTAAAAGAACATGATCCTTTCTGGGGTACATAACAACTTCAAACCAATACACCTATCAAAACCCACAGATGCTCCAACTCACATGTGGGTTCATCAGTATTTTAACTGTTTTTTTCCTCTTTCACATTATTAAGAGGAAACTTCTGGTGTTTAGACACATGAGCAGATCCAGCCTAAGGCAAAGCCAAACGAAAGACAAAGTTCCTGCTTCTTTCCCACATCTGGCATCTGCCTTTCAGCCTGAAACATTATGTTGCAGTGTTCCTTCCGGTCAAACATCAGAGGCTTGAGACTATGCCTCTACTCTCCAGAATTCTTACCTACCCCAAATTAGCTCTTTGTTTTTATTCCTCAGTGCTCTGAGAAAAAAATAAAACAAATAATTTGCAACAAATTCTTCCACATATAGATGCTTGTTAGTAGATCATCAACTATCAGATACCTTACATGCACTTTAGGAGTAGTTTCTTGAGTGTAATTTACCCAAACTAGTGAGTCTAGTGGCCAGAATTTATGGGGCTTGTTAGGCCTATTATACACAGAATTAAGTCCTTACATACATAGGGGTCGGCTTCGAACAGCAACTAGAGCTGCAAAATGTATTTCAATTTTCCATTTTCCTTTTGGGCTTGTCCTCATATTTTCCCCATGGCTGGGCACCCTTTCTTTCTGCCTTCAGGCTCCTGGGCCCATGGTAAGCTTCTAGATTTCATAAAATATATGCCAAAGGTATTTTGAATATCAGCATACAGCCTCCACTTCCTTTTCAAATGAGTTAGCGGTTTCCCCTGTATAGTGGTGATGTGGGCAAGGATGACATTTGAAGAATATTTGGCTTAGTTCATGTCTGGTGCTGCTTTCCCAGCATCCCGTCAGGAGTTTAATTATGCAAATGAGCACTCTTTAGAAGTGGACTGGGGGAGGTGTGGCGGGGAGAGCAGTGCCAGGAAGTGCTAGACAGAAATTAGGCCAAGAATATCCGCATTTCCTATATTGAGACATCTCCCAGGGATTTTTTTTTTCCTTTCCCACCAAGATGAAAAATAATTTAGAAGTCTACTTTTTTTAATTTTAAAATCCGTCTTCTGTCCTACTTCCTGTTCTTTAAAAAATGGCAATTTTTAAATGCTGGTTTTCCTATGTGCTTTTTGAGCATCTCTGTCTCCATTTAAGAGAATCTCCTGGTAAAAGAGCAGTTATATTGCTCACCTGAGGTTTTTAAGTTACTTAGTTAAAAGACTCTTTTCCATGTTATCTTCTTGGGGTCAGCAGTTTCCAACTCTGAAATGCAATCTACCTTGTGGTGCTGGGGGAGTTAGCAAGGGACCCCCTCCAACCTCTTATGACTAGAGCCTAACTGACCCAGCATCCTGGGGAGCCAATCTGGGTGAAGCCAGGACTTAGTAACAGGTAGCAGGACTTGGTAGCAGGTCTTCTAGCTGCCTTGTAAGGATCGAGACCTCCATAGAAGAGCTGAATGAGGGCAGCATTTGCACAGCTGCTGTCAAAGAATAACTTGCACCGGCCAATGAGACATAGGCAAGGATGACATTATTTTTAGCTCCCATGGTAGGGGAGAGAGAGTAAAACTCAACTCCATTGAAGCAAGGAGCAAATTGGAGGTAAAGCATTGGACCACAGTAAACGGGGTCAGTGAGGGATTTGCAATTAGGATGGTTTGGTTTGGAACCTTTATTCTTTGTGGTGACTAGGCCACCTGGAGCCTGTAAGGAACTAAGAAACCATCTATTAGGAGCCTCTGAGGGCCCAGGTGAGAAGGAGGCCAGGGGCCTGCAGCCAGGGAGAAAGAAGTGTCTTTAATGGCTAGTCAAGCCGAAGGGAAGTTAAGGCACTCTTGGTCATCAGTATCCAGCTGGGCCTTGTAGAGTAACAGAAACTTTTGAATTTATTTATTTTAACTTTTATTGACTTGAGTAATCTGGACATCATCCCAAGATTATCTTCATGTGCAACCTGGCTTGAGAGACACTGCAAGATATGATAAGAAAAAAATAGCAAACAAGCAAATACACAAAATGAGAAACGATGGGAAAATAACCAGAGGCCATGCCCATTTTTGTAGCTGTTTCAGAAAAGTAGATAGAGGGAGAGCTGCCAATTAAATTTGGAGATATAAACTTGATTCCAATAATGGTTAAAGAGCACAGAAGAAAAAAAAAAATCTAGGCCTACTTCATTTATGAGCATAGATGGCAAAATTCTGTATAAAATTTTATCTGAGTCCGCTGCGAATTTAAAGGTTAAATCACAATCAAGTATGTTTTATCCCAGGAATTCAAGAATGGTTCAACGGGGTGGAAAATCTATCAAAGAAACTAATCACATAAAGGACTAAACGGGAATAACTGTATCCTTGTCTCAAAGATTACAGAAAAATCATTTGACAAATTTTGATGACTATAATTTTTTAAAAGACTATCAGAAATACCAGGGCTGGAATGCAACTTTCTTAACCTGGAAAAATCTGTTTCATACCTCCTTGCCCTTTCATGTGCTATTTCTTTTGCTTCAAGTGCCCTAGCTCTCCCTCACACCCGGCTAATATTATCTCCGACTTCAAGATTCAACTCAAGCTTGGCCTTTTCTGGAACTCTTCATTGACTCCCAACCTAACTTAGACATCCTTTTTATTGACCATTAACTTAGTATCATTTATCACACATGTGGGATCATTAATTTACTTGCTATATGCCCCCACTGATCTGTAAGTTTCTTTATAATGGGATCCTCATCACAATATCTACTCACATATCCTTGGATCACAGTCATTCCCATCACCACGCTTCTAATTTAGCACTGTAGGCTTTAGTGCTCATTTGAATCATCTCTAAAATTGTAGTTAAGAGGCACTGTGTGAGAACCTGGAAGCCACCCTGTTGAACATTCATAAACTCAATGTCTGGACTTCACGATGTATTTTGTCTATTCAGTCCTCTGCATAGAAACCATGTGGTCTATCTAAAGTGCTAATCTGACAAGGCTCTCTCCAGCTTAAAATTCTTCTTTGGTTATCTACCACCCACAGCTTAAAGTCTGCACTCCCCAAAGTGGTGTGATAGGTTTGACTCTTGTCTCTGATAATTTGCCTCCTCTCCCTGTGGAGAAGATTATCCTTCCCTGCCCCATTGTAGTCAGCCTTGGGGGTGTGACTTGCTTTGGCCAGTGAAATGTGAACGGAAGGGATCTGTGCCTCATGGGAACAGAAGCTGTGTCACTGTGTTCTCCTACCACATCCCGTGGCACCTTGCCATGAAACAGTGATGTCTCAAATGGGGGTGCCCCTTCATCCTGGATCCTGGAAAAAAGATGACACATGGAGCAGAGCCACAGTGGACCAACCCAAGGCTGACATACAGCTTGAGCAAGGAATATACCCTTATTATTTTAACCCAGTGGGATTTGAGGTTGCTAGTTACAGCATAACCTTGTGAAATCACAGTGCCTTACATGACCCTATGTCTGCTACCTTGCCAGCCTGATTTCTGATCATGGTCTGCCCTTTGCCTTAAATCTCACCAAACACACCACCACACCCTCTGTTGTTCCCACCGTTCCCTGCATTGTTTCTAACCTACTTGACTTTGCCTGTTCCTGTCCCTTCTTCCTGGAATGCCCCTCCCCCTTCTGGTTATCTTTTACTCAACCTACCTAATTCAACTGTTGCCTTATCCTTGGAGCCCTTCTCAGCAATCTCACCTCTCATATTTCCTACCTCGAATACAATTGAATTACATGCACTTTCTCTGTGATCCTGCCAACACCTGTTTATCTCATAATTATAGTGCTTCACATTAATTACTAGTTAGCTAAGATTTTTTGTTGTTGTTGTTACCTAATTAAGTTCCTTGAGGACCAAAACTGTCTTCCTCATTTTCATAGCCTGGATGCTTAGCACATACTTGGTGCCAATGGATGCTTCTTAAATAACTGCCATTAGCGTTTCTTCTAAAATAAAATAAGCAAAATTAAATTAAATTAGTAACTCAATATGACATGTTCTCCCATTCAAATTAAGCAGTCATTTGAGAGGGGTTATGGAAGTGCCTAGGAGCATCTTTGGGTAGGATGGGCTTGGTTGTAGGGTATGGATGCTAAAAGAGGTCAGATGTTCCAAGCCCTCTGTTGATAGGTTCCTCATCTAGCTGGCATTCTCTGACCCTCCCCAGAGATTCCAAGTGCCCTCTTTTTGGCTTCCTCAGCACTCTTTGGATAGCTAGTCATGGCATTTGCCATGTGATATCTTATAATTTCTGTCTGCTTGCTGTCTCCCACTGCAAACACAGTGAGGGCATGGCTCAAGGTTTTCTTTTTCTTACCCATAGTTGGTGTCCTGTAAGTGCTCAGTGAATGAATGGAAAAGTGAGGTTAGGTCAACAGGGCTAAGGTGAAGACTCTTAGGAATGTTTGGCAACATCCTGGCATCTCCAGGCATCACAACCACAAACAGAGAAACACATATCCAAACATAATATCCATTAAAATTCAGACATCCATGCAACACTTATCACCCGGAAATCTCTTTTGCCCACTTTTCCAGGAAGTGCCTCATTAAGAAAAGACATTGAGTGCCTCTACCCAGCCATTTAAAAATAAGGTCCTCTGAGATCAACATTTCCCTACAAGGGAAATGGGTGGTTGTTTATTGGCTAAAGGAGACAGGAAAATTGATGGCTGCAGGTAGAGAGAGGGCTTTGGGCAGACTGACACATAGCTCTGCTTTTACAAGCACTCCTGCTAAAAATACCCACGTAGAGAATGGACCTGTTAGAAAGGACTTTGCAATAACTACAGAACTCAGCATTAAAAGCTGTCATTGCTTAATAACCAATTCTTTTTGAAAACAGAGAAGAGGCTTGTAGATGAGACTCCATGAAATCCAATTGGTGGTTGTTATTGCCTGCACAAAAGCCTTCAGGCCTGATGTGTGGTGACATCTGTGTGCATACACACCACACACACACTCACACACAGGCTGTTTCTTGTTAAAAAGGCAACGTGCACAACAGACACATTTAAAAGACCACACCACAAAACTTGGGAAAATGAGAAGCAGCGCAAAGGATGCCCATTCCTGATTATCATAATAACAACATTACCTAAACTTTATCTGTTTCTTTTAAAGTTATAATAATCTCCAATTATGTTTTCCTGGAAGACCAAAGTTTGATTTAAAAATATATTTCATATGGATAGCACAAAAGAAAGAATTGCTTTTACCGCAATAGTCCCCTTCCAAAGAAAGATTAAGATCAGTAATCCTATGCCTTCCCGAAAATGTAATGTTGACAGATACGCCACTAAGTTATTAAGCAAGCATTTATTCAGTGTTTCCTTGGCTCAGAGTGATGTGAGAAGCATTTTGATATAAACAAAACAAACAGAAAACAAATTTTCCTGCCCTCTGCATTTTTTGCATCCAGGTGGAGAGACCCAATATATATAAATAGAGCAACCTGAAGCACTTATCAAGGAATATGTTAAAATATGGAAAGGTAAGAAAGCAGAGACTCAAAAATGCAAGTGTTCATGACTTGGGCACATAGTCTCCCCTCATTTCAATTGATCCTGCACTTCCCTTAATGTCTTCCATGTGGCATAGATATCTCAATTTTAATGGATATTATGTTTGGATATGTTTTTCTGCTTGTGATTGTGATGCTGGGAGACGTTAAGATGTTGCCAAACATTCTTAAGGGCCTAAGTTGCACGCTTGATTAAAAACCTGTCGTGGTCCTCAATTTGGGATAAAGTCTTAACTTCCTAGTTCAGTATCCAGAGTCTGAACCCACACAGCTCTCCAGGCCTCTGTTCAGCCACATTCCATGGTCCAGAGATTCTTCACACTTCCCTTCTCATTCCACACTCTTCCCTCTCTCTGAACTTGAGAGCACACAATTTTTTTTCCTGCCTGGGATGCCTGTTTGTGCGTGTATGTGTGTGTGTGTATTCCTGGGAAAGTTCCTACTCAATCTTCAAGTTCCAAAACAAAGAGCTTCTTTTCTGTGAAGTCTTTTATGACTTCCCATCAACTCTTATGTCCCCACTCAGTGTTTTTTAACAACAAGAAAGACAGTGGATTCAGGTGAGCAGGCTTCAAACCTCTGCTCCATCACCATCTAATTTTGTGACTGTGGGAAACTTGATCTCTCTAAGCCTCAGACTTGTTTTAAGTAAAATGAGGATGATAATAGAACCTACTTTATAGACTTGTTTTCAAAGTCAGTAAGAACTTGCATGTAAAGCCCTTAACATGGTGCCTGGCAGCTAATAAATACCCAGACATTCTTATCAATATTATGATTATTTTATGATATTGATGATGATGATGATGGTAAGATAATTTCTTCCTGAAAGATTTAGAAGAGTATATTCAGATAGAATGAAAGAGGATGTATGGATATGTTGTGCAAGTGCATATGATTAAAACTGCAGCAGTTTAGAAACGTCATTCATTAATTCATTCAATTAGCAAACATTTATTGAAGGTTTACTAAGCCTTGGACACTGTGCATACAAAGATGAGTAATACACAGCTGCTGCCCTCATGGTTCAAGTAGAGGGAGAGAGAGAGAAGCATACGTATTTATGATACAAAGTGTTGGATGCTATAATCCATGGGGTATTCCTAGTAATATAGAGGATGGGTGTCTAACCCAAACCAGGTGGCAAGACAGGGAAGACTTCTTAGAAGAGGAAATAATTAACCAAAATCAAAAAAGGACTGGCACGCACTGTAGGGAGGAGGGAGGGGTATAGGAGCTGTGTGACCTCGGGGAGAACATCAGCATGGAGGGTGCCAGGATCCAATACTGCTGACTGGAAGTAGAAGGGGCAGAGGGAGGCACAGGATGTGATGTTGGCCAGGAGTCAAGAGGCCAGATCACAGAAGGCTTTGTCGGCTAAGACGTGGAACTTATGGTTTATCTTAAAGGGAATGGGGAGCCACAGGAGAGCCAAATTCATGCTCTAAGTGGTTTACTCCAGAAACGTGGGAGAAGCAATAAAACTGGAGGCAGGGAAATGAATTGGGGAGTTGTTCTTATAGTGCAGGCAAAAAAGGAGGATCTGAAATACGAGATCATAGTAGGGGCCAAGTGGAAGACGAGGGGGTGGATTTGACACATATATGTGAGAAAAAATTGGCCAAAGAGTTATTAGATTTGGGGTGTGACAGAGACTGAGGAGTAGTAGATTGTTTTTTAGGTTTCTAACCTGAGTGGCTGGGCAAGTGATAGTGGCACTGAAATGGAGACAGTGAGGGGAGAGTAGGTGTAGATGAGAGATGACAACTTTAATTTGGGATATACTGATTTTGAGATTCTGATGAGACAGTTAAGATACATTTAAACATATGTATCTGAACCTAGAGGAGGGGTATTCCTTGAATTGAAATGTAACCTTTTGGAGCACACAGGTATTAATTCAAACTAGAAAAACAGTATGGGATCACCCAGGAAGAGTTTATAGCATCACAAAAGCTGTGGGCCAAGGACTAAATTGGGAACACCAACATTTAAGGATGGACAAAATAATAGAAGCCTACGGAGAAGACAGGAAAGAGGTAATCAGAGACATCTAAGATGGACCAGGGTCATGAAAGGGAGGGAGGACTTTGAGGAGATGAGAAAGGTAAATGGAAAACAGGGAGGAAAATATCAGAGAGGTCCAATAAGAATAGGACTAAGACTAAAACATGTTCATTAAGATATGCAAATAACAGGTAATTGATTACCTCAGCAAAAGCAGCTTCATTCTGGTGGTTTATGAGATAAATGGGACTTTATAAAGGAGAGACTATTAGAGACCATTGTTTGACACTTCTGGCTGACCATGGATGCCCTAATTCACCACACTGTTTATATACCTAGAGATAAGGAAGGTTTAAATTAGATTTTTTTAGTATTTTATGTAATAAATGATTGAAAAAATCAAAATATAGATAATTCAATGGCCCAAGCCTATTTAAATTGTTTCTGAGGAGCCAGTTTTGCATGGTTCTGCTATGCAAAAGGTACTGCTTCTCTTCAAGGTTGTCTGCATTCAATCCCAATTGAAGGCATAACCCCTCAATGGCCCCAATGCACTGAAACTAGTTCCTTTTATTATTTTCATTGCAGAAGAGGTAGTTTCCAGGCGTTCAGAGCTTCTGATTAATGGTGATGATTACACACCACAGGGAAAATAGTGGAATACAGAATGCTTAGCATTTATATCCATGGCAATATATCCAACTTGTTTTTATCAAAATTGAACGGAAAAGAAAGTCAGGAGAAGCAGATCATGTCCCAAAGTACTTGCAGGAGATATGGGGAAATCAAGTGCCCAGGGTACCTTGTAATCTGAGCTGATACTTCTGAGCTGGTCAAGAAGTTTGCTGGAGATTTCTGGTGACAAAAATGAAAGGGCAACAATTTTTCATCATTCTTCAAGGAAAGATTTTGGAATCAAAAGGAACATATTTTTTCCCCTAGTTTTCTTAGATTTCTCTCATTTTCTTAGGTTTACAGAAAAATCATGGAGAAAGTACAGCGTTCCCATATACCCCCTCAGACATGCAGTTTCCCCTATTATTAATATTTTGCATTAGTTTAGTACTTTTGTTCCAAATGATGAAACAGTATTATTATAATTATACTATTGATTGTAGTCCATAGTTTATATTATGGTTCACTGTGTTGTACAAGCCCATGGTTTTAAAAAAATGTTTATTATGGAAATATATATATATATATATACACACACACAACTGAGAATATTCCCTTTTAACTATTTTCAAATATACAATTCAGTGATGTTAATTACATTCACAATATTGAGGTATCATCCCAGTCATCCATTACCAAAAGTTTCCATCACCCAAACAAAAACTCTGTACCAATTAAACATTACCCACCCCACAGCCCCAGGTAAACTGTATTCTAGTTTCTGACTATACATTTTCATATTCTAACTATTTCATATCAGTAAGATCATAAAATATTTGTCCTTTCTATTTCTGGCTTATTTCACTCAGCATGATGTCTTCAAGGTTCATCCATGTCAGAAATTCATCCCTTTTAATGACTGAATAATACTCCACTGTATGTATATACCACCTGTTGTTTATCCAGTCATCAGTTGATGGATAGCTGGATTGCTGCCATCTTTGAAAATTTGAAAAATGCTGCCATAAACATTGGTGGGAAAATACCTGTTCAATTCTCTGCTTTCAATATTTTTGGGTATTTACCTAGAAGTAGGATTTCCAGATCATATGGTAATTGTAATAATTCATTTTCTGAAGAATGGCCAAACTGTTTTTCACAGCAGCTGCACCATTTTACATTCCCACCAACAATGAACATGTAGTTCCTAGTTCTATACTCTGCAACACTCACTATTTTTCATTTGAGTCCCTGCTTTCAGCTCTTCTGGGTATATGCCTAGTACATGGATTGCAGGATCATATAGGAATTGTCTTCTGAGCTTCCTAAGGAACTGCCAAACTGTCCTCCACAGCAGCTGCACCATTTTACATTCCCACCAGTGGTGAATGAGTGTTCCTGTTTCTCCACATCCTCTCCAACATTTGTAGATTTCTGTTTGTTTGTTTTTTTAATAGTGGCCATTTTAATAGGTGTGGTTGTTTGTCTTCTTATTGTTGCATTGTAGGGTTTCTTTATATATTCTGGATATTAAAACCTATCCGATATGTGTCATCCAAATATTTTCTCCAATAGTGTTGGTTGTCTTTTCACTTTCATGACAGGCCTTTGATGCACTAAAGTTTTTAATTTTGATGAGGTCCCATTTACCTATTTTTTCTTTTGTTGCTTGCGCTTTGGCTGTAACATCTAATAAACCATTGCCTACCAACATGATCTTGAAGATGCTTGCCTACATTTTCTTCTAGTGGTTTTATAGTCCTTGTTCTTACATTTAGGTCTTTGATCCATTTTGAGTTATTTTTTTGTTTATGGTGTGAGATAGGGGTCTTCTTTCATTCTTTTGCATATGGATATCCAGTTCTCCCAGCATCATTTGCTGAAGACAAATGGTGGACTTGGCAGCCTTGTCAAAAATCAATTGGCCATAGATGTGAAGGTCTATCTTTGAACTCTCAATTCAATTCCCTTGGTCAATATATCTATCCCTGTCCCATGACCATGGTGTTTTAACCACTGGAGCTTTGTAGTATGTTTTAAAGTTGGAAAGTATGAGTCACCCAACTTCATTCTCCTTTTTCAAAATGTTTTTGTCTATTCAAAGCCCCCTGCCCTTCCAAATAAAATTGACAATTGGCTTTACCATTTCTGCAAAGTAGGCTGTTGGAATTTTGATTGGGATTGTATTGAATCTGTAAATCAATTTGGTTAGAATTGACATCATAACAATATTTAGTCTTCCAATCCATGAGTATGTAATGTCTTTCCATTCTTTTAGGTCTTCTTTGATTTCTATTAACAAAGTTTTGTAGTTTCCTAAGTATAAGACTTTTACATCTTTGGTTAAACATATTCCTAGACATTTGATTTTTTTCATTGCTATTGTAAATGGACTTTTTTTCTTGATTTCTTCATCAGATTACTCATTGTTAGTGTGTAGAAATACTACTGATTTCTGCGTGTTGATCTTGTATCCTGGTACTCTGCTGAATTCATTTATTAGCTCTCATGGCTTTGTTGTAGATTTTTTGGGACTTTCTACATACATGATCATGTCATCTGCAAATAGGGAATGTTTGACTTCTTTCTTTCCAATTTGGATGCCTTTCATGTCTTTTACTTGCCTAACAGCTCTTGCTAGAACTTCCAGCACAAAAATGTTAAGTAACAGTGGTGACAGTGGGCATCCTTGTTCTGTTCCTGATCTTAGAGGGAAAGCTTTCAGTCTTTCACCATTAAGTATGATGTTTGCTGTGAGTTTTTCACATTTGTCCTTTATCATTTTGAGGAAGTTTCCTTCTATTCCTAGTTTTCTAAGTGTTTTTATCATGAAAGTATGCTGGTTATTGTCAAGTGCTTTTTCTGTCAAATCTCTTTTTTTTAAAGATGAACATGTGGTTTTTCCTCTTTTATTTGTTAATGTGGGGTATTAAATTAATTGATTTTCTTATGTTGAATTATTCTTGCATACCTTGATAGCTATGATACCACTTGATTATCATGTATAACTCTTTTAATGTGCTGTTAGATTCAATTTGCAAGTATTTCATTTAAGATTTTTACATCATAGTCATTAGAAATTGGTCTGTAATTTTTTTTTTCTGGTAGTATCTTTATCTGGCTTTTTTATGAGGGTGATGTTGGCCTCATAGAATGAATTGGGTGGTGTTCTCTCCTCTTCAATTTTCTGGAAGAGTTTGTGCAGGATTGGTGTTGAGTCTTCTTGGAATGATTGGTAGAATTCACCTGTGAAGCCATCTGGTCCTGGGCTTTTCTTTTTTGGGAGGCTTTTGATAACTGACAATCTCTTTTTTTTTTTTTTTCCAGGCATTAATACATCATTTTATGAGACCAAGTTACCCTGATACAAAAACCACACTAAGATAATACAAGAAAAGAAACTAGAGACAAATAGATACCAGCATGCTTAACAAAATTTAGCAAATCAAATTTAGCAATATATAAAAAGTTAATACATCATGATTAAGTGGAATTTATGCCCAAAATCCAAAGTTGGTTAAGGATTAGAAAAATTCTCAGCAATGTAGGAATATAAAAGAGTTTTCTCAACTTGATAAATGCCACATTAAAAAAAAAGAAACCCTACATTATACTTAATGGTGAAGGACTGTGTAATTTCTCCCGAAACATAGGGAGCAAGACACGGTGTTATACTTTTACCACTTTCTATTGAACATTCTAATGGGGGTTCTGGCCAGTGCAGTCGGGCAAGGAAAAGAGATAAAAGGCATCCATATTGGAAAGGAAGAAATAAACCAGACTTTATTCACAGGGGGCATAATCTTCTATGTAGAAAATCCTAAGGAACCTACAAAAAAGTACTAGAACTAACAAGTGAATTTAACAACATTTCAAGATCCAAGATCAATATACAAAATTCACTTCTATTTCTCTATACGAATACCAAACTATTGGAATGAAAATTTTAAAATACCTTTCATATCACCTTGAAATATGAAATACATATGGGTAAATCTGTCAAAATAAATTTGACACCAGTATGTGGAAAATTATATAACATTTTCAAGAGATAAAGGTGACCCAAATAAATTAATCAGTTGTAAGTCTTAATACTTCTAAGATATCAATTCTTCCCAAATTGATCTATAGATTCAATGTCATACCTATAAAAATTCAAGAAGGCTTGTTAAAGAACTGTAAACCATGCAAATGTCCATCAATTGGTGAAGGAATATACAAAATGTGGATTCAACAAAATGCTACTCAACAATATAAAGGAATGAAGGACTGACATGCAACACAAATGAGTCTCATAATTATTATGCTAAGTGATTCCATTTTTATGACATTCTTACAAGGGTAAAATAAAGAGAAAAAATCAGATCAGTATTTTCCAGGAGTTGGGATTGGAGGGGAGGTATTTATTACGAAGGGACATGAGAGAAATTTGTGAGTGATTTATATATTTTATACCTTGATTGTGGTACTTTATATGTTTTTTTTTTATTAAATTCAGTTTTATTGAAATACATTCACACACCATACAATCATCCATGGTATACAATCCACTGTCCACAGTATGATAACATAGTTATACGTTCATCGCCACAATCTATCTCTGAACATTTTCCTTACATCAGAAAGAACCAGAACAAGAATAAAAAATAAAAGTGAAAAAAGAACACCCAAATCATCCCCCCATCCCACCCCATTTGTCCTTCAGTTATTATCCCCATTTTTCTACTCATCCATACACTAGATAAAGGGGGTGTGATCCACAAGGTCTTTACAATCACACTGTCACCCCTTGTAATCTACATTATTATATAATTGTCTTCAGGAGTCCAGACTGCTGGGTTGGAGTTTGGTAGTTTCAGGTGACAACGTCTTTTGATTGGTCTGTTGAGTTCTTCTATTTCTTTTAGAGTTAGTGTAGGCTGTTTGTGTATTTCAAGCAAAGTTAGCAGAACATGACTCTCATCCCATCAGTCTTTGTGATAATAGGAAGACTCATCCGACATCCAGGAACTCCTCCAAGCTTGGTTCAAAGCCTTTGGAATTTCTCTGGTAATGGGGAGAGCTCAGATCACAGTGGGCTTTGAAGCAGGTGGGAATTCAGAGCAGGTGACCAGTGCTTGATGCCCATGAAGCCACCTATGTACTTTGTATCCACAATCAAGTATTTCAGCTTTTTTCTTCGTCTCAGTTTCCTCATTTACAAAATGGGGAAAATGTTAGCACCTCCTCCATAGAGCTGATATTAGGATTAATAGAAGTTACCCACTTAAAATTCTTGGCTAAGTTCCTGGCCCAAAATAAACACTCTCTATATTCCACCTAGTATTTTTATTAACCTCAATTTACAGGTGAAGCTCAAAGTAACTTGCCCAAGTTTACAGAGTGGCAAAGAGATTTTAAGTGGAGGCCTATCTAACCCCCAAATGGTGTTACTTTTACAATACCACACTGCAAATCTGAATGTTCTGACTCACTCCAGAAGTTCAATCCTGTGGTTAATTGCACAAGTATAAGCAAGTTCTTACATGAACTAGAACAAATGTACATCACTATTGCAAGATGTTAATAATAGGGTGGCATGTGGGAAAAATACAATTAATGCAAACTAAGGACTATAGTTAACATTAACATTGTAATATTCTTTCATCAGTGGTAACAAAGGCACTATACCAAAGCTAAGTGTCAATAATAGAGGAGCACATGGGTTATGAGGATTTTTTTTCCATAGCTATGAGAATGTTCTCAAATTGATTGTGGTGGTGAATACATAAATATGTGGTTATACCAGAGCCATTGATTCTACACTTTGGATGGATAATATGGTGTGTGGATAAAACTGAAAAAAAAAAATATAATGGCGTTTTGGGGGACACAACACATTCAAATTGGCACAGTGTGGCTCACCTCAATGAGGAGGGGTCTTAATCTTATTACTGGATTCCTTTATAAGTGAATGAAATTCAGAAGGATAGAGAGAAAGCCATGGGAAGCAAGAAGCTGAGAGTCACGGGAACTCAGAAGAGAAGGAAGAGGTCAGCAGAGGCTGCCATGTGACAGAAGAGCCAAGGGCTAAAAATCGCTGGCAGCCAGCCCCAGGACACAGTCTTTGGGAAGAAAGCATCGCCTGATGATGCCTTGACTTGGACTTCTCCTATTCTCAAAACTATGAGTCAATAAATTCATGTTGCTTAAGCCAACTCATTACATGGCATTTGCTTTAGCAATGAGGAAATTAAAAAAAAAACAAAAAACAAAAGATATTATCTATGTACAAATGATACAGGCTCCTTAAAATGCCATCTGTATTGAAATTTTCATAGATAAAGATGTCCTTATACACATAGACAATCACATACATTTACACACCCACAATCACCTAAAACTTTGCCATCTATCAATTTATTTCTATGTGAAAGTCCCTTCAGACATCTCTTATATTCATGCATCTCTATGTACATTTAGAAGGAAAGAAAAAGAAATACAAACAAGTTTAAGACAACTGAGATCATGCTACTTTTATGTAAAAATTTATTTTAATTACATCTATAGAACACTCCAGCCAATAACAGAATACACAAGGTAGACTATATATTAAATTATCATACAAGTCTTAGAAATTTAAAAGGATTGAAATTAAACATAGCATTTTCCGACTACAATGGGATAAAAATTAGATGTCAAAAACAAAAAGAAAGTTGGACAATTGAAAATATGTGGAAATTAAACAGCACCCTCTTGAATAACCTGTGGGCTCAGATAAGAAATCACAGTGAAAATTAGAAAATATTTGAAATGAATCAAATAAAAACAACATATGAAAAATTATGGTATGCAACTAAAGCAGTTCTGAGAGACAAATCTATAACAGTAAATGCTTATATTAAAAAAGAAGAAAGCTATCAAATTGATTACCTAAGCTTCCACCTTAAGACACTGAAAAAAGAAGTACAAACTGATCTCAAAGCACTTAGAAAAAAGGAAGTAAATATTAGAGGCAACATAAATGAAATAGAGAATGGAAAAACAAAAGAGAGAATCGACAAATCCAGATGTTTTTCTTTGAAAAGATTAACAAAATTGAAAAACCTTTAGGTTGACTAACCAAGGGAAAAAAAAGAGAAGACTCAAATTATGAAAAATCAGGGATAAGACTGTGGACATCCCTACTGACCTTACTGAAATAAAAAGGATTATAGGAGAATGCTATTAGCAATTGTATGCCAACACATTAGATAACCTAGATGAAATGGACAAATTCTTCAAAAGACAGGACCTATCATTACTGACTCAAAAAGGAAGAAAAAATATGAATTAATCTATACCAAGTAAAGACATTGTATTAATAATCAATGAACTTCCCACAAAGAACACCCAGGCCTGGATGGCTTCACTGGTGAATCCTACCAAAATTTTACAGGAGAATTAACACAAATCCTTCGCAAACTCTTTCAAAAAACAATTGAGGAGGAAATAGTTTCCAGCTCGTATGTCCAGAATTTGTCTGATAAAAAAAGCAATCCAAAGACTTTAATAGAAAAAGGCCTACAGAATAATATCCCTTATAAATATAGATGCAAAAATACTCAACAAAATACTTCCAGAAACCAATTTCAGAAACAGAGAAGTTTATTCACAAAGTGGAGTTTATCCCAGAAATGCAAAGTTGGTTAAATATATTAAAAATTAGTCAATGTAACAAACCATATTAATAGAATAAAGGACAAAAAAAGATCATTTCATGGGTTACAATTCCACTATTTCAGTTCTTTCCTTCTAGCCATTCTAATACCCTAGCAACTAGCAACCAAGAAAAAGAAAATTATATAGAGATTCAGTATTCAGAATCCTCTGTTAAATTCTATCTTATCTGTTGCTACCCCTTCTTCTAGAGATGACATTCTTTGAAATCTGCTATATAGCTACTTTTTAAGTTGTAACTCGAAAATTATCATTTTTAAATATGTTATATTTCACAATAAGGAAATAACTGAAACTATAGCACTGTAAAGCATAATACTCTTGGAAATTTCCTATATAACTGTTGTTAAATCATACTTCGGAAATTATCACCTTTTTGCATATATGTTATATTTCACAATAAGGAAATAAACTATGGAACTGTAACCCTTAACATTCTGTTAAATTTGCTCTGTAACTACTTGTTATATTGCACTAGGAAAGTTATCACTTCTATATAATTATGTTACATTCCAACAACAAGAAAAAAGATTATTTCAGTAGACATGAAAAAGAGTTTGACAAAATCAATGAAGTTTTATGATTAAAAAAAAAAAAACTCTCAACAAACCAGGAATATAAAAGAACTTCCTTAAGTTGATAAAGAACATCTACGAAAAAAACATACCTAACATCATACTTCTTGGTAAAAGACTGAGAATTTTCTCCTTAATATCAGCAACAAGACAAGGATTTCCTTCTTGCTGATTCTATTCAACATTTTACAGAAGTTCTAGCCAGGGCAATTTGACAAGAAAAAGAAACAAAAGGTGTCCAGATTGGAAACGGAGATAAAGCTATCTCTATTTTGCAGGTGGTATGAGCTTGTACATAGAAAATCCAAAGTTTTTGAAAAGAAAAAGCTATAGCATTTAATAAACAAATTCAGCAAGGTTGCATAATAGAAGATAGAAGATCAATACACAAATATCAATTGTATTTCTCTATGTCGGTAATGAATAATACAAAAATTAGGTTAAGAACACATTTCCATTTACAACCGCATAAAAAAATAAAATACTTTGAAAACTACAAAACATCAACATTGAAAGAAATTAAAGACTGAAATTACTGGAGATATGTCTGTGTTACTGGATTGAAGAAATTAGTATTGTTAAGATAGCAACACTTCCCCATTTGATTTACAGAGTCAATTCAATCCCTCTTAAAAAGCTTCCTCTTTGCAGAAATTCCAAAGCTGATACTAAAATTCACATGTAAATGCAAGGCACCCAAAATAGCCAAGGAATCTTGAAAAAAGAACAAAGTTGGAGGATCATACTTCCCAATTTTAAAACTTACTTCAGAGCTAGAGTAATGCAAACAGTGTGGTAGTGGTATAAGAATAGAAAATAGAACAATGGGATAGGATTGAGAGTCCAGAAATAAACCCTTTCATTTATAATCAATTGATTTTCAATAAGGATGCCAATACCATTCAATAAGGGGAAGCATAATCTCTTCAACAAATAGTGATGGTACAATTGGATAGCACATGCAAAAGAACGAATTTAAGCCCTACCTCAAACTATATACAACAGTTATCTTAAAGTGAAGTTAAGACCTAAATGTAAGATCTAAAATTAAAAACTCCTAAAAGGAAACATTGGCATTTGTCTTCACAATCATGAATTGGATAGTGGCTTCTTAGATATGACACCCAAAGTGCAAACAACAGATAAAATAGATTAAGTGTAACAAATCAAAATTAAACATTTTGTGCTCAAAAGACACTAAGAAGAAGGTGAATAGACAATCCATATATTGAGAGAAAATATTTGCATGTCATGTATCTGGTAAGGACTAGTATACAAAAAAAATGGAGCTCTTATAATTCAACAATAAGAAGACAAGTAACCAAATAAAATGGACAAATAATTTGAATAGATATTTCTCCAAGGAATATATATAAATGACCAGTAAGCACATGCTTGTAGCACAATTTGTGTATTCTAATTTTGGTGGACATTTAGTGTGTTATCAAATTTTTGCTACAGCAAATGATATTCTAATGAACATTCTGAATTTGTCAGCTCCGTCCATATACCTAAGACTTTCCCATGTTGAGTTAAATGGGTCTAGTAACAGCCCCATTGGGACAATGGAAATGGATTTGGATGTTTTGAGTTGTCACAGTGACATTCAGAGTTAAGGGGAAAGAATATTAAAGGCCCTGAAATGCATGAGACAATTTCATACAATAAAGAATTGTCCCTTCCACAAGTCTGTTAGCAAATACACTGCCTATAGGATATACCTCAGAGTGGCATTTATGAGCTCATTAAAATTTACCCTTTGTTCTGTTTCCATTATAAGAATGTCAGGACCTAATTGTTCTTCTAATGACCACCTTGATTTCATCCTACAAGTTTCCATATGGAATAGGTCTTTATTGTTTAGTTTTAAGCATTTGAAAAAAAATATGACTTTTTCTTGGCCTCTCAATAGAGTGATCACATACTGTATTGTCTAAATTAGGACATTTTTGAGAAGACAGTGTTTGTACTCAGTCCAAGTTTGTGCAAAGCACTAGTTGGTGCTGCTGTGAGAGCAAAAAACATGCCAGCCACAGAAGTAGACATAGACTTATTTAGGACTTATGAACAGTAGAGATTCTCCAGGGGCGGCTGGTCTGGAGGGATAGCACCCCGCAAAGGGATGGGAGTGCAAAGAATAATACGTATATGATTTTAGAACAAAGACATTCCGTATAGTATGAGGATGTCGGGCTTCTAGTATAATCATTAATGGGGCTTAAGACCTGATATTTTGCTAAGACTAATGTTTAAAATGAAGATATAGTCAATGCCGTTTTACATCGGTGATTACATTATTTTCCCTCCAGGGAGGTTGTTTACTTTCTTGATCTTTGTTCTGATTAAGCAAATGTTATGTATCTGGGGTCTTATCACCATTTAGGTGGGGGCCTGGGACTTGGGCCACCACAAAAAGGATGCACTGTTATTAATTATATGGAGGTAAAAGATACAAACCAGGACAATTATAGACAAAAGTGGGTATAGGTCAACCTACACTTGAGTTACTTGGTAGTATATTTAAATTTTATCATGAGTGTTCTGGTTTGCTAATGCTGCAGTTTTGCAAAACACCAGAAATGGATTGGCTTTTATAAAGGGGGTTTATTTGGTTACAAAGTTATAGTCTTAAGGCCATAAAGTGTCCAAGGTAAGGCATCAACAATAGGGTACCTTCACTGGAGAAAGACCATTGGCATCTCAAAAACCTCTGTTACTTGGGAAGGCATGTGGCTGGCGTCTGCTTGCTCCCAGGTTACATTTCAAAATGGTGTTCTCCAAAATGTCTGCCTCAGCTTTCAATGGCCATCTTCCAAAATGTGTCCCTCAGCTGCAGCACCAAGCTCCTTCTGTCTGAGCTTATATAGTGCTCCAGTAAACTAATCAAGGCCCATGCTGAATGCACAGTGCCACACCTCCATGGAAATAATCCAGAGTTATCACCTACAGTTGGGTGGGTCACATCTCTATGGAAACAACCTAACCAAAGGTTCCAACCTAATCAACACTAATACCACTGGCCTTACAAGATTTCATCGAAGAACATGGTGTTTTGGGGGACATAATACATCAAAACCAGTACAATGAGGAAACTTTAAATTATGGGTATTAATTTTTCCCTTTTTATAACTAAACATGGGATACCAATTTTTTGAAAATCTTTGAAACTTCTTATGGCTCAGAATGAGGACAATTTTTATACAATTCTGTGTATGCTTAAAAAGAAGCATGTGCTCAAATTTTTTGACAATATTCTGCTCATGTCCATTAGATCAATTTTGTTGTTTGTTCAAATTGTATATATCTTTTGTACCATTTACCTGCTTTATCAATTGTAAGGAGAGATGCATTAAAACTCCCAATACTATTGTAGAGTTTTTACTCTCTTAAACTTTTGTCTATTCTTGCATATATATTTTGAGGCCGTGTTATTCATAATTGTTCTCTCTTCCTTATGAACTTTGTCATACATAATAATTCTCTATCTCTAGTAATAGATTGCCTTTAAGTGCTATTTTGGTTTATATTACTGTAACTACAGCAGTTTTGTTTGTTTGTTTGTTTAGTACATCTTTTTCTAATCCCTTGCTTTCAACATTTCTGTATCCTTATGTTAAATGCATCTCTTTTAAGTATCACATAGTGGAATTATTTTTTCCTTATGCAGGCTGTCAATCTTTTCCTTTCACCTGGAGATTGGTTTGTATCAATTCACCTTACACTGAGCATGCAGTTCTTTGGAAACGAAGGCTTTATGCCAGGGATATTATTAGACTCCCCATCTAGGGTAGGACCTGGGTTTTTCTTTTTTTGTTTTAGAGTACTTGTAGCATCAGAAGAAAAACACAAAACTCAAGTTTCATCAAGTTCCTCCATGGAAAAGGCTGTCTCTTTAAAATTGTTGTGTACTTTGGAGGATTCTTTACTAATTTGTCAGTAGCACAATGCATTTAAAAATATCTCAAATATATATTTTATCCAGTATTTTACATAGAAGCCTTTTCCTTATATTTAGTCCACCATGCTACCAGAAATGGATCTCATAATTTTACAGATGCAGAAATTATGTAAGTTGTTCAAGATCACACATCTAGCAAAGAGTGGAATCAAGATCAGAACTTGGATGTGTTAAATTTTGCACTAAGCTTTGTTGTCTACCTCTGTGTTGGCTTTTATTCCTTCTAAATTTACAGTGTATCTGTGGTTGGCCAAAATGCATGAATTTCTGCAGGGGAAGTCTTCCTCTAGTTTCATTAACCTTTCTGGGGAACAATCAGTTCCTGGCCAGCCTGTAAGGAAGTACCCATGGTCTAACTCTTCTGCTGAAATTCTCCATGGTCCTTCATGAAATGATAACTGAACTTTGTCAAGCACTTACAAAGACACAATTAACCTTTTCTTTCCATTTATACTTTGTATGTATTTAGAATTACACTTCAATTGTCTCTCAGAGAAATGGATTAGAAAATTGAGAGATTATCCCTAAATGGTTTTGAGCTTCTCAGAAAGAAATTATGCATGTAGCATTCATTACTTCTCTTTGGTTCTAGGTTTTTTGTTTTTTTTTTTTAATTCCATGATGAAATTTTTATATGTGTTAGAGTCTGGCCAACTTTGATTTAAAATAGTCTTCATTTTTTTGGCTGGGGTTTTATAACCAATGGATCAGAAAGATGCTTTCTCAGAGAGAATATAGCATGATGGTATATCATATACAATTTAGCTCTTGCTTATGTGGTATCTTTTGTTGATAGTATGTAGGCAAGTTTTTATTATAGAAATATTCAGTTTTTGAAGAATAGTTTTGATTTTCTTTGACCTCTGAAAACTTAAAAAAGTGCTGGATTCACTGGGGATATTCCAACAGTACATATTGACTCTGGTTAGATTTGATTTGGAATTCATTTACTAAACTAGAATAAATGTCCAATGTCCTTGTTTAATCTGTTTTATCCCTACTCCCTTTGCCAGTAAATCTGACTTCGTGGGAATAGGCCGGAATTCCCCAGTCTGGAGACCAGGCTACTTTCGTAAAAATCAGTCATCTCCTTTGGGGAAGATAATAGATAAAGTGGATAAAAATCTGAAGAAATAAGAGCAAATTGAAATATGAAAGTAAGAATGAACAGAATGCAACATTGCCAAGGATGGATATCACGGGGCAGGAGGGTGAAAGTCAGAGAGAAGGGTATTACAATTTCTTATGCTTGGTCTTGGACTCAGCTTTTGGAAAATGTACCTGATTATTCAAATTCTAATTTTTGAAGCAGTTATAAATTGAGTACATATTGACAACCTAAAAAGAGCAAAAGCAAACTCTACAGGAAGATGAGCTATGAAACAAACATGAGCCATTTAAAAATAATATCTCCCCCTATAACCCTCTACCTAGTCTTGGGTGGGAGCAGGCTGATGGCTTGGGATTCTGGGATATATCCCCAACATATGTTATTTTGCATCCACTTCTCTGTAAGGACTCTTAGTCCAAGGAAAACTCATCAGTTCAATGTCTTGGGTTATCTGGGGAGCTATCATTTTAAAAGTTAATGAACAGCTTACTCTGGTGCTTCAGGCCATTATCATCCACGAGCAATTTTCATGCATGAATAAGTTTCTTTGCCTCTATCAGCAACTGAGTCAAATGAGCAACTCCAAGGACTTGAATTATGATTTAATAACATCTGATGTAAAGATTTATAAATTGGTCAAAGCAAAGTGAGTCTCACCCATTAGTTTATCTTCATATTTGTGTAATCACATAGCATTTACATACTCAGAGCAAGCTTTCCTTCTGAAGGGCTCAATATACTTACAGAAGTCTTATTAATCTGCTTTCTTTCTCTCTCAGATGAGTTGGTTATCAATAATATCATTAAACTTTTCAAGAAAAAGCCTAAAAGAAAATTTATGAGCATTGAAAGAATTAGCACTGATGTGCACTTTAATGATGTCATAGAAAAATCTACATGTAGAAATAATAGCCATCATATGGGCTGAATTGGCTCCTCATTTTCATCTATGAAATAGAAAGCTCTTCATGATCATTCTAATCAAAACCATCTATTGAATATCTTTCTTCTAATGGCACTGATTGGAACTTGTTAAATGGTATAATCTTCTCCATTGAATCAAACATTAATATTTAACAGGAGACCTCTTTTAGGTAATGAATGAATGATCACTAAATTTACGGCTTGCACATGTAAATTATTTATGTTTTTTTTTTCCCCCAAGAAAATAGGGTTCAGGGTAGTGAGTTCTGGAGACATTAAGATATCCTGATTTATTCAAGTAGCATTCCACCTCTTGGATTTGATTTTTTACCTCTGAATTCCAGTGCCATCAGTCTTTCAAAAGACAGACAGGTCTGGAATCACAGCCCATCCTGCTTTTGTCCTTATTCTATAGCACAGAGAAGAATTTCCATTTGCCTTCTAGGAGGACAGTCATTCGGTGGTCATAAACTGAACTTTACCCATGGGCATAATATTAAAATAGAATTTGGCTTTATGTATACATTCATGCATATTAATCATGTCCTCAGAGGATTTCATAATTCTGTACTAATAGTTTGTTTTCCATGTAGGGTAAACTTAGACTCTATTTTTAGAGTAGATGCTGTGTGGTGGGACTCCTGCTGTTTCAAATGGAGCAAATGCATTCAAACCCAAGGCACCACTTTGCTAGCTCAAGGCTTTTCTAACCAGTTGCTGCTGCTGGGCTGAAGTACTGAAACCTTTGGCTGGAATAATTTGCAATGTCTATTATTTGGTGACTTAATGGCAGACTTCAGGTATGTGAAAGAATGCTCTACCCTAGGCATCTTTTTCTGCAACAGAAGGGAATCTAGGTATGTTGGGAAAAACAACAAAATCACTTCTGGCTGAAAAGCTGGGGTCATGATTGAACAGAGAACTGGCTGCATCCCTCGCTGCAATGATTAAATGCACAATGACCATATTTTAAATATGTGTGTCCCCAAGTTAGTGCTTGCACCCCTGGAAAAGTTTTACATAAACAGATTTATCTAATCCTTGACAACTAAGTGTAGCCGATTGACAGCTCTGATGTAGGATTTCCAGTTCTGCTTCAGTGACATTTCTCCAATTTGTTTTCCTTTCCCTCAGACCTCCTCTCACTCTTCGTATACAGCCTAGTGTTCTATAATTGTTTTTGATATCTTCTTGTCATCCCTCCTCTTCACATGTGCATACTTACAACTATGGCCCAGGATTAGCTTGGTCTAAGTTATAAGACTAATGAGATTAGAAAAGATTTTAAGATGTTATTAACCCAGCATCTGGAGTATAGCCTAATACAGTTGGCCCTTGGTAAGTGCTCAATTAGTATTTGGTGACTGATCATTTCAGTCAATTCAGAGGAAAAATTAAACCAGGACCTCTTTATGAACTCCCTGTTTCCAATCAATGTCAAGTACTGTTGCATTCTGATTATGTGGAAAAAAAGGAAATTGAGCTGATCCTTTGACAGGGTAAGAAAGATTTTAAAAGGCTTCAAAATTGTGACAAATATTTATATTTATAGTATAAATATAAATTATTTATAAAATATATAATACTTATTCATACACATTTAGTACATATTGCAGTGTTGTTTATAACAGAAAAAAATGATAAAATAAGTATGCACAAATATACACATATGATTGATTAAATAAATTATGGAATATATATTCAGGTAATCCTGTTTAACCACAATATTTGAGGACATGGAGTCAAACAAGATAAAATGTTAAGCAAAATCAAACTGAATATATAGGATGGTTAAACTAAACAATGCTAAATTATAGAAATGCATAAAAACCTGAAAGAAGGCAAAAAACTGTTGACAGTGATAATCTCTAGATTGGAGAGTTTATCATTTTCTTGTTTATATGTTCAGTGTTTAAATTTTTTTCTACAAAGACCACATATTATTTAATTGTTTGTATGTATCTACATATGTATGCATGCAGAGATTTTATTCAAGGAAACAAAAAAACTATTTTTACTGAAATATCAGTTATATTTGCAAAATATGAGCACTTTAACATTTAGCTCTTTTTTAACTATAAAATAAAAACAAATTTACAAACTAAATAAAAATAAAGGCTCAAAACCAACAAAATTTAAATAAACAACATTGGTTTAATATGACATAAAGCGAGGAAATGAAATATTTATTACTAGGTTTAATAAAAACAGGACTACCCATAAATACAGTCAAAATTTTTTGTTTTTGTATTTTGACTTCATTAAAGTTCAATTAAAACTGTTTGCAAAATAATTAATGTATATACATATAGATGTATATACACAGCACACATAAATATATATATACATATATGAATATATATACTCACACATATATGATATATTATTCAGAATCATTGGACTTCATGTTTGCCATTCTGCTAGTGAATTAACCTCAAATGCACATTTTAATGATACATCATTTGATAGCCCTTATAGCTTTTGAATTCATTAAAGATAAATAAGATCAGAATTACAGCAGAAATTTGAGGTATATGAATTTTTTTTTTTTTTACTTTTCATGTGAAACATCAGTCAGGACTAGACTACTTGCTCATCACATTTTTATTCACACAGGTTTCAAAACACAGAGAAAATTTCAGTCTATGACTATAGAATCCATTGCCTCAGCAATCAAAATTTCCCCCTTTTTTCTCTCACTAAGCAAATCAGAAGTTCTTAGAAATATTCTGAAACTCTAAAAAAAATTATCCTTTTTTTTATAAGTCCTTAGAAAAGCAGCAGCTATTCATTCATTCATTCATTCAACAAATAATTTTTGAAAGTCTCCTGCATTATGGGCAGAGATTTAGAGGCTGGGAATTCAGCATCAATCAAATCAGACAGCCAGATCCTCAGTTTGCATTGTGCATATGACTAGTAGAATGAATTTAAGACTATGGTTCATAAAAGTTATTTAACACACTAAACAAGAACTTAAATTTTCAAGGGTGTCCAAAATAACTAAGGAAATTTACATTTGACAAATGTGATAACCCAAATCAATAACTGAGAAAACCACTATACGGATGCTGTATGTTAACTTCAAGATAAAATATCTCAATGAATCTGCAGTTGATCAGACAAAAAGCTATGGAAATATAATAAATGCAAGTGATCTAAAATTTGAGGGTATAATACCTATTTTACAAGGCTGTATATTTGGCCAAATCTTATGTTAAGGTAAATAAAATTAAATTTTGTTCTTATGTAGTATATTACCAAAACATATCTGACCAGGTGATAGCAATTTCAAATTGTCCACACTAAGCAAAAGGCTCAGGCTAATCAGGCACTGTGTAAAGGAGCAAGCCTTGAATCGAGAAGCAAAATATCTGTTTCTAGACTCAATTCTGTCATCACTACTTTTCACTTACCTGTGTAGCACTATTTCCTATTCTGTAAAATCAAACTCAGACAAGTGTTTTTTTTTTTTTTTTTTTTGGCTGTAAGTTTGCTTTTCGCAAAATTTCGAAAATACAAGTTGATTTAATGACTTTTTTATACTTTACTTATCAAAAAATTAAAAAACCACCTCAAACAAAATAAAAAAAAAGGATTAAGAAAAACAAGTAATCTAAAATAACTAACCTAAAATAACTAAAATAACTACATTGCTTGCAACATGTTCCTACCGTACCCCAAGAAAATTAACAAACCATAGTCATTCCTGAGCATTCCCATATCATTAAGCTTACTCTCCATAACTTATCTGTTCTTATTAGATTAGCGTTCCCCCTTCACTAGTTGCTGTCTATCTCTAGGTCCCCCACATTCTACAATATATATTTATTTTACATTTTTCACAGAGTTCACATTAGTGGTAACATACAATCTCTCTTTTTGTGTCTGGCTTATTTCATTCAGCATTATGTCCTCGAGCTGTCATATGTTTCATGACCTCATTCCTTCTTACTGCCTCATAGTATTCCATTGTGTTTAAGGTATATGGATTTTTAATTCATAGTTTTGGAATAAGGAGCAGAGCAGTTTTCATTTCTTTTTCACTACTGCCCTTACTGCTAATTAACATCTATAAAATGTTGATGCGTGCAACTTTTAATGCCAAATCCATCAGCTTGGTACACCAACATGGCACTGACTGTTATGGCACCAGTTTTTCTGAGTTTTTCAGATGTCTCCAATATACAACATTATGTGATAACGCAGTTGTCTCACACTTTTCCTCCCAGTTACTTCATATGCGCTCTCGGCTGTCATTTCTGGTGGTGAACTTGACCCAGATTTTACATGAACATCTTGACGAATACAACCATCACTCAGTTAAGACTCAAAATTTTCTCATCACGTCTGGCATTCCCCATTCCTCCCACCTCCCAGCAGAGGAAACTATTGTTCTGCTGTTCATCATATAGATTAATGTCACTGTCCTTGAAATTTATATACATGGAATCATGTAGTATTCATTCTTTGGTATCTGGTTTCTTTAACTTAATATAATGTTTTTGAGATTCATCAATGGAGGTGCATTTACCAGTAGTTTATTCCTTATCTCTGAAAAGTATTCCATTTTAAGAATATACCACAGCTTGGTTACATATACTGCTGTAGACAGATATTTGGACAGTTTCTGGGTTTTTATTATTTTGAATAATGCTTGCCTCGTGAATGTTCTTGTACAAGTCTTCTTGTGGACAAAGGTTTCTATTTCTCTTGAGGGAACACTTAGGGAGAAGTGCCGGGTAGTAGAGAATATGTTTAACTCTAAAAGAAGCTGTGAAATTATTTCCCAGAATATGTACCATTTACATTCCAACCAGCAGGATATGAGAGTTCCAATTGTTTACATCCTCACCAACTTTGTTCTCTTTTCTCAAAATTGTTTTGACTCTTCTAGGTCCTTTTCATTCAGTATGAATTTTGGAATCTGTGGGTCAATTTCTAAGTATGTCTATTGGAATTTTGACTAGGACACCATTGGATCTATTGTTCAATTTGGGAAGAATAGACATTTTAGAACTATTGAGTCTCCAAAACTCTGTATATGGCATATCTCTCTATTTATTAAGATCTTCTTTAATTTTGATATGCAGTGGGTTCCCATCATCTGTTGCTAACATATAGAAATACAATAAAAGATTGTATTTTACTTTGTTTAATATACTTATAAAGTGCTATAGATTCCTTTTTTTCATAGATCATTTACAAGCTTCTATGTTTTCTGTGAGAAGAAAACACTTCTATGTCTTCCTTTCCATTTTGTATGCCTTTTATTTCTTTTTACAGCTTAATTGCTCCAACTAAAAACTCCAATCCAGTGTTGAGTAGAAGCAGTGAGAGCAAATATCCTTGGCTTGTTCACACTATTATATATGAATTTAGCTATGATGTTTTTGTTAGTGCTCTTTAACAGATTGAGGAAATTTCCTTCTATGCCACTACACTGATTGATTTTTTATATTGAGTAGGTATTGAATTTTACCAAGCCTTTTTTGCATCTATTTAAATGGTTTATGCTTTTTATTCTTTATTCAGTTAATTGTTAATTACATTGATTGAATTTCTGATTTGAACAAACCTTGGGATAGTCTCAAGATAAGCTTCATTTGATCATGATGTATTATCTGCTTTTTTTTTTTTTTTACATATTTCTTTATTTGATTTGCTAATATATATTTAATAATTTTTGCATCTCAAGAGTGGTATAGTGTTGCAATTTTTCTTTTCTTGTAATATTCTTGTGAAGTTTGGGTTTCAAGTTTATGTTGGCCTAATAATATCACTTGTGATGTGTTCCCTTTACTTTTTTATTTTTTAATAGCGTTTGTATAGTGATTGGAATTATCCCTTTTTTAAGTGCTTGGTAGAATTTATCAGCAAAACTACTGTAGAGTTTTCTTTATGGATAAGGTTTTCTAATTGCAGATTCAATTTCTTTAATAGATATAGGCTTTTCAAAATTTCTACTTTTTCTTACAAGTTTTGGTAACTTGTACTTGTCAAGGAATTTATACTTTTCATGTTTTTTTCTATGTTACTAACAATAGTCCTAATAATATTAATATCTGTAGTAATGATCTCTTCTTATTCATAATTTTGATCATTTATGTTTTTTCACTTTTTAAATCAGTTTTTAAAATTGTTTATCAGTTTTATTATTCTTTTTAAGAAATCAACTTTTAGTTGCATTGATTTTCTTTATTGTTTGTTTTCTATTTCATTGAATTCCACTCATTTCTTTTGCCCCATACTTTGGGTTTTACTTTCTCTTTTTATATATTGGAAGCCAAGATCACTGCTTTTATGATTTTCTTCTTTTCCCATAAAAGCTTTTAATATTTTTAAAGTTATAATTTTAAAGTTATAAATTTCCCTTTAAGGAATGCGTGAGCTGCATCCCACAAACTTTGATATGTTGTGTTTTCGTTATCATTCAAATTGAAAAAAATTCTAACTTCCCTTCATATTTCTGTTTTGTCCCATGGGTTATTTAGAAGTGTATTGTTTACTTTTCAAGTATATGAGGATTTTGTAGATATTCCACTGTATTGTTATTGATTTTGAATTGAAGACCACTGTGGCTAGAGAGCATGTGACTTTAATTCTTTTAAATATGTTGATATATATGTTACGGTACGGCCTCTGGTGTATCTTGGTAAATATTCTGTCTTTATCTGTAGAGAATGTGTTTTCTATATTTGTTGGGTGCCATGTTCTATGAATGTCAGCTAGTTCAAGTTGATTTATAATGTTATTTATATCTTTTATATCATACCTGATTGCCTACTTTCAATTTCTGAAAGAAATAATAAAATCTCCAGCTATGATTCTAGTTTTGCTCTATTTTTCCAATTAGTTCTATCAAATATTCTTCAAATATTTCAAAGCTATTTTATGGATCATACACATTTAAGACTTTTGTGTTTTCTTAATGAATTGACCTTTTATCATTTTGCAATGTCCTACTTTATTAAAATATAAAATATAAAATAAATGCCTTGACATTAATTTTGTCTGATATAGCCATGCATGTTTCTTTTGATTAGAGTTTGTATGGGATTTCTTTTTCTAATCCATTACTTACAACCCATCTGTGACTTTAAAGTGTGCTTCTTATAACAGCTTATAGTTGCATCTTGTTTTTTGTATGCAGTCTGATAATCTTGGTTTTTTAATGATGTATTTATTCCATTTACATTGAATGCAATTATGGATATTAGATTTAAGTCTACCAACTTGCCGTTTGCTTTCTCTTTGTGTTATGTACTTTATAATCAACTGTTCCTTCCTTCAGCCTTCTTTTATACTAATCAAGTAAATTAATTTTTTTCATTTGATTTCATTATTGTCTTACTAGTTGTATTGGGGGTTCCCAAGACGACCCCAGTTTCAATGATTCACTAGGAGAGCTCATCAGATTCAGCATGTAGTTGTATTTGTGGTTATGATTTATTAAAGCAAAAGATACAAAGCAAAAGCAACAAAGGGAAAAGACACATGTAGTGAAGTCTGGAGGAAACCAGGCACAAACTTCTAAGAATCCTCTCCCAGGGGAATCACATAGGATACATGTAAGGCCTCCAGCAGTGAAATGTAACAATATCTGTGAAATGTTATCAACCACGGAAACTCTTTGGACTCAGTACCGGGAGTTTTTATTGGGGGCTGGTCATGTAGGCGTGTTCTGCTTTGCACGCACAAAAATTTCAGATTCCTAGAAGGAAGACAAGTGTTCAGCATAAACTGTATCATTTGGATAAACAGTTCAGGCACAATGAGCCACCCTCATCTTTTACGGAATAGTGAGAAAACCCCTCAAATTCAGGTTTTCAACGCCAGCTAAGTTCCAACCTTGCAAGCAAGTCTTTCTAAGGATAGCAGTCTCTGCTAATTCTTGCTTGAACTCTCATTTTTTAAGCCTTACAGTCTTAGAAGTGCTCTAGAGATACACCAGCTAAATGTGGAAAGCCTGTAATTTGTTTCCCTTCTTTCAGGGATCACATGCCCTTCAATTCTGCTTTGAGCTTCTCTTCAGTGCCCTCTGACACTTCTTTTGTTACATTTTGTCCAAAGTTTGTAACTGTAATCAGCAAGAGGGTGAGTTCTGATACAAAATCCTCTGACATTACCAGCAAAACAATCTGTCTTCTGGTTTTTATTGCAAGCATGTGGTCAAACGCTAATGCAAGTACTGAAAGCTATGGCAGTATTAGTTTATGTGTGACCCATGACCATTTTATATCACATTTTTTAGACTGTGAATGGAACAAAAACCCAAAATGTTAAGTTTTTTAGACTCCTGAGAAATATATTTAGCATCCTGAGGGGGACCCCCATTTGAGATATATTGCTTTAATGATAACAATGATAATGAAGTGTTAGTTTATTTAGGGAAAATTACAACAACACTAACAACAAAAGAGACTTAAGTGCATATGCAGAGATGAGGAAAGCAGAGGAAAATCACAGAATGTTGAAGAGAGGAGCTCGGTGCTTGGAAGCCCACGTGAGACAAAATTGGACAGAAGGAGGATCTCTACAAAGCTCTTTTAGCAAACAAAATTTAAACAACCAGGATATAGAGTAAAGAAAAAGTGCAAAACTCTAAGAAGGGAGTGATTTAATATCTATATATTGTAGCAGTTCAAATGTTGAGGAGAAACTAGGAAAGCACAGTATTCATTTCCCATTGCCTTGTCTCTATCTCCCCCACCTGCTTCCCTGTACGTGGCACACTGGAACTACTCTGCATTTTCAGATGGGGGTGTGTGTTGGGGCTGGTGGTGGAGTTCTTTAAGGGGAGATGGGACTGGTTAGGAAAAGGAGAAGAATTATCCCCTGTTGGGAATGTGTGAAGTGGAAAGGAGTAGGAGGGCAATGGGCAAGGGTTTCTTGAAAACCTAGGCATTTCTAGATTATAACAATAATATAAAAAGAGAGGATGAAAGAAAGAGGAAATGGAGGTTTGCTTCATTTGGGGCAGGGACCAGAGATGAAGGTTCACCCAGTTTGTTATGACACAGTTTGGGGTCTTGAAAACCAACTGGTGTGATAAAACGTAGTCTCTGAGCTTCTAAGCTTGTGGAACAGGGAAACAGGACCCCAGGACATTTGGCACAGGAGAAGGATGAGGGGAGAGGAAGAGAGAGAGAGAGAGAAAGAGAAAGAGAGAGAGAGAGAGAGAGAGAGAGAGAGAGAGAGAGAGAGAGAGGGAGAGATTCATTCTTTGGGGACAATGAAACATCCAGTGAAGATAAGCTACATAGAGTGGTTCAAAGGAGAAAGACTGCAAATCAGAAGGATGGATCTGTGAATTATATGGGAGAAGCTCATGTAAAAACAGCACAGACTTTGGGGTCAGGTAGAACCTGTTCAAACCCCACCCTTGCTATTTACTAGCTCTGTGACACCAGGCAAGTTTCTTAATTTTCCTAAGCCTTGTAATCATCTATAAAATGTGTACGGTGAACGTCATGGGGCTGTTACAAAAGTTAACACTCTACACCTATTACAGCACCTGGAAATAGCGACTCCATCTGTTTCTCTCCTCTTCTAGAAAACTACATTTTCAGTCACACAGAGTTATTCTGCTTAGAAACTTCAGAAGTCATTGGGCACCTTATCCCAGAACCACGTGTTCCTGTATCCTCAAAATAAAACAGAAAGCAGAGCTAATATTCCTGAGTCACTGTTATCAGTCAGGGTCCTGGCAGGATGTAGAGACTTTAAAGGTGGACTAATTAAAGAGGTGTGGGCAAGGTTACGAGAAAAACAGCAAATGTTGTGGTATCGTAGACTGCTGGATAACATTACCAACTCAAAGGCTGAAGGAGTAGCAGGGAAAAAGTGTGTTTCTAGACCATAGTGGAACCCACAATCTAGGTGAAAGGGCTGCACAGTAGATGGTGCTCAGAGGGACACACACTTGGTAAAGGAAGGTGACAGCCAGGGGAAGGGGGGGGGCTGGAATATTCCAACCCTTTCTTCTCCCACCCTCTGATCTCCCTCCACTGCTGTATTTTTTTTTTTTTTTTTTGCTGAACTAAACCAGAAACTAGAGAGAAAGGGGATTCTGATGATGCAGTTTGTAAGAATCAGCCTCCTGGGGAAGTAGATTGCATCTAGGTGTGGTGCAAATGTGCAAATAACCAGCACTTTCACCATGGCAAAATGTATCAAAAATGATGAGCCTACTTGCCAGCGAAGAAAACTTTTCTGCACCCCACAATGAGGCTCTCACTCTCACTTGGAGTGCTGGGATTCCTGAGGAGTCAGATTCACCAATGGGACTTTCTCCACCTACCAATTCTAGAATGTTATACCCTGGCTCTATGTGAGCCCTTCCCACAGCAAACATCTGCCCAACCTCAGACTTAGCTACTTGCTGGAAACACGAGTGCAGATCCATCGGGGTCCCCACTGTCATCTCAGAATGTAACTCCCCATATTGCTGAACAATTTTCTCTTTAACAAAGTTACCATTCTCACCAGATATGGAAATTTTCTCTGTATATCTGTTGAGGTTGAAAGCACATAATGATTCTTGCCTCCTTTTTCTCCATCATGGGGTTTTTGGATACATGCATTTGCTGTTGTCACTTTCTTGCTAACTTCCACTCATTTGTCAGGTCTGGCTTTGAGATCACTTCTTCTAGGTGGGTGAGATTAGCTCCAGTACACTCCCCAAGTAGACTTATCACTGAGATTCAGTTTTCTGTCTTCTTGGCCATAAAGTTCACTAGGCTCTTAGATTTTGAGGACCAAGACTCTGATTCTCCAGGACTTAGCCAGAGCTTTACATATATTTATTGAACTAGTGACTAACAGACCATGTGGATGAGTGGGAGTCATAATTTAACTCTGCTTGCTTGATGTACATGCACATGAACACACCTGCGAGATGTCTCCACCACTTTGGGCACATTATAACGCTTCCAGGCCTCCTCATTAAAACTAACAGTGCTACTCAGGATTTTTTAGATCCTTTAAGTACTAAAATTAGGTATCTGTGTTTTATAAAAAAATGAATATGGCAAATACTTATTGATTTCTTTTAATAAGAAAGATGGGACATTTGATAGAGAGGCGGCATGCGGAGGCCATGTTAATCCTTCAAAGTTGCTTTCCCATGAACCAGAGAGGGTCATTCACTGTGAGAGCAGAGTAATTTTGGTCTCTGCTTCTCCCATGTGTATCCTGACACTGGTATTATTGAGTTTTGGAGAATACGTATCATCATAGTTTATCGTACTTTTAAAAAAAGTCAAATACTTGAGATCACTTTGATTCCCCCTTCCGCACTTATCATACAATACCAAAAGTAAGGAGAACTTAGAAATACACAGGGATCCAAAAATCTGCATAGGAATCTATGTGAGAGGCAGTCCAGATGACAGGGACGGGATGGTTTAAAAGCTGATTTTCTCTTTGATCAGTGTGGCTCTGGAGTCAACTAGACATGGACTTGAATCTTGAATCCTATGAGCCCTGTGATCTTGGGCAACCCATGCAAGCTCTCTTATCCTCCAGTTCTTTAACTGTAAAATGGGAACATAACTCTTAGAGAAGCTGCAAATGTTAAATGGGATATGAAATGTAAATCATCAGGCACATCGTAAATGGTCACTACTGCTGTTGATATGGTCATGATTGATCACAGACTCACAGATCACAAGAAATCATTGTAAGTTGTTCTGTTAATCCTCATGGCTTTAAATACGTCCCTAATGTTGCTTTTATCATTGTCAAGGTTTTTGGACGGACTTTTTCTAGTAACATTATGCTTTCCATCTGAAGGCTGCAAAAACACTTTTCAAAGCACCATCAAAACGAATTACCTCATTGTGATCTCATTCCTGTGTACAAAGCAAAATAGCTGTTCCCAACGCCCTTATGTTAAGATTTATTGAACCTATTACGTGAATCAACTTTTCTTGGTTATAGATCAGTGCTGGATTTGATTCCTCTCAAATGCTCAAAACACTTTTCTAATTTTCTGTTGACCTTAGAAAACAACTGCCAGTAACCTGAGAAACTAATTAATTAACTTGCATAAATTCTTTGGATATATACCATTCACATGTAGCAATATGTGTATCTGTATATTTTCCAAGCATACTGCCCCTAGCACTGAGCTACTGCAGCACGGCCTTAATTACTTTGCAGTTTTACCGAATCTTATTTTCTTTTGCTTAGGAAGGATTTTGAAAAAGGAGTTCAGCATAAATTAATGAAATAGGAGTTTAGAAAAAAATGTTCCTTGGGTATAATTAGTGAGAGTTTATTATGGCAGGAGCCAATAAAAGCACATCACCAGATAAATTGTCCCCTCTTCCCATGGAATCTGTTCACACCAGCCATCAATACATAGCACAGTGTTCTTGTTTAGTCTAGCAGTTACCACATAATTTAATTTTGTTTCTCTTGGTGTAAGAAGACAAGTTTGGGCCTATTTCAATGATAATAAATCTAATGTGGATCACAGCTGTGTTGCATAATGTGAATGAACAATTAAATCGCAAACTCTGTGCTAGGTACTACAAAAGATTCAAGATGAATGAGACGGAGTCCTTTTCTTCAGACAGCTTCCTCTCCGATGGGGAAAAATCACATACAAAATACTATATGCAAAGAGCAAGGTGAAAACAATAATAAAAATGAGAACTGGCATTTATTTAACATTCACTATGTGCCAAGTATTGTTCTAAGCAATTTACGTGCACTATCTCCAGTAATCCTCATGACAACCCTTCGAGAAAGACCCTATTACTATTTTCATTTCACAGATTGGAAAACTGAGATACAGAGAAGTTAAGGAACTTGCTCAAGTTCACTCAGCAAGTGCTCAAACTAGGATTCAAACCCAGCCAGCCAGACTCCCTGATGCTTTTAGACAATATCTTAAACTAGGGACAGGAAAAGTGTCAAAGGTATCAAGATGATGGGGAGCTTATTTTCAGATCTCTTTTCCTTAGTTTCCTATTTTTTAAATCTGAGATGACAGCGATGCCTATTTCATATAGATGTTATGAGATTCACCATGTCAACTCATGCCAAGTATGTCAACCTGAGGCTGAAGCTCACTCCTGAGCCATGTGAGATAACTCCCAGCGATCAGTGAACAGGTTTACCCTCATCGGAGCACCTGTACCTGTCCTGTCCTGACAGCTCCCCTGGGGAGGCCTTGGTGCTAGAACCCAGTTGGACATGCACCTGACTTCAGGGACAAAGGAGGGGCCCGCCTTGTCCTATAGGCATCTGTCCAAGAGAACACCCCACAATATTAGATTTCATGGGCATGGAAACTCCAGTCAACCATCGGAGAGGATGTGTGGGCACCTAAGCTCAAAAGGGTCCTGGAAGCTTTTCTCACTTCTTAGTTTGGAGGGCTTCAAGGAGAAATTTTGAAACTGACATTGGGATTTTTACACCCAATTAAGTTGTCCCAGAAACTTGTTTTCAAATGAGGAAACAAACAAATAAAAACTTTCCTCAAAGGCTTTTTTAAAAAAACACAGGATATAAATAAAAATGAATAAACTTATTTTTTCCATGGGGTATTATAATTACCCCTAAGTATAGCACAGAATGCCAGGATACAGAGCTTAATATATGTGGGAAACTGAGTCTTCCATGTTGTCTGAGGCATATCTAGGGTGGTGACTTGGAATGCTGAGCCACAGGCCTGCATAGAATGCCATGCAGGCCCGCCCTGTAAAGAGGTGTGTCTTGTGACTACCATTATCTTAAACCTAGATTGGATACACCTGATGGGCTCTCCCCCACCTGAGCACCTTTAGCATATACACCTGATCTTCTGAAATAAATAGGTGGAGCAAGGCTGCATTGTCATCCACTTAGCACGAGATGGAAGTGGGCCCCCTGCTCCCTTAATTCTTAGCTTTGTGTCCGTGTCTCATTCCTGTGTCGCCCTGTCAGCAATAAATATATCAGACTTCTCAGACCATTGTATTTGTCACTTTTCCAGGGCAGAATGTGTTTCATTCAATAAGATACTGTGAAATTGTTAACATGGAGGAAATGTCATCAGTCTTATGCTACTATACTGGAGAGTCACAAAATCCAACAATGGGATTAAAAATAATTTTAAAATAATTTTAAAATTTAGCAGAGAAATCAAGCAAAAGCATGCAAAAGTGTGATAGGAGTAATTATTCTAAGAACTCAAAAGAAAATTAAAATTCTGTGACACGAAAATCTACTGGAAGAGACCAGCTGTTTAAGAAAACAAACAAAAAAATAAGAAACATCATTCTAAATATTCTACCAGCTGGTGTCCTACAATTATCCTAACGTGTACCCATTCCTGCAAACGCCGAGTTCTGGGAATGTGCTGGTCTCTTCACACCATGATCTTTTTATCGGTAATTTGCATTTAGTGATATTTTTAGTCTCAACAATCAAAGTAAAATGCAGCATCAGCTCTCAAATCTGACAGTTTCCTTCACACACACACACAAACACACACACAGAGTTTATACCAACTTAAAGAATCTTATTAGGATTAAATTGTACTCATCAAAATGTTATTATATTTAGTTTTACTGTATCTGCTAAAAGAATTGATTCACCACTTTGATTAACTGAAGAATTAATATTTTTGATGATGTTAATTATTGTGCTAGGCTACATAAGAACATCCAAAAGTGTTCACTTGTAAATTCCCAGAACCTGTGAATGTGGTACCTTACATGACCAAAGGGACCTTGCAAATGTTAAATTAAGGAGTTCCAGATATGGCGATTATCCTGGATTACCTGGGTGCATCCAGTTTAATCCCAAGTATCCTACTATGAGATGGGTTTCAGGGAAAGAACATGATGTGAAAATGAGGCAGAGGGAGAGAAGATGTGATGACAGAAGCAAAGGTCAGAGAGAGGGAATTTGAAGATGCTTGGCTGCTGACTGAAGACAGAGGAAAGGGGTATGAGCAAGGAATACAGGTGGTTGCAAAAAGATGGGAAAACACAAGGAAATAGATTCTCCCCTAGAGCCTCCTGTATGAACCATCCCTCCGGACACCTTGACTTTGCCTGAGTGAGACTGATTTTGGACTTCTGACCTCCAGAATTGTAAGATAATAAATTTGCATCATTTCAAGCCACCGAGTTTGTGATAATTTGTTATAGCAGCACTGAGAAATTATTATTAATATTACTGTTTATTCACCCAGAGCAGAGGAGAAGGTGAGCAGCAAGCTTACTGACGCAAGAGAGCATCAACCCATCCTGTGTACACCACTCCTCTGTTGAGCCACTCAAATAGAATCCAAAAGTATGAGAGAGTAGAGCTCTCACACCCTAGCAGACGCGAATTTAAAAAATCAACAACTGTGAATGTCCCACACTAGCAGAATACTACTAGAGCAATCAAAATATTTCATTATTTACAAATATGTTCTAACTGAATAGTATAATTCTAAATAGAATTTGTAAATCACTATAAGGTTCACTGAATATGCCAGGCTCACGACTTCTGTCATCTACATTTTCCACACTATTGGCTTTTATTACTTTGAGCATATTATCACGACCTTAGTTTCCAGTTCCTACCTATGACATAGGAGTGAATCTGCTGATCATATCATTGTAGCCCCAATGCTTAAAAACTGCCTGGGGACTTTAGGAGGATCTGTTCACTGTGTTTCTTAGGGGCTGGGGATTCACATTTGTATGCTTGCCAATAGTTGTCACTTTGGCAACTCACCTTGGGAAAACAGGGCACTGGGTATGAGAGAACATGACAGGTGCTCTGAAACAGGGTGCTTCCCTGAGGTTCCGAGCTGCTGATGGTGTGGAAGGAGAATGCTAGTGGAGGGTAACTGGGAGATAGTGCTTCCCTAGATCTCCATCAAAGCCCAGTGTGGTCTCAAACGGAACATTAGCAATATAATAATAATAATGAAAAAAATTGTGCTAAGGAGTTTGGTTTGAAAACTGACAGGAATGGGGATCCTTTGGAAATCCTTTGCAATATAGAACCCCTGCTCCTTAAACAGATTTAAGGTATAATTTACAAACCACAAAATTCAATGCGTTAAATGTACAACTGAAAGATTTTTAGTAATGGTACAGTGCTATGCAACCATCGATTCAATTTCCATACCGCTTCATCGTCCAAAAATGATCACTTGTGCCTGTTTTCAGTCAATTCCCAATCCACTCCCAGCCCCAGGCAATCATGACTCTATTTCATATCTCTACAGAATAGCCTTTTCTGGACATTTAAAAAATGACATTACACAATGTATTAAACTTTTGCATTTGGCTTCTTCCCCTCAGCGTGTTTTTGAAGTTCAACCATGTTGTGTGTACTTTGTCCTTTTGTTGCTGAGGGTTCCACACTTTGTTCATCCACTTACCAGCTGGCAGACATGTGGGTTGTTTTCACCTTTGGGATATTTTAAATACTGTTGCTATGGGCATTCATGTACAAGTAAGTCTTTGTGTGGACTAATGTTTTAATTTTCTCTGGTAGATACCTAGGAGTAGAATTGCTGGGTTGTATAATAAATTTATGTTTAACTTTTTAAGAAGCTACCAAATGATTTTCCAAAGTGGATTCACAACTTTACAGTCTCACCAGTAATGCACGATGGCAACAATTTCTCCACATCCTCGGCAACACTTGTTATTGTCTCTCTTTTTGACTGTAGCCATTCTAGGGGATGTGAACTGATATCTCATTATGGTTTTGACTTACATTTCCCTAATGACTGATGATGTTGAGTATCTTTTTATATGCTTACTAGCCATTCAGATATGTTCTTTAGTGAAATGTCTGTTAATATTTTTGCTCATTTTTAAATTAAGATGTCTTCTTACTACTGAGGTGTAAGAGTTCTTTAAGTATTCTAGATTCCAGTCTTTTGTTAAATATTTGAATTGCAAATATTTTCCCAGTCTGTGTCTTGTCTGTTCATTTTTAAACTGTCTATGAAATGCAAATGTTTAAAATAGTTTTTATTCATAGACTTTATTTTCAGAGCTGTTTTAAGTTTACAGAAAAATTCAGCAGAAAGTACAGAGTTCCTATAGACCCACTTCTCCTTCCCTATCCCCTGCACTCAGTTTCCCCTATTATCAACATCTTATATGAAGATGGTAGATGTTATTCAACTGATGAACCATTGGTAATTATTGTTACTTGAAGTCCACAGTTTACACTAGGTTTCATTCCTAATGAGGTACATTTCTCTGGGTTTGACAATTGCATAGTGTCATGTATTCACCATTATTATATCATAGAAGAGTTTCACACCTTAAAATTCCCCTGTGCTCCATCTATGCATCCCTCCCTTCTGCCTTATGAACCATAACAACCACTGATGTTTTTGCTCTCTCTATAGTTTTGCTGTTTCCAGAATAGGGCATTGAATATAGTATGTGGTCTGAATAGACTGATTTATTTAACTTAGCAATATGCATTAAGGTCCCTTCATGTCATTTTGTGGCTTGATAGCTTATTTCTTTTTGTCAAATAATATTCCATTGCATAAATATGCTAGTTTGTTTATCCATTCAGTCATTGAAGGATATCTTGATTGCTTCCAGATTTTGGCTACATGAACAAAGCTTCTATAAACTTTTGTGTGCAGGTTTTTGTGTGAACATAGATTTTCTACTCATTTGGGCAAATACTTAGGAATACGATTGCTGGATCACATGGCAAGTCTATGTTTAGTTGTAAGAGAATGTCCAACGGCCTTTCAAAGTGGTTGCACTGTTTGCATTCCACCAGCAATGAAGGACAGCTCCTGCTGCTTCACAGCCCTGTCAGCAATTGGTGTTGTCAGTGTTTTGGATTTTAGTCATTCTAACAGGTGGGAGGTGGTATTTCATTGTTGTTTTAATTTGCAATTCTCCAATGACATATGATGTTGAGCATCTTTTCAGATATTTATTCATCATCTTTATATGTTCTTTGGAGAGATGTCTGTTCAGGTCTTTTGCCCATTTTTTAATTGGGTTGTTTATCATTGTTGACTTTTAAGAGTTTTTGTTTTTTTTTTAAATTTTGGTTACAAGTCCTTTAACAGATATGTGTTTTGAAAATATTTTCTCCCAGTGTGTGGCTTGTATTTTCATTCTCCTAGCAGTGTCTTTTGCAGATCAGAAGATTTTAATTTTAATGAAGTCCAACTTTTCAATTTTTCTTTCATGGATTATAATTTTGATACTGTACCTAAAATGCCATTTCCAAACCCAAAGTCACCTAGATTTTTACCTATTTTATCTTCTAGAAGTTATATAGTTTTGCATTGCACATTTATGTCTGTGATCTACTATGAGTTAATTTTTGTGAAAAGTATAAGGTTCATATCTGGGCTCATTAAAAAAATGTGGACATACAGTTGTCTCAGTGCCATCTGGTTGTCCCAGTTGAAAAAAGACTGCTCTTTCTCTACTGAATTGCCTTTTCTCCATTGTCAAAGATCAGTTGACTATATTTATGTCGGTCTCCTACTGGGCTTTCTCTTCTATCCCATTGACATGTCTATTCTTTCACAAATGCCACACTATATTGATCACTGCATACTAAGTCTTGATGTCAGCTAGTAACAGTCCTCTGACTTTTTTCTTCTTTAGTATTGTGTTGGCCCTTCTGGATCTTTTTCCTTCCCATATAAACTTTAGAGTCAGTTTGTTGATATCTACAAAATAATTTGCTGAGATTTTTATTGGGACTCTGTTAAATCTGTAGCTCAGTTGGGAAGAACTGATGTATTAAAAATGTTGAGTCTTCCTATCCATGGGCATTTTCCCATTTATTTAAATATTCTTTGATTTCTTTCCTCAGGGTTTTGTAGTTTTTCTCATTTGAACTTGTACATATTTTGATAGACTTATATCTAGGTATTTTGGTGGTATTGTAAATGGAATATTGTTTTTAATTTCAAATTCCAATTGTTCATTGTTGGTTGTCTTAGTTTGCAAGAACCACTAAGACAAATACCACAGAATGGGTTTACTTAAATGACAAGCATTTAATGTCTCACAGATTTGAAGTTTAGAAGTCTAAAATCAAGATGTCACCAAGGCCATGCTTTCTTCTAGGATCCATAGTCTTCTGGTGATGGTTGTCTGCCATCATATGGTGATCTCTAATCTCTCTCCATCCTCTCTGGCGTTTTCTGACTATCCGGCTTCTACTGATTGACTGCATCTGCAATTCCTCTCCTTATAAGGCTTCCAGTCATATGGATTAAGGCCCAACCTGATTCAATTTGGCCTCATCCAAAATAGATCTTTGAAGATCCTGTTCATAAATAAGACCACACTTGAACAAATAATAGCATCATCAAAGGTCTTATTACAAATGGGTTCACATCCACAGGTACATGGATTAAGATTTGAATATATCTCTTGTAGGGTATATGATTCAATCCCAACACTGGTATATAATAGGAAAGCATTTGACTTGTGCATTTTAACCTTGCATCCTGAAACCTACTTCTTAGCTCTGGGAGGTTTTTGTCTATTTGGGATTTTTTATATAGACAATCATACCATCTGTGAACAAAGACAGTTTTGTTTCTTCATTCCCAATATGTGTACCTTTATATTTCCTTTTCTTTTTAATTGCAATATCTAGCTCATCTACTATGATGTTGAATAGGAGACGTGAGAGAGGACATCCTTGGCTCATTCCTGATATCAGGGAGAAAGTGTGTAGTTTCCACCATTAAGTGTGATGTTAGCTGTGGGTTATTTGTAGATGTTCTTTATCACATTAAGAAAGTTTACTCTGTTTCTTATTTTATGAGGGCATTTATCATGAATCAAGAATAGACGTTAGATTTTGTCAAATGCTTTTTCATAAATATTTATTTGATCATATAATTTTTCTTTAGCCTATTGATTGACGTGGTGTATTACATTAATTGATTTTCGAATGTTGAACCAGCCTTGCATACCTGGAACAAATCTTACTTGGTCAGGTGTATAGTTCTTTTTATGTGTTGCTGGATTCAATTTTTTAACAATTGCTGAAGATTTTTGCTTGTATGTTCGTAAGATATATTGGTCTCTTTCTTATAATGCCTTTATCTGGTTTTGGTTGTAGGGTAATGCTAGCATCATAGAGTGAGTTAGGAAGTGTTCCTTCTGCTTCTATTTTCTGGAAAAGATCATAGAGAATTGGCATCATTTCTTCCTTCCATGTATGATAGACTTCGCTAGTGAAACCATTTGTGCCTGGGGATTTCTGTTTGGGAAGGCTATTATTTATTGATTCAATTTCTTTAATAGGTATGTTCCTATTCAGTTTATCTATTATCCTTGCAAGAATTTTGGTAGATTGTATCTTTGAAGGGATAGGTCCGTTTCCTTTAAACCATACATTTGTAGGCACAGAACTCTTAGTAATATTCTTTTATTCTCCCTTAATGTTTACAGCATCAGTAGTGATGGTCTCTATTTCATTCCTGATATTAGTAATTTGTGTCTTCTCCTTTTCTTAGGTTTTTATTTCTAGCATTTCTTTTTTATTCTTTCTTAGAGTTTCAAACTCTCTGCTTACATTACCTCACTGTTCTCACATGTTGTCCACTTTTTCCTTTAGAGCCCTTGGTATGCTATCAATTATTTTAACTACCATATCAGAATCGGAATCTGATTCTGATGCTTGATTTGTTTCTTCAGATCATATAAATTTTTTTTTCCATTTTAGCATGCCTTGTAATTTTAATTGAAAGCCAGGCAGAATGTATTGGGCAAGTGGAACTGAGTTAAATAGGCCTTGAGTGCGAGGTTTTATGTTTACCTGACTAGGAGTTAGAATGTGCTTAGTATTTGTTCTGGCTGTGCATGTCAGTGGCTAACATGTTCTCTGGAGTCATTGTTTATATCTCTTCTGTAGTCTTTGGGTTTCTCTAGAGAGACTCTTTTTAAAATAGAGTCTGAGTATTGCAGGTTTTTGGTCGTAATCCTGTTACTAAATAGGGGCTGTGTTGCTGTGATGATAAGGTGTGGGTGGACGAGAAGTGTTCTGCAAGCCTATGATTAGGTCTCAGTCTTTTGGTGGGCTTGTGTCCCTGCACTGTGACTTCCCAAGTGCTTCTCTGCTTTTCTCCAGCATGAGATACAAAGAGGCTAGAGAGGACTGGAGTTGAGAGTTTCCTTTCTCCCATTTGGTTAGACTCTGGTAAGTTATTTTCCTTTTAGATCAGTCCTTTGTTAAGGAGAACAGAATAGAATGTTACCTTTTCCCTTCCAATTTCTCCGACCTTCATCATATACAGCTGTTGGGGCTCCTGTGTGAGTCCTCCCAAAAATAGGTCCCCCAGGAGACGGTATCTGTATCAGTTTCTTGGAGCTGCAATTATGCAAAATACCAGTAATGGGTTGGCTTTTATGAAGGGGATTTATTAGATTGCAGAGTCACAGTTCTAAGGCCATAAAAATGTCCAAACTAAGGCACCAACATGAGGACACCTTCACTGAAGAAAGGCTAATGGCATCTGGAACACCTCTGTCAGCTGGGAAGGCTCGTGGCTGGCATCTGCTGGTCCTTTGTTCCCAGGCTCTGGTTTCAAAATGGCTTTCTCCAAAATATCTCTAGGCTTCTGTCTCTCTTGGCTTCTCTCTCTTAGCTCCTGTGCATCCTTGCTTGGTATTCTGTCTCTCTTATCTCTTCTCTCTCAACTCCTGTACTTCTTTGCTTGTTCTCCCAGGGCATTTCTCTCTAAGTATCTGGGAGTTCTCTCTTAGCTTCTCCAGGGCAAACTCTGGGCTTCGTCTCTTAGCTTAGCATCTCCAAATGTCCTTCTGTCTGCATCTCCAAGCATCTCCAAGCAACTGGGTCTGTGCAGGCTCTCAGCTCTCTTAAGGACTCCAGTGATCTAATTCAGACCCACCCTGAATGGGCAGGGTTCACATCTTCATGGAAATATTCAATCAGAGATCTCACCCACAGTTGGGTGGTCATGTCTCCATAGAAACAACCTAATTGAAAGATCCCACTCATAATAATTCTGCCCTCACAAGATTGCATTAAAGAACATAGTCTTTCCTGGGGTACATAACAGTTTCAAACTGGCACAGTATCTCTCAAGCTAGCCCATGCTCAGACTCCAGAAATGAGTCAATTACCATTTAAGTGTTCTGATCAGTTTTTTACTCCAGCAACAACCTCTTCTCCAGGTACGCTGTGATCCTCTGCATTTGCCTGTCTTTTCAGTTTTGGTGGAGGCAATTTGTCCTGTGATCTCAATTCTCTGATGGAGCTAAAAAAAAGTTGCTGGCTTTCAGTTTGTTCAGCTTTTTTCTTTTGTAAGCTTCCAAATTCTTTATATGTCAGAGCAGAAAGCAGAAGTCAATGCTTTTAATTTTGACTAAGTCCAATTTATCAATTTCTTATTTTCTTTTTAAGGGCATATTTTTTGTTTTATATCTAAATATTCAAGTTCATAAAGTGTTCTCAATATTTCCTTCTATAAAGTTTTAGATTTAACTTTCATATTTAGATTTAATCCCTTTTGAGTTAATTTTTGTGTATGGTGTAAAATAAAACCTAAATTAATTTTTTTGCATGTGGCTATCCAATTATCTTAGCACCATTTGATGAAAAAATTATCCTTTCCCCTAATGAATTGCCTTTGCACCTTTTCCAAAACTCAGTTGATTGTAAATCAAGGGTTTATTTCTAGATTCTCAAATCTGTTCTGTTTATCTATGTTTTCATCCTTATGCCGGTACCACTCTGCCCTGTTTACTGAAGCTTTATAGTAAGTTTTGAAATTAAGAAGTTAAAGTCCTCCAACTTTCTTCATCTTTTGCAAAAATTGTTTTAGTTATTTGGGCTCCTTTGTATTTCTATAGGAAGTTTAGGATCACTTCCTAATTTCTTCAGAAAAGCTTGCTGGAATTCTGATAGCTTCTATACTGTATCCATAAATCAATTTAAGGGAAATTGTCTCCTCTGTCTTAAACCTGGCTTCCCAAGGTTTAGAAAGATCTACATGTACTAGTTCATATAAATAATACTTGACTCCTCTTGGAAGCCTTATTACTGGTAGGTCAGAAATGCGAAATATTTTTCTGGAAGAAAGTTTCATCTTTCAATTCTGATTCACCCTGCTTCAATCTTGTACCAATTTGGCAGGTGTCGCCATCTATTTTGCCTTTCTGTTTCCCAGTTGGTATCTTTCCCATGTCCATTCAGTATTGTTCACTCTTAGGATGGCTCCATGCCCACTCAGTCATTCCCCATTTTGGCCTCGCTCCCCATTCACTTTCAAACGCTCCACTCTGTTTCCTCTCCCAAGAGACTGGTATAGCTCCAAGTCCTGTGACCCAGAATCCCTTTATGATAATGTGAGCACTTGTCTCCTCCTAGCACTGTTAACAGAGGACAGGGGAGGCAATTGTGGATCAGTGGATCAGATGTTGGAAGATACGGCTTCTGCTCCTGACCACATCACAGATGAACTGCCTGATCATCACCTGGTTACTAACTCCTATCAGCTTCCATGTACCTAAAATGGGAATATTGATAACTTTCTCAATAACCTCACAGATATTGCTTGAAAGTCAAAGTAGGTAATGTACAACCAATTAATGAAATGTGGAAAATACTTTAGTATATTTTATATTCATTAAATATTTTAACTGTATATATATTTCTCTTCAACAAGATTATATGGCATCACTATATTTCTGTGGCATCTAACATATTATGCGTAGAAAAGACTCGAATATTCTAAATGAAATAAAATAAATCTATAAAGCAATTAGAAATAACAATTGGACCTAGAACAGGACAAGGGAACTCATGTGAGCACATGCACATGTGTGAGTGTGTAAGGAGGGGGAAAGAGAGAGAGAGAGCGCGATAGATTGATAGAGAAATAGATAGATGGATAGATAGATAGATACAGACTTTTTCAGTTAACGTCTTAAGGTACTCTAGTGCTCTGTGATACATACATCGGTATAGTAGTTCTTGAAAACAAACATAAAAAGTGAAGCTTGTACTTAGAGGGAGCCAACATATTGAAGTCCCACATCAGAGTATGCTATCATTCCTGTCCACCAAAAAGCTCAGTTTCATGCTTTTATAAAAGTATAAAAGAGCAGATATTTGCCTTCACTTCATAGTTCTTTGGAAATATAAAAGAGTATAGAAGGAAATAGAAGAGAAATGTATTTCAAGGGATCAATTCTTACCTAAATCTCAGAATCCAGGCCTACTTGGGTTTAAATGATAATAGTTACTAAATCTTCATTTCTAAGATTTCATCAAAGATGCTACCCAAATCTAGCTGCATGTGCAATGAACTCTGATGAGCTCTTTCAGGCCTTTCCTTGTCCTCCCCTCATATCCTGACTGAATGTTCTTGAGAGTTCTGCATGTCTTGTCTCATTTCCTACTCCCTCCTCCAATAGATTTTCTAGCAAGTGCCGCTTTCATTGTCTTTATTTGCTCTCTGAATCCCCGCAATGGGTTTGGTCTGCACTAAATGCTTATTGAATTAACTCCTTGACCCTCCTCTCTGACTTATGTTTTGTCTTTCCCTCTAACAGAAATAGACTTTTATTCATTCATTCATCAAATGCATGTGCTTACTCCATGCAGACACTGTGCAGAACATTACAATGTATTAATTAAATGCATTAGAAATGTATTAATTAAAATATGCATAGCAATTTATAGTTTACAAACTTATTATTCTTGAATTGTTAACTGGAGGCCCCTGCCACTCAACATCTTTGCTGAAATAGAGTAATTTCTTTCACAGAAGGGTTGTGATTTTAAACTTCTGGTAACTCCCTTAGCTTTGAAACTGTGGTTGGGAGAAAGCTAGAGTAAGGCATACCTAGTTGTATTGCACCTGGCTTTATAATATTGAAACTGTGGTTGGGAGAAAGCTAGAGTAAGGCATACCTAGTTGTATTGCACCTGGCTTTATAATATTTTGCAGGTATTGCATGTTTTGCATATTGAAGGTTTGTGGCAATTCTATCGGTGCCATTTTTCCAACACCATGTGCTCACTTCATGTCTCTGTGTCACATTTTGGTAATCCTCATGATATTTCAGACTTTCCCATTATTATTATATTGTGGTGTCCTGTGCTTCTTGATCTTTGATATTACTATTGTAATTGTGTTGGCGTACCACAAACTGGGCCCATATAAATTGATAAATGTGCGTGTTCTGACTGCTCCACTGACCATTAGTTCCCCATTTCTTTCCCTCCCCTTGGGCCTCCCTATTTCCGGAGACACAACAATATTGAAATCAGGCCAATTAATAACCCTACACTGGCCTCTAAGTGTTCAAGTGAAAGGAAGAGTCACACATCTCTCACTTTCATTCAAAAGCTAGAAATGATAATGCTTAGTGAGGAAGGTATGTCAAAAGCTGAGATACTCCAAAAGCTAGGCTGCCTGTGCCAAACAGTTAGCCAAGTTGTGAATGCAAAGGAAATGTTCTTGAAGGAAATTAAACTACTACTCCAGTGAACACAGAAATATAAAAAGTGAAACAGACTTATTGCTCATATGGAGAAAGTTTTAGTGGTCTGGATAGAAAATAAATCCAGCTACAACATTCATTTAAGCCAAAGCCTAATCCAGAGCAAGGTCCTAACTCTCTTCAATTCTATGAAGGCTGAGAGAGGTGAGCAAACTATAGAAGAAAAGCCTGAAACTAGCAGAGGTTGGTTCATGAGGTTTAAAGAAAGAAGGCACCTTCATAAAATAAATGTGCAAGATGAAGCAGCAAGTGCTGATGTAGAAGATGTGGCAAGTTTTCCAGAAAATCTAGCTAAAGCAATTGATGAAAGTGGCTGCTCTAAACAAGATTTTCAAAGTGGACAAAACAGCCTTCTATATAAAGAAGATGCCTTCCATGTCTTTCATAGCTAAAGAGGAAAAGTTAATGCCTAGCTTCACAGCTTCAAAGGATAGGCTGACTCGCTTGTCAGGGACTAACACAGCTGGTGAGTTAAAGTTGAAGCCAATTCTCATTTATCATTCCAAAATCCCAGGGCCCTTATGAATTATGCTAAATGTACTCTGCCTGTATCCTATAAATGGAATAGCATATCTGTTCTACAACATCGGTTATTGAATATATTAAGCCCTTTGTTGAGAACTACTGCTCAGAAAAAGAAAAGGATTCCTTTCAAAGTGTTACTGCTCATTACCTGGTCACCCAGGAGCTCTGATGGAGATGTGTAACAAGATGAATGTTCTTTTCATGCCTGCTAACACAACATCAATTCTGCAGCCCAAGGATCCAGGAGCAATTTTAACTTTCAAGTCTTATTATTTAAGAAATATATTTTGTGATGCTCTAGCTGCCATAGATAGTGATTCCTCTGATGGATCTGAGCAGTCAATTGAAAACATTCTGAAAAAGATTCACCATTCCAGATGTCATTAAGAACATTCATGATTCATGGGAGGAGGCCAAAAATCAACATTAAAAAGAGTTTGGAAGAAATTGATTCTAACCTTTTTGGATGACTTTGAGAGATTCAGTACTTCAGTGGAGGAAGTAACTGCAGATGTGGTGGAAATAGCAGGAGAACTATAGTTAGTGGGGCCTGAAGATGTGACTGAATTGCTTCAATCTCATGATAAAACTTGAACAGATACGGAGTTGCTTCTTAAAGGATAAGCAAAGAAAGTGGGTTTCTTGATATGGAATCTACTCCTGCTAAAGAAGCTATGAACATTGTTGAAATAGCAACAACAGACTTAGAATATTACATAAACTTAGTTGATAAAGCAGTGGCAAATTGTGAGACAACTGACTTCAATTTTGAAAAAAGTTCTGCTGTGAGTAAAATGCTATCAAACAGCATTGCATGCTACAGAGATAACTTTCATAAAAGGAAGAGCCAATTGATGTGGCAAACTTCATTGTTTTCTTGTTTTAAGACATTGTCACAGTCACCCCAACCTTCAGCAACCAGCACCCTGATCAGTCGGCAGCCATGAACATTGAGGCAAGATCTTCCACCAGCAAAAAGATTACAACTTCATTGAAGGCTCAGATGACAGTTAGCATTTTTTAGCAATAAAGTATTTTTTAATTAAGGTATGTACATTGTTTTTTTAGACATAAGGCTATTTCACGTTTAATAGACTACAGTCTAGTTTAAGCATAACTTTTACATACACTCGGAAACCAAAAACTTTGTGTGACTCACTTTATTCTGGTAATCACTTCATTGCAGTAGTCTGGGACCAAACCTGACATATCTCCAAGGTGTGCCTGTGTATCTTCCTCCCACTCACCCCAACTCTCCCACTTTTATTCCATAAAATCCAGGGCCCTAATCATTCCTCTTTGGAAAGTGAGGCTTTAATTTATTACTAGCCTTAAATTCTGGTTAATGATGACAATGATTGGACTTTACAACATTAGTGAAGTAATTGACTGTGCCACATTTTCTGGCTAATGAGTAGAGTTGGACTAGGGGTGGGTGGTGATTGCTGCCAAAGCAGCAGCAGCAGGAGTTGGAATCTGCAAGAGTTCAAAGGCATGGCTTTGCCTCTCTTGTTTTCAGAGATGGCTCACACTGATCCAAGCAATTAAAATGCACTCCTGTCACTAGTCTTCTACTATTCTCCCCACCCTCCCAGACCTGCAATAATGACAGAATTGGCTGGATATAAATTCACCATTAATCCATTCCACCAACCATCCTCCATTGAAGGCACTGATGGTTCTTATGTGAAATCGCTGTAAAAAGGGGTAAAATATTTATGCGCATTAATTCTACACTCATACTGAGATCCAGGCACCATGCTAAGTGCTGCGGTTATAAAGATAAAGGACACTTTTTCTCTAGAGCTTTAAAATATAGAAGACAAGACAGAGAGCATCAGAGATGGAAGTTTTATGCAGAGAAGTCTAAATGTCACGATGGAGAGAAGCACACATGTCAGGGTGCACAGAAGAGGGTCACTAAGACCACATGGGTGGAGGAAATGGGAGTATCCTTTTCTGGTGGGAAGTGGTACTTGAGATGAAACTTTATGGGAGAATGAGGGCCAGGAAGAAAGCGGGGCAGGGTGGGGGAGGATGGGAGACAAACAGTAGAGCTTATTGAACTAGAATTTGGAATTTGGAAAATTTTGTATTTCTAATCTTTCGTCCTTTTTCTGAAATAGTGTTAAAATACACCTTTATGGAACACTGCAATCAAGGATTTTTTTGTTGAAAACAAAATTCAAGATGATAAGTCTTATCTAAGGTTTCATTTCTATTTCTTTGAACAGGAAATAAACTTAGTAGAAAAACTATCTGGCAACTAGGAACTCTGTGGTACCAAGGTATAGGGAATACGAATTCTTATTTCTTCACACAAAGTCCAGTCTGAGAATCATTGCAGGAATTAGGACAAAATCATTCCCAGGGATCTAAGATGGTGCACCTCCCACGAGTGGTACATCAGGGTCATGAGCACGGACATGGATCCACTCCTGAGTCTACCACCAAATGTGTGACCTTGGGCAGGATATCCTGTCCCTCAGTTACCTTATTTGCAAAATGAAGATCCTAGTAGTACTTATCACATAAGTATAAGTATGTGATACTTATCTAACAAACTTACCACATAAGGTTGTTGTGGGGAATGAACACATCCAGGCCTGTAAATTGTTTTGAACAGTTGCTACCACATGGTAGATGCTATATAAGTGTTTGCAGCTATTGTTATTTTTATCATCACCATATCAATATGATGTCATTTTACTTGTATGCTGCAATATACATTCTTCTGCCTTTCTCATGCTTGAGGTCACTTATCTGTTTGATGGCAGGTTCCTTGAGGTCAGGGGCTTCCTCTGTGGTTCTGAATGCTGTGTGTGTGTGTGTGAATGTGTGTGTTCTCACAACGTATCACACAGAACTGCTAGCAAGAGGAAGAACCTACCCATAGAGTAAGCTCTTGACACCTCCTTGCATATTCATTGCAATAATCCCGACTATCATATCATTGCAAGGGAGTCAGTAGCTACAAATCTAAATTTCTTCCACCAAACCCAGCCTGAAACATGAGGAAACTAAGGCTTCCTACATGTCAAGCAACCAAACACATTGGTTTCAAGTGCACATTTCTTTTGCTTTTTTACGTCTTTCACTTCTAACAGTCTTCTGGAAAGCTTTCCTAAACCACAGGGAAAGTGACCGTAAAGAATGCCATGTTTGCTGAGAGGACTCAGGGACCAAATTTTGAAATACAAACACCTTGTGAGTTTGAGGGAGCTACTTTAAAAATTTCATGCCATGATTACCAGTTTTTGAGGCTAAAAAGCCTAAATAACTAGAAAGCTGGTTGAAACAGAATTATATTGAGTAAAATTGATTTTAAAAAGTGGTTTAGTAAAAGGTTTCCTTGCTCCCTATTGCCTTATCCAGGGGAACTTCTCTCCAGCAGAGCACACCAGTGTCAAAAGGAAAGCAGACATTTATCCCCACCTCCTCCTTAACATTAATGGGTAAAATTGGATCATTTTCCTCCAGTTTGAAGCAACGAAAGAGCAAGAGGTGAGAAAGTTCACTTCTCTCTCTTTCCCTCTACAAATTAGATCTTCCTTCATGGATTGTAACTTTGACAGTGCCCTCAATTCTGGCTGATATTTCTTCCTTTCAAAAATGGAAATACATCATTGTCAGTAACTAAAACAAAACAGATAGTTTTAGGATAGGAATAACAAATATGGGAGACTATGTCCTTTTAAAATCCTTCACTTGGTTTCTCCATTTCATTGAAAAGACTCCAGCACTTTGTTGTCAAGCCTGACTTCTAGACCTGTTCCTCAGTTATTTTCTTAACCATGATCATTTTAAAAATTAAAAAAATAAAATAATGATTTGAGTGGGCAAAGGGAAAACCTCCCTTTATTCAGTATAACAAGTCCTGTTTTACTTCAATTATTCAAAAATTATAATGATTGCAAAGACCAATGATATGTGGCCAAGAAACCACACACAAGTAATTTATGAATCAGAAATGAGAGATTATAAATGTTAAATAATGAAGAAAGATGAAATCAGCACACAAAAAAAAAAACAATTCAGAACACTTGAAACCTTGCAAAATGACAATAAGGAGGCCCTAGAGAAAAGCACGAAAATTATGGTTTGACTGAATTTCTTTCAGTTGTTGATGTAAAATAAAAATCTTCCTGCAACTGTCAGAAGTGAAATTTGCATTTGTTTAGAGTGTGTCATGAGGAAGGTACTGAAAAGCTTAAGATTCCAGGGTTGAATGATCTGACCGGACTCATTCTCAGGTTCAAGTCTCCCTCCCATTTCCTACAGTGTTCATTTTCTGCCCCTTCCTCTTCCAACCTTATTGCTCAATCCCTGTACAATAATTGGTTTTATCATATTTATGTTTTGTTTTCAAAATGTTACTTATGCTTATTGTGAAGTTCCCTAGATTGTAAGCTCTTACAGCAGCCACATCTATTCCTGAGTTGTAATGGCTATCTCCAAACTCTGAGATGCTGATCCCTTTGTGTGTAACTTGATTGGTCTCTGGAACACTGGGTATCTGTGTGACACCTGAAACTCAGAGCTAGAGCTCGGCAGATACGAATGTCAGTATTAGTGCATACGGCAACTGCTAAAAAAAAAAAAAAAAAAGCTGAAAAAGAGCCCCGACTTCAATTAGAGATATGAATGAAGCAGATGTGGTTAAGACTAGGGCAAATAGGGCCAAAGGGTAAAGGACAATGCCGACTGTGTTTTAAAACTTCAAATTCCATGCGAGACCAAGGGAAGAGATGTTTGGTTGATGCAAGATCTATATTTCCTAAACAATTTAACTCACATAGTTCAAATACCATAATTACATGAAACTTTTAATAGGAATTGAGACCTGGTAGGTTTGCATAGGTTAGTATGACATAGTGACACATCCCAAAGTAATTTGGACAGAGAATAAAAACATATATGCAGGGCCTCCCCGAGGAGCTGGGGGAAAATGCAGAGGTGTTGGGCTTCCTCACCTGGGTTGTTGTTGCTGTTCTCACAAACACTGAGGGCTGGCAGTTTGATGTGCTGAGCCCTCTGTCATGGGACTTGACCTTATGAAGCTCACCACTGCAAAGGAGAGGCTAAACCTGCTTATAATTATGCCTGAGTTCCCCCGAGTGCCTCTTTGTTGCTCAGATGTGGCCCTCTGTCACTAGCTAAGCCAACTCAGTGGATGAACTCACTGCCCTCCCCTCTTCATGGGATCTGACTCCCAGGGGTGTAAATCTCCCTGGCAATGCAGGATGTGACTCCTGGGAATAAATCTGGACCCAACATCATGGGATTGAGAACATCGTCTTGACCAAAAGTGGGATGCAAAATGAAATGAAATAAAGTTTCAGTGGCTGAGAGATTCCAAATGGAGTCGAGAGGTCACTCCGGTGGACATTCTTATGCACTATATAGATAACCCTTTTTAGGTTTTAATGTATTGGAACAGCTAGCAAATACCTGAAACTGTCCAACTGCAACCCAGTAGCCTTGACTCTTGAAAATGATTGTATAGCAATGTAGCTTACAAGAGGTGACAGTGTGATTGTGAAAACCTTATGGATCACACTCCCTTTATCCAGTGTAGGGATGGATGAGTAGAAAAATGGGGACAAAAAATAAATGAAAAATAGGGTGTGGGGGGGTTCGGGGGGTTCTTCTTTACTTTTATTTTTTATTCTTATTTTCCTTTTTCTGGTACAAGGAAAATGTTCAAAAAATACATTGGGGTGATGAGTGCACAACTATATGATGATACTGTGAGCAGTTAAATGTACACTTCAAGTGATTGTATGGTGTATGAATATATCTCAATAAAATTGAATAAAAAATAATGGTACTTAACATTAAGGCTGACACATTATGGACTTTTTTTTAATGATAAAAAATACAGAGGTTATAATCCTGTTCCAAACAAAGAGTCATGATACAGATGCATCCATTGTTTCCCTTTGCTTTCTCTTTGGTTGGATTTTATTCAAAGCAAGAGAGGGATATATTCACTGCCTTCTATGCATTTCCAGTTGATCCACAGGTAGATGACAAATAAGCAAGAGCTGAGGAAAACAGCTGTGCTTAGTGACGGGCAGGGAGGGGTGAGGACATTGGCTTCTGCAAACAGAGAGGTCAAAGATAAGCCTGGGAGGAAGAAGTGATGGTTTATGTCCTCAAGGAACTTATATCACTGGGGATCCCAAAATGAACATTACTATCTCAAAAATGAAACAGAATGAAAAGAAGTGCCTTATGAGAGGAATAATGAAAGGCAGACAGACATGGTGGAAGGAGAACTTAAATCTAACTAGACAATTGGGAACATCTCCACAAAGATGCTATTTGGCCTACGCTTGGAAGGATGGATACAATTTTGATGAGGAAAGTCAAGGCAAGGCATTCCACTGAGGAAGACAACAGCGGTGAAGAGAGGAAGAGTTTGTTGGGTTCCAGAAGATACGTCAGGCTAATTGATGGGAGGATCTGGAGGGGTGAGGTGAACACAGCTTGGACCAGAGTAGACTGGGCTTTGAATACCATGCAGAGCAATTTGAACTACATTATGCAGGTAAAGAAAGCCTTTCCTCCTCCTCTTCATCTTCCTCCTCCTCCTCCTAATAGAAGATTCATAACAGCTAAATGACGTGACATACTTTCTATTGCCATACACTGTTTTAATCACATTACATGTCTTCACTCTAATCCTTGTAATGGCTCTGTGGAATAGATATCATCTCCAATTTACAGATGAAGCACCTGAGGCACAAAAAGTTAAGTAACTTGCCTGTCATCACACAGCTAAAAAGTGACAGTCAGGACTTAAAGGCAGGCAGTCTGCTTCCAAAGTTGAGGCTCTCTCTCCTACCCTGTGTTGCCTTTGATGAAAACTTGAAAAACGTGTGCAGTTAGGATCAAGAACGCAAAGAAGAATGGGAATCTCTTCCTCTGCTAACTGCTTAGCCCCTCAGTATTTGCTCAAGCCATGATATCTCCTGTCTCAGAAAGCTACAAAGAAAAGAGATGCCAAGCTGCCTGTTTCAGTTTGCTAAAGCTGCTGGCATGCAATATACAAGAAATAGAATGGCTTTTACAATGAGGACTTATTAACTTACAATTTACAGTTCTAAGGCCATAAAAATGTCCAACTCAAGGCATCCACAAGATGATACCCGGACTCTGAAGACAGGCTGCTGGCATCTGGGACACCTGTCACATGGGAAGGCACATGGCCAGAACCTGCTGGTACTTCTTTCCTGGGTTTCATTGCTTTCAGTTTCTAGCTTCAGTGACTCCCTCTCTCAGCAACTCCAGGGGCTTTCTCTCCCTTAGCTTCTGTGTGTCCTTGCTTGCTTCTCCCAGAGCTTTTCTTTCTGAGTTCTTTCCAAACTTCTCTGAGTGATTTTCTCTGAGCTCTTTGGTCTTTTTCTGTCTTTATCTTCATAAAGGACTCCAGTAAAAGGATTAAGACCTTCCTTGAATGGGCTGGGTCACATCTCAATTGAAAAAGCTAACCAAAAGGTCCCATCCACAATAGGTCTACATCCACAGAGATAGAGTAAAAGAACATGGCCTTTTCTGGGGTACACAACAGCTCCAAGCTAGCACACTCCACCCCCCAAAAAGACATTTTTTCCATATGCAAAATACAATCATTCCATCACAATATCACAAAAGTCTTAAATCATTTCAGTAACAACATTAAGTACAAAGTCTCATCAAAATCAATTACAGGCGTGGTCTGTTCTAAGGCAGAATTCTCCTCTGGTTGTGAACCTGTGAAACTAATGACAAGTTATCTGCTTCTAAAATATAAAGAAGGGACACTCATAGAGTGAACATTCCTATTCAATAGGCAGAAATTAGAAGGAAAATAGGGGTCACTGGAATCAAACAATTCCAAAAACCTGCAGGGCATACTTCATTAGATTTCAAGGTCTGAGAATTATCTATAGAATGATGTTTTTTCCTTGAAGCTTGAGAGAGCAGCAGTTTCACACTTTCCAAGGGCTTGCACAGCAGCCCTGTTCTCTCCAAACACTGGGATGAGGGCTCCAATATCTCCAAACATTGGGGAGTCAGCCATGTTCTCAGCTCCACCCTCCTCAAACATCTCTGTGACAGCAAGACTCTGTGTTGTCTCCAGGGCACAGACTCAGCCTCCTCAGAACAGTGGCCAGGCTCTCCCCAATTCCCAGGAAATGTGCTCCACCCTCTCTGAAGCCTGGGGCAGCAGCACTCTTCCTGAACAATGGGGAGGAAGGCCTGCCCTCTTCAAACTCTGGGACAAATTCATCTTTTCCACATGCATACATGGGTCCATTCTCCTGGCCCAAGGTTTCTTGGTTCTAGACCTTGATTTCCATGGTTCTGCCATTGAAGTCATTTTTCCTTAAATCTGTCCCTTTTGTGTCCCTTTTAGTCCAGGCTGGCAGTGGTTCCATTCATATAGATCTTGTAAAAAAATCTCATTGGTTTTGCATGCAGCACACAGGGGTCCCAACTGTCAGACAATAGGACTTTCCACAAATCATTTCTGGAGAACTCCATCTCTAGTACTGACTTGCACTTAAATGGCTGACTGGTTAAAACCTCACATGAGGCTTTATTCTCTTGGGACTTATTTACCAAAAGCTCAAAATTTTCCAAACTATCAATTTCTGGTTTCTTTATACCCAAGAGTTTAGTTCTCAACTTATCCCTTTCCTCTTGCATTTTACTATAAGCTGCAAAGAGAAGCCATGCTGCACTTTCCACATTTAATTTGGAAGTATCTTTGGTTAAATATTCCAACTCGTCACTTTCAAATTCTGCCTTCCATCTGACATCAGGACTCAATTTTGCCAAATTTTCTGCCACTTTAAAACAAAGTTCGCCTTTCTTCCAGTTTGCAGTGACACATTCATCATTTCTGCATAAAGCCTCATTGGAAGTCTATTATTCTACCAAGAGTCTCTTCAAAGCAATCTAGGCCTTTCCTTTCAAGCGACTCACAATTCTTCCAAAATCTTCCCCTTATCCATTTGTAAAGCCATTCAAGAATTTTTGGTATTTGCAAATCTCAGCACCCCACTTCTCAGTACCAAAATATGCTTCAGTTTGCTAAAGGTGCCAGAATGCAATATACGAGAAATGGATTGGCTTTTACAGTGGGGATTTATTAACTTACAATTTACAATTCTAAGGCCACGAAAATGTCCCAATTAAGGCAACAACAAGATGATACCTAGACTCTGAAGACAGGCTGCTGGCATCTGGGACACTTCTGTCACATGGGAAGGAACACGGCTGGCATCTGCTGGTCCTTCTCTCCTGGGTTTCATTGCTTTCAGTTTCTGGTTTCAGTGGCTGCCTCTCTCATCTCTTCTGGGGGCCTTTTCTCTCTCAGCTCCTTTGTGTCCTTGCTTGCTTCTCCCAGAGCTTTTCTCTCTGAGCTCTCCCCAAACCTCTCTGGGTGTTTTTCTCTGAGCTCTCTGGGCTTCTTCTGTCTTTTATCCTCTTATAAAGAACTCCAGTAAAAGGATTAAGACCCACTTTGAATGGGCTGGGTCACATCTCAATTGACAAAAGCTAACCAACAGGTTCTACCCACAATAGTTCTATACCAACAGGGACAGAGTAAAAGAACATGGCCTTTTCTGGGGTATATAATAGCTCCAAACCAGCACACTGCCATCATCCTCGAGTGCTAGAGAATGAGGCACTCTCCCTCTGGCCCCCTCACAGGCAGAGGGATGGGCATCATTGGAGATTCCCAGTGCTGGGTGCCCCAGGAAGGAGTTTTGGGGAGCAGCATGGAAAAAAGTCAATACTACCACTTGAGCCCTCATTTCCAGGGCTTTTCTTGAAGTTGGCGGTTCCCAACTCATAGATGAGAAAACTGAAGTCCAAAGAAAGTGAAGTGACTTGTTGCAGGTTATATAACTCAAAAGTGGCAGAGCCAAGAGTATATATCAAGATCCTTGCTCTGAGACCAGAGCTTTCTTCACTTGACCAAGTTGCCTCACTCATAGCAGTGCAAGAGGGAGATACCCAAGCAGACAGACAAGATGTCACTAAGAAGTGATGACATGCTCTCACAGCCATGGTGGGAAAACATAGTTAGAAGATAAACATTCTAGAAAATAAGTTTGGCCTAGAGCAGAGATACGAGGAGCCGGATACTGTAGTCATCATAAAACTTCAGGTCTAGGGATTTACACCAAGCTTTGATAGCTGAGAGGAAATAAAATTAAAAATCAAATAAAACTTGTCAGTGATTATAAATCCTGAAGATATTACATAGGCAGATTAACCACTTTTAAGTATTTGAAATCCATGCCTACCATTTGATCTTTTAATCTTGCACAAAAATTAAAGATTCAGGTGAATAATTTGTTTGGGACTTCTTGAACTGTTTCTGAGTCAGTGTTGCACTGATTCCTGCAAGCTGCCTTTGCAAGTGTCTCAAGGGTTTCCTAACATTTCTATGAGTTCATTCATTTAATCAATACATTATTGAGTAGCTACCATGTGCAGGGTATGCAGTTAGGTTCCACGAGCGTATACTAGATGGCAGGGATGCTGCAAATACCAAAACCACAACACAAGGTTGACTATGAAAGCTGCCATGTAAAATAACTCTTATCCTCACACACTGTAGGCCAGCCTCACCAGCTTTCCTCCATCTCCTCAAATGTTGCGTTCTCCTTTCTGCTACCCAAGCTTTTCACAGGCTGTAACCTCTGCCTGGACCATTCCTTGCTCTCACCCTAACTTAACTCTTTGCCAACATTGAGATCCCAGATCAGCCTTTCTTGACCTCCCTGAGGCCAATTAGTCCAGTTGTGTGCTCTATTAGCACTCTATATTTCTCCTTTGAGATACTCAGCACAGTTGAAATCTCAAGATTATGTGGCTCTAACATCTTCCTCCTCCACTGACCTGTGTACCATATGAAGGAGACATTATCTCTTTTGGTTTATTTCCAGCACCGCAGGTGCACATAGAAGTGTTCTGTAAATATTTGTTGAATGAATGAGTATTATAATTCAAAGGACAGGGAGAGACAAGTTCCAGTTTACATGACACTGACATCTTATTTAAGGACATGGTATTTGGCCACTCTTTTAAAGGATGGATAAATTTCTGACAGATAGCATCGTGAGAAGCACATTCTGGAAAAAGAAGTGGCTTGAAGAAAGGGGCAGGGAGAGGAAGGCATGGAGGATCAGTTAGGTTTAGAGTGTTCTAGAGCTCTTGGTGCAGTTTTGGAGAATAGTCAGAAAGGTAGAGTGACTATAGCAAAAGGGTTACCAATACATCAGTCTACAGAGGACAAGCTGTGCCTAATAGGGATGTCGAGGGACTAAAAGTTTCTAAGAAGGGGCTTTGCTCTGGTGATCCGTAGACTGAATCATTAGCCCATAACACTCTGAGAGCTTGCCTTCATGATGCAGAAGAAAATTAATATAGTTGGCCTGCAGAGAATGAAAGAATCAAGAATGAGGAAAAATCAACAGAAGATTGTCACTTTAGCTATGTTGTGACATGAGAAAAATATTAACTGAAAATAAAAAGCGAGACACTTGACAGTGGGAATGTCAAGGCAGTGGTGATGGATGCTGAAGACAGGGTGAAGGGAGAGTGTGGGGACACGTGAGGTCAGTCTGAGAAAGACTAAGGGTCAACTGTGTGCAAGCACTTCGGGGTGAGGGCTCACATCATGCTCATTTGTTGTATTAGTTTCCTGTGTCTGCTGTAACAGTTCGTCACAAACATAGTGGCTCAAAACAAACAGATACATTATCTTACAGTTCTAGAAGTTAGGAATTGAAATAGTCTCTCACTGGGTGCTATGGTTTGGAGCTATATGTACCCCAGAAAGTTATGTTCTTAAAGTTAATCCATTCCTGTAGGTGTGAACCCATTGTACATAGGACCTTTAAATGAGGCTACTTCAGTTAAGATGACACCCATCTCAATATAGGGTGGGTCTTAATCCTCTTACTGGAGTCCTTTATAAGCAGAATGAAATTCAGACAAAGAGAGAGAAAGCCATGGAAGCCAGAAGCTGAAAGCAATGAAACCTGGAAGAGAAGGGAGGGACTAGCAGATGCCACCATGTGCCTTGCCATGTGTCAGAGGAGCCCAGGACTGCCAGCAGCCAGTCCTCAAGAACAAAGCTTTGTCTTGATGACACCTTGATCTGGACATTTTCATGGCCTCAGAACTGTCAGCTCATAACCTAATAAATTCCCGTTGTTAACAGCTAACCCATTTCATAGTACATTGCTTCTGGCAGCCTAGGAAACTAAAACACTGGGTCAGCAGGACTGAGTTCCTTCTCTGAATCTGCTTTTGCGCCTTTTCCACATTCTTTGTCACCTGGCTGCGTCACTCTGATCTCTGCTTCCATCGCCATGTCTCCTTCTCTGACTCTGAGCCTCCTCCCTCCTTTATGTGAGAGCCCACTCGGGCAATACAGGGTAATCTCCCCAGTTCAAGATCCTTAATTTAATCACATCATCAAAGCCCCTTTTGCCATGGAAAGGACCATCCACAGGTTCTGACATGAATATATTTGGGGGCCACTGTCCTGCCTGCCATGATGGTGAATCCCCTAATGCCTGCCGCAGTGACCAGATCTATCCTATAGAGTGGATCAATAATGGTTTGTGGTCACTAAGATGATGGCAGCACAATCAAATGAGTGCTAATTGTTCAGAGAATTCAACAGAAGGCGATGAATCGTTACAGCTGAATACAACCTAAACAGGCATGTGGAAAAGGGCCACTTAGTTCACATGCTATTAGAGAAGATAGAGGTGAGCTGAGGTGTTTCCAGGAACTGCTGATAATGAAGAGGGAACTGGGAACTTTGAATAATTCTCATTCTTTGATTTAGAACCTCAGGCATCCAAAGTGTGATGCAAAGTGGTAGTGTTCCAGAGACATGTCAATGCTATTTTATGAAGTGTCTTAACTTAGTCCTATCATCTCTTGCTCGCAGACCACAGCTGAATTTTCAGATTGATCATGTGCCTGTATTCTTTCATTCACTCAGCCATTTATTCATTCATTCAATATGTTTTTTGGGGATAGCCCTATGTGCCTGTCTCTTTTATCTAGTCCTTCGTGACTAGATAAAAAGAATGCACTTTTATAAGCACCACCGGGGAGAGTATGTTTGGCAATTAGTTATCATTTTAGACAGTCTGTTAAATATTGAGTAACTTGTACGTTCCAGGTTCTAGACCCTGTTATAACTGGTGGGAATGCAAGACAAGCTGAGTTCCTGCTCCCAAAACAGAATAAGCTTGGATTCTAGTGGGAGTTGACAGACAATAAACACAAAAATCATGGTAATATATAGAATGGCAATTGGGGAGGGTCTGCATTCCTTAGAGCAAGGAAAATATCTTTGAGGAAGGAATATTTGAGTTGAAACCTCAATTATAGAGCATTTGCACATTCACCGTTCTGAGTTTATGATTCAGATGCTTGAGCCTTAAGCTATAAATTAGAGACGCTGGCATTTATAGATTCAGTGAATAGGCCATTCTTATCAATCAACCCCTGAATCATGTAGCATGTAACTTGTACAAGTTCTCAGTAAATTCAATCACACATGCACCTTCCAAAGCAAAGAATTACAAATTCAGAAGCTTTGTGCTTGATAGAAGCAGGTATGGCTACATTTTCTTCATTCCAGCTCTCTGATATTTTATCTCCACCAAATGATATAATCTGAGTTACAATATAAATTTCTACAGGTCACGTCTTTCCCAGTGCACTCCTCTTGGGTCTCTTCTGAACTGAGAAATCGCCCACCAAAATATTCAAGCCAAACTTTTCTGGGAACGTTGATAAAACTACCCATCAGCTAATTCATTAAGATAATTGAATTTAATTTTTTCCATTTGCCAATCCAAGTACTAAAGCAGTGAATTATTCTTCACATTTTAATTCCAAGTCTCCAGATGTCAACTCAAAATGAAATAAAACTGCCTGTACACATGGCCATTGCTCAAATTCATCTTTGTCCATTTAATTATTTGGTTTAAGGGGAAATATATGTAAGTCTTCATTAGAAATTGTTCTACCTGGAAAGCAGAAAAGGAGGGAAAGAAATAAGAAGGGAAGAAAGAAAGTGAAGGAGGGAAAGAGGGAGAAGTAGAGAGAGAAAAGAAGCCATCTTTACATTCTGGAATCACCCAAGCAGTATCTGTGGCAAATCATAGTGTGCATCAATTTTCATTTAACAGTATACTTTGCTCAGAATGTTAGATTCCCTTCTAGGGCTGAGAACATCACTATTGTTGAACCAGTACATAGTCATATGAATAGGAGGCATAAAGACACCAAACATCATATATTTGAACAAATAAACAAATATTTCTCCACCTTCCAATCCCCTCTCCTGAAAAATGGAACAAGACAAAAAATTTTTTTGTCATAAAGCAATTCCACTCCAACAAAAAATCCCCTCAGGGGAAGTGTACATCTCTACATTCTTTCAGAAACTTTAATAGCTTTGCAATGTTTAAAAATTGTGACTCATTTTTGATCCCTGATAGGAATATTTTAGAAAAATATTTCTACAATGAGTTGGAAATCCTTGTTTTCTAGGGTATATTATGCTTCTATTAATACATTAGAATAAATCCAATTTGGTATTCTATTAGAATTTCTTTTTTAAAAAAATAAATAACTTATTATTTTTAGTAAAAAAAAAACAGAAAAGAAAAGAAGAGAAAAAAAAAAAAGTGAATGAGTGAATTGGTTCCTCTTAAGGGAACAAAGCATATAGCAGGGACTGGGAATAAGTCTTCTTTTTTTTGCTCTAAAGAAACCTGGGGTGGCAGTGAGAGGGGAGAAAGCAGGAAGATAAAACTGGATCTTAACAAGGACACTGTGGAGACATCTCTGGGGCAGATCCGAGGAGATGGTGAGGCAGGGCTCAGACAAGCAGGGACTTAGAACCTGCTCCCTGCTTACAGCACAAAGGCTCAGATTGAGGCAAAAACATCTTAGTGTACATTCTCAAAATCAAAACAAAATGAATTCACCAGCACACACTGAAACCACAGGGGGAAAAAACTTGTGAAAACCTTTCAAGGATCGGGGTAAAATGGACCTAAATTAACAGGACAACGCTTATCATTACTGGAAGCAATGATTGCTAGCAAGCAGCAGGTCTTGATGCATGTGTGATCTACACTTTCCTGCTGCCCCCTGCCATCCTCTAAAGAAAGGTCAGTCTTTTCCAGACAGGTTCTGTACATAGGAAAGTGCACACATCGTGAACTACAGCTTGATGAATATTCAAAAAGTGAATATGCACATGTAACTGCTACTCACGCTCACAAGAAATTGAGTATTAGCAGCTTTCCAATCAACCACTGCTTCTCTCTCCTTGCTCACGCTTCCCTGCCACAAAAGTAAACAGTATATTCTATGTGCCTGTCTTCTTTGCTCAGTGTTTTATTTGTGAAGTTCATTCATCCATACACCAATCGTTCCTTCATTCTTATTGCTATAAAATATTCTATTATATGAATATCCCATACAATGTATTTGCCATTCTACTATCAAGGAACATTTAGGTTAGTTTCAGATTAGTGTTATCAAGAACAGTGCCTCTACAAACATTATTTTATGTTATTTAGCAAGCATAGATACTTTTAGGAACATACATACATCTTTCTAGAAGTGGAATCTCTATATGATAGGGCAGGCATATATTTGGCCTTGGTGGGTACGGTCAAACACTTTTATCCTAGTATCTTAAAGTTCCAACCTGTATTAATTTAATTGTGTTACTTTTAGCCATTTTGTGATTATTTAGTTAATCATTGAGATTTTAATTTCTATTTCCACAATCACTAATAAGTTTTGACCATCTTTTCACATGCTTGTTGACCATTTGTATACACTGTTTTGGAAAGTACTTGTTCAACTATTTTGGCCATTTTTCTAATGGGTCATTTTTCTTATCGATGTGTAGGAGTCCTTTACATGTTCTGGAAAGTTTTCTCTGCTGGTTCTAAGCAATGAAAATGTTTTCTCCTACTCTGTGGTTTACTTTTCCACTCTCTTAAGAGAGTATCCAATTAAGACATTCTTAATTTGAGCATACTCCAATTTATCAAACTTTTCCTTTAGCTTTAGTGCTTTTATTTCTGATAAGAAACTTTTCCCATCTCAAAGTCCTGAAGATACTAGACCCCTACCTCATATCACATGCAAAAATCAATTTCTGCATTGTTTTTATTAAGTTATAAGAGTTTTATATACTACAGATGCAAATCCTTTGTCAGATATATGTTTTGCAAATATTTTCATCCAATCTCTAACTTACCAATTCATTTTCTTTACAGTGTGTTTGGAAAAGTGAAAGTTTTTTTAAAAATAAAATTCAATGTATTGATCTTTCCTTTTATAATTTTTGTGTTCAGTGTCCCATTTAAGAAATTCTTGCCAAACTCAAGGTCACTAAGATTTTCTCCTGTTTTCTTCTAGGACTTTTATAGTTTTCACAGTTGTATTTACATCTATGCCTTATTTTGCATAAATTTTTGTATATCATTGAGGTAAAATTTGGGATCATATTTTTGAATATAGATATACAGTTGTTTCAGCACAGTTTGTTAAAAAGACGAAATTTCCCTGATTGAATTTCCTTGGACATTTGTCAAAAATCTATTGGCTGTATCTGCCTTGGCCTATTTCTGGGCTTATCTATTCTGTTGTATTGATCTATTTGTCTATTTTTATACCAATACCATGACATTTTGATTACTGCAGCTTTACAGTAAGACTCTCAATCAGAGATAGTCTAAGTCTTCCAACTTTGGTCTTTTTCAAAGTTGTTTTGGCTATTCTAGGTCTTTTCATTTTCCTTACAAATTTTATAATCAACTTGTCAAATTTAACCCCTACCCCCACCCCACCCTCAAAAAAAAAAAAAAAAAAAAGCCTGCTGGAGTTTTGATTAGGATTGTGTTGATTCTACAGATCAATTTGGGGAGAACTGACATATTATCAATATTGAGTCTTCTGATCCACTTATCTAGCTTTTATTGTAGTTCCCTCAGCAATCTTTATAGTTTTCAACATACAAATCATGCACATCTTTTGTCATGTTTATCCCTAAGAATATTATGGCTTGATAAATGTGACTAGGTTTTAATTTAATTGCCTCACATTCTTTGCTAATCTATAGATATATCACTGATCTTTGTGTATTGACTTTCAATCCTGCTGCCTTGCCAAAATCACTTACTATTTCAAGTAGCTTTATTTTGTATATTTTGTAGGGGGTTCTATATACATGATCATATTATCTGCAAATGCCATTTAATATCTTCTTTACCAACCTGCAAACATTTTTTCTGTTTCTTGCCTAATTGCATTGACTGTTACTTAGAGCACAATGCAAAGAAAAAGTAGTGGGGGGGACCTCCTTGATTTGCTGCTGACATTTGTGGGGACAGTATTCCTATGTTATGATTCAGTATGATTTTACCTATAGGTTTTTCATAAATGCCTTTTATGAGGTTGAAGAAATTTCTTTCCATTCCTAGTTTGCTGAGAGGTTTTTTTTTTTTTTTAAAAATCATGAATGCATATTTAATTTTTTTAAGTTTTATTTTTTTATTGAGATTGTTCACATACCATACAATTATCCAAAGATCCAAAGTGTACAATCAATTGCCCCTGGTACCATTGTACAGCTGTGCATCCATCACCACAATTATTTTTTTTTCAATTTCTAGAACATTTTCATTACTCCAGAAATGAAATAAAGACAAAAAAAGGAAACTCAAATTCTCGCATACCCCTAACCACCTCCCCCCTCCATTGTTGACTCATAGTAGTGGTATAGTATATTTGTTTCATTGTTGATGAAAGAATGTTAAAATACTACTAACTGTAGTACACAGTTTGCAATAGGTATATTTTTTCCCTATATGCCCCTCTATTATTAACTTCTGGTTATAGTGTCATACATTTGTTCCAGTTCATGAGAGAAATTTCAAATATTTGTATAGTTAATCATGGACATTGCCCACCACAAAGTTCCCTGTTTTATACATTTCCATCTTTTATCCTCCAACTTCCCTTCTGGTGATATACCTGACTCTGAGCCTCCCCTTTCCACCCCATTCACATACCATTCACTACTATTAGTTATTCTTACAATGTGCTACCATCATCTCTGTTCATTTCCAAACATTTAAGTTCAACCTAATTGAAAATTCTGCTCATAATAAGCAACTGCTTCCTATTCTTTAGCCTCATTCTATATCCTGTTAACTTACATTTCATGTCTATGCATTTACATATTATAATTAGTTCATATCAGTGAGACCCTGCAATATTTGTCCTTATGTGTCTGACTTATTTCACTAAATATAATGCCCTCAAAGGAAAAAATATATCTATTGCAAACTATGTGCTACAGTTAGTAGTGTCATCAACCCATTTTTTTAAGACGGTTTTGTTCACACACCATATATTCTGTCTTAAGTAAACAATCAGTGGCTCCCTGTATAGTCACATATTTATGCATTCACCACCCTCACCACTGTCTATATGAGGACATCTTCATTTCTTCCACAAAGCAGGAGGAAGAGTCAAAGAAGGTAGAGAGACAAAAGAAAAAGAAAAAAGAAAGAGAAAAAAAAATTGACAGCTAGGAAGCAACAAAAGGAAAGATAACATTAAACTAAAGTTGAATAGTCAGATAATATTACCAATGACAAGAGTCCCATACCCCTCCCTTATGCTCCCCTCTTATATGCATTTATTTTGATATATTGCCTTTGTTACATTAAAGGAAGCATAATACAATGTTTCTGTTAATTATAGTCTCTAGTTTGCATTGATTGCATTTTTCCTCCAATACCTCCCTATTTTTAACACCATGCAAGGTTGATATTCATTTGTTCTCCCTCATGAAAAAACATATTTGTACATTTTGTCATGATTGTTGAGCACTCTAGGTTTCACTGAGTACTTCAAGTTTCTTTCCTCTTTCCTTCTGGTGCCCACATGCTCCTAATCTTTCTCCTTCAACCATATTCATCGTCATCTTTGTTCTATGTACTTATGTTGCTGTGCTACCTGCACCCAATATTGTGATCCAAACCTTTCACTCCTGTCTTTTCCTATCTGTCTGTAGTGCTCCCTTTAGTATTTCCTGTAGAGCAGGTAACTTGTTCACAAACTCTGTCATTGTCTGTCAGAGAATATTTTAAACTCCCTCATATTTGAAGGGCAATTTTGCCAGATACAGGATTCTTGGTTGGCAGTTTTTCTCTTTCAGTATCTTAAATATATCACACCACTTCCTTCTTGCCTCCATGGTATCTGCTGAGAAATCTGCACATAATCTTATCAAGCTTCCTTTGTATGTGATGATCACTTTTCTCTTGCTGCTTTCAGGATTCTCTTTTTGTCTTTGATGTTTGGTAATCTGATTATTAAGTGTCTTGGCATAGGCCTATTCAGATCTATTCTGTTTGGGGTATGCTGCGCTTCTTGGATCTGTAATTTTATGTCTTTCATAAGAGATGGGAAATTTTCATAGAATACTTCCTCTATTATCGCTTCTGACCCCTTTCCCTTCTCTTCTTCTTCTCTTCTTCTCTTCTACATTCATGCATTTCATGTTGTCATTCAATTCCCTGAGATGTTGCTCATATTTTTCCATTCTTTTCCTTATCTGTTCTTCTGTGTGTAGGCTTTCAGGTGTCTTGTTCTCCTGAGTGTTTTCTTCTGCCTCTTGAGATCTGCAGTTCTATGTCTCCATTGTGTCTTTCATCTCTTGTGCTGTGCCTTTCATTTCTGCCAGTTGTTTTTTCGAACTTTCGATTTCTACCTTATGTACACCCAGTGTTTTCTTTATAGCCTTCATCTCTTTTGCCATATCTTTCCTAAACTTTTTGAATTGATTTAGCATTAGCTGTTTCAATTCCTGTGTCTCAATTGAAGTGTGCGTTTGTTCCATTGACTGGGCCATAACTTTGTTTTTCTTAGTGTAGGTTGTAGTTTTCTGTTGTCTAGGCATCTGTTTTCCTTGGTTACCCCAATCAGGTTTTCCCAGACCAGAACAGGCTCAGGTCCCAGAAGGAGGAAATATTCAGTATCTGGTTTCCCTGAGGGTGTGTCTTAGAAGATTGAGACACCCTATGAGGCCTCAAGCTGCTGTGTTTTTTTTCTAACCTGCACAGCAGGTGGCACCTGTCAGTCTGTAGCTCCTGACTGGTGTAAGGACTTGTAGCTCTGGGTGCTTTCCCCCAGGCTCTGAGGTCTCATTCTGAATGGAAATCATGTAATAGAGCTGGGCACTACCTCTTTCCTGTTAGGGAAGATACACCCCTTAGGGAGATATCATTTACATTTAAATAGGTTCTTTGTCTCTCTGACTCTGCTATCTCCCCCCTCACCTGGGTCAGAGTGCTGTGAGCTGCAAATGGCTGAGGCTTTCTCCACTGAGCCACTCAGGTTGAGAGAGAGGAAAAGGGGCAGAAAGCCCCCTTTCAGGGTCAGTCCACAGCCCCCAGTTTCACCCATTGGCCAGAGATATCACCTGGTCCTCTGAGCACCCCCTTCCAAGACAGAGAAGTCCCCTGGCTCTCCAACGTCAGTCACCACTAAAAGCCTTTGTCCGCTTTTTGGGGGGATTTGCAGTTTGCATTTAGCAGTCTACATTTGCCAATTAAAACCCCAGTTGGAGCTGGACTGCGGTATATTCACTTGTTCAGCAAGTGCTGCTCTCTGTCACAGCAAGGCTTTGCTGTTCAGGCTGCTGTTGGGGGAGGGGTCTCCCAGCTTGGATCCAAGGTTTCTACTCACAGATTCCACACTGTGATCTCAGGCATTCCTCCCAATCCAGGTTGGTGCATGATATGTGAATAGTTATGGTTTTCCCCCAGCAGTTATTCCAGATCATTTACTAGCAGTTCCTGGTTGTTTACTAGTTGCTTCAGGGGGACTAACTAACTTCCACTCCTCTCTATGCCACCATCTTCTTCCTTCCTCCTGCATATTGAATTTCATGAAATGATTTTATTTTGTCTTTTGAGTTATTTGGATTTATTTTTAGTCTGTTAATAAGTGAAATATATTAATTGATCATGAATGTTGTATCGTAGGGTAAGCCCCATTTGATCATGTTGTAATATAGTTTCTAAAATATGTTTAAAGATTCAACTTGCTAATATTTTGTTAAAGGCCTTTTATGTTTATTGTTCAAGTGAGATACTCATCTGTAATTCTCTTTTCTTAAAATATCTTTACCTGGTTTTGGTATCAGGGCAATGCTGGCCTCATTAAATAAGTTGGGAAGTGTTCCTCTTCTATTTTCTGGAAGAATTTGTGAATCTTTTGTCTTTCAAAATTTTTTCCATTTTATCTATACTGCTGGATTTATAGGCATAAAGTTATTCATAACATTCTCTTAATATTCATTTAAATGTCTGGAGGATCCCAGGTTGATACTCCCTCTTTTAATCATAATTTTGGTAATTTGTGTCTTCTCTTTTTTTATAGATGCATCTGACTAGAGCTTTATCAGTATTATTGATGTTTTCAAAGAATCTAGTTTTGGCGTCATTGATTTTTTCAATTGTTTTTTTATTTTCAAATTCATTCTTTCCTTTTTATTATTTTATTTTTCTTTCTGCTTTCTTTGTATTTAATTTGCTCTTGCTTTTCTAGTTCCTTAAGATGGAAGCTTGGCTTGTTGATTTAAAATGTTCTGGTTTTTTAACACAAGCATTTAATGCTATAAATTTCCCAATAAGTACTGCTTTAGCTATGCCCCATAAATTTTGACATGTTATGTTTTCATTTATATTCTATTCAGAATGTTTTCCAATTTCCCTTGTGACCCACTGACCCTTATGCTATTTAGAAGAATGCTTTTATTGTTGTCTGTTTTAATTTCCTGTTAGTAAAATATATATATATATATATATATATATATATATATATATATATATATATAGTATCATTTCCATTATTTCAAATTTGTTGAGGTTTGCTTTATGGCTCAGGATGTAGTATATATTTGTGAAGGAGCTTATGTGCTTGAAAAATCTCTACAATTTCCTTTTTTTTTTGGTGGAATGTTCTATAAATGTCAATGAAGTCAAGTTGGTTCAATGTTATTCTCACTGATTTTCTGCTTATTTTTTCTATCAATTACTGAGGGAATAGTGTACAGTGTTTCAATTCTAATTATGAAATCATTTCTCCTTTCAGTTCTATCACTTTTGCATCAAATATTTTGAAACTCTGTTATTAGTTACATGAATTGTTTGCTAATTTTTTGTCTTTTTGATTAATTGACCCCATTAGCATTATATAATGACACTCTCTATGTCTCACAATATTCCCTCTTCTGATGTCTACTAATCTGATATTAGTATAGCCACTCCAGCTTTCCTTTGATTTGTGTTTTTGTGGTACATTTTGTCCATGCTTTTATTTTTAACACATTGAAGGCTTTATATTAAACTGGATGTCTTATAGCTAGCATATAGTTGAGTCTTGTTTTTCCAGTCTTACAATGCCTGTCATTTTAATTGGGTGTTTAGATGATTTAAATATACTGTAATTATTGATGTGATTGGTTTTAATTCTACCAACTTGCTAGTTATTTTTTCTTTGTCTTATCTTTTTTTCTTTTTTTACATCTTTATATGCCTTTTTTTGGATTGAGTGTATATTATTTCATTTTATCTTCACTATTGGCTTATTAATTAGTTTTACCTTTTTATAAAAGGCTTCAGTGGTTTTCCTGGGCTTCACAATATACATCTTTAAGTTATCACAGTCTACTTCCAATAATATCATACCATTTAACATAATGTGTGAAACTGTTGCAGTGTGACTCCAATTTCTCCCTACCATCTTTTGAACTATTGATGTCATACATGATATTTTTTCTTCTGTTATGACCCCCACAGTACACTGTTAATATTTTTGCTTCAGATAGTCAGTTATCTTCTAAAGTGATTAAATTTAAGTAAAATATTTTTATATGAGAATCACTTATACTCTTTCTAGTGTTCTTCATTTCTTTGTTCTTCCATGTACTATCATATTCCTTCTCTCTGAAGAGCTTCCTTTAACATTTCTTGTAGCCATAGTCTGCTGGCAATGAATTTTCTCAGTTTTCATTTGTGTGAAAAAATCCTTATGTCGATTTACTTCTATTTGAAAGATATTTTCATAGAGTATAGATACTTAGGTTGACAGGTTTGTTTGTCCATTTTTTCCAGCCATTACTTTAAACCTGTCCCACCTTTGTTTTCTGGCAGCACACAATTTGATAAGAAGTCTGCTTTAAGTATTATATTTGTTCCTTTGTACTTAATATTTTTCCTTTATGGCTATTTTCAAGATTTCCTCTTTACCTCTAATTTGCAGCAATTTGATTATGATATGTTTAAGTGTGTTATTTGTATTTTCTTTTGTTTTGTTATTTTTGTTTTTGTATTTATCCTGCTTAGGGTTCTCTGCATTTCTTAGATATATGATTTGGTTTCTTTCATAATTTTTGAAAAATTCTCAGCCATTATTTCTTCAAGTGGTTTTTCATCTCTACCTATATCTCTCTTCTTCCTGAGACTCAATTACATGTATATTAAAGTGTTTTATATTATCCTGAAGACCTTGTATGCTCTGTTTTTTTTTTAAATTTCATTATTTTTCTCTTTTTGTTTCTTTATTGGATTTCAATTGACATGTCTTCAATTCACTCTGTTTTTCCTTGGTCATGTCCAGTCTTTTGATGAGCCCATCAAAGAATGTTCTCTAACTTCCCTTCCAGCTCTAATAGTCTTGGTGATATTCCCAAACAGATTCTGGTTTATACATTCTTGGCATTCTGGTCCATGAAACAATGGCCAGAAGTTCACTAATTAGGATTTTATTTTCTTTGGTGGTGAGCACAGGATGTCTCCAAACTGAAAGAGGATATTTAGTCTTTCACTAATTGCCACTTTGGGTCTACTTGCATATTGAGTAACAATAGACCCCAGAATAAAATGTACCTTTCATTTCAAATGAGTGAATATTCTCAAATTAGAGAAGAAATTTCCACTGATATTTCTTGGTAGCTGTAACTGGCAATTTGAGAGGAGTTGAGTCAAACAGAGGAGTTATAAGAGGAGTTATGTCAAACAGAGAAGGCTCTGTTTGACATAAAAAGCAAATATAACTTCTGAAGCCTGTGCCCTGACATAAGAATTAAAAGTTCAAAATTGTAATGCCTTCTCTGGTTCTAAGAATTATGATTTCCAGTAAACCATCTTGGACTTTACTCTCTTGGCTTGGCAGGTAAAGCTAATGATAGAGATGTTATACCATGAGGTACTAAATGGGTAAAGAATATCACACTTTCAAAAGAGAAAGAAAAAAAAATTCTTCCAAAGAGATTCCCTATTGCATATTCATGGACAATTTCAGTAAAATTGGTGGCTTTACGCCTTGTTCTTGGAAAGGTTTGAAATTCCTTAGGTTGTAAAAATTATATATAAGTGCATTAAGCAATATTGTTACTTCTTTTATTTTCCCAAAGAGAGAAATTGAGAGAGAATATGTAGCTCTGCTTCTCTATTGCTTGCTCCTGCTATTGGTGCTGGATAAACTTTAATTATTAGTCCTCTGGCAATATGGACTTCGTGCAAATGTAACCCAGAAATGCTTTTTCCAACATCATGTTGAATTTTCTCATTTTCACCCATACACCTGTCTAATAATTGGAGAAGAAGAGAGGCCTCTGAAAAGTCACTTTTAGTGAAATGAGGGTATGGCTTATCTGACTGAAGGCAGTTACTGTACAAGAGCATCTCGAAGTCAATTCAAGTTCCAGGTGGTTTCGGTAAGTCCTTTCTCATCTCTCTGGAGAAGTAGGATACACACAAAGGAGTTGAACAATGTAAAATCTGGATATCATTTCAAGTAAGCATGGTTTTAGGAGAATATTTATGAAGCATGCAAAAGTGCTTTCATAAATGTGAATTAAAATTGAACCTAATCAGTTAAGATCCAGAGCACTCAAAGTTTGGCAAACATCAAGTGTGGTAAACATAAGTAAACAGAAAACCACGTACAGAATGCAATCAATTCCCAGTCTAAGACCTTTGCATTCTCAATGTTTTGGCTTCTGTGGAGCTGCATTGATCTTCAGAAATTCTGTCCCAAAATAAAGGTCTTGCCACAAGTGGGCATATTGTGTTAGGACATGGGATATCAGTCAAAGAACACAGTACCTGCTCACTCCAGTCTTGGGTCAGAGAGCAGAAAGAGTCAACACAAGAAAGCCCCCACCTTTCAAATATTCAATGAGATAATAGTCTCTGGAGCTTCTTGAAATAGGGACTCTTATAGGGCCATATGTGTGTCCCCAGTAGCTAGCAAAGCTTATCATAGGAGCTCACTAAATGAAAGTTAAAGCCCCATATAAAGTACTTTTATGCTTTAGCAAGAACACCCATGGAACCATTCAGCTCAATCTATGAATGATGCTTGATGGCTGCCTCTCCCCCACCCCAGGGAGAGCTAAGCCTGGGTTTGCCAGACTGTAGCCTGTCTCCTCACTTCTCCTCTAGATGATGCACAGACTTCTCCTCTGAACTGTGAACCCAAGGACTCAGCTGTTCAGTCTCTGACCCAGGCCTTTAGGAGCTTCTTTTCTCCTGAAGCAATCTGTCTTGTTTTTCTCATTTATTCAGTTGCACTAGCACATAGGATTTACATCTTTGTTGTTTTCTTCTGCTGTTCTTTGTTTGGTTTGGAAAAATTTCCTTTACTTGACATTTAGCATCAATGCACGAGAAGTATGATGCATGATCCAAAGTCCAAGCAAGTTAGAAAGATGTTTTTTTAAATTCACAGAGGCCCTCGTCTCCCTGATTTAGATCTATTTGCCAGACTGAGATGGCTCTCTTAACCAAGTGTCTGTTCTCCAAGAAACCACTACCTATGCTAACACATTTCCTACATATCCTTATCCCCCTCAAAAAAATGCCAATAGATTCCATTAAAAAATGGATTCATCCATCACCTCTCCCCTGGATTACTACAACGGCTTTCAAACTAGTGTCCTTGCTTCTGCCCTCACCCTCCTAAATCCTCTTTCCTAAACACAGAAGCCAAATGTGGAAGAGTGAATTACGTTTTCCAGTTTAGACACATCCTTCATCTTAATCCATGTCCATGGGGGCATGATCCATTGTAAATAGGACCTTTGGAAGATATTATTTTTGTTAAGGTGTGGCCTGCATGAGAGTGGGTCTTAATCTGCATTACAGGAGGCTTTATAAAGGGGGCCCAGAAGTCACAGAAGCGAGAAAGGTGAGGACATCACCATGTCACAGAAAAGCCAAGGAACCCCAAGGATTGCTGTCTGCCAGCCCCAGAACGCTACAGTCTTCAGCAAAAAAGCAAACCTTGCCAAAACGTGGCAAGCTTCAAAACTGTGAGCCAATAAATTCCCATTGTTTCAACCAATCCAATGTGAGGTGTTTATGATAGCAGCTCTGGAAAACCAAGACACAAAGGAATCCTTTCCTACTTTAAATCAGGTTATGATGCATCACTGCTCAAAACCAATAAGCGATTCCCCATTTTTGGTGGACAAAAAGCTGAAGTCCTTTCAATGTTCTACAAAACCCTGAATGAATTGCCTCTCCCCGTATCCACCTACACCCGCATGGTTTCATCTCCTATTCCTTTCCCTTCCTCACTCTGCTCTGGCCACACTGGCCTCCTTGCCATTCCCCAAGCCTGTACCCACCACAGGTCCCTGGCACTGGTGCTCCCTCTTCCTGGAATGCTTTTTCCCAGAAAACCATGTGAGTAAGTCCTTCAACTCATTCATATCTTTGTTTAAATACCCACTTTTTAGTGAGGTCCTTCTAGGCCAGCTTTTTATGGTGGCCATTTTTCATTTCCCTCCTGTACTGGTTTGTATGTATTGTGTCCCCCAGAAAAAGCCATGTTTTTTGGTGCAGTCTTGGGGGGGGGCAGATGTATTAATGTTGATTAAGTTGGAACCTTTGGATTAGGTTGTGTCCATGGAGATGCGCCCCACCCAACTGTAGGTGATAAGTCTGATTGGATAATTTCCATGGAGATGTGGCCCCATCCATTCAGCATGAGCCTTGATTGGTTCACTGGAGCTCTATAAAAGCTCAGACAGAAGGGGCTCTCAGCTAGCTGTAGCTAAGACAGACATTTTGAAGATGGCCATTGGAAGCTGATGCAGACATTTTGAAATGCAACCTGGGAGCAAGCAGATGCCAGCCACGTGCCCTCCCAGCTAACAGAGGTTTTCCAGATGCCAATGGCCATCCTCCAGTGAAGGTACCTGATTGTTGATGTGTTACCTTGGACACTTTATGGCCTTAAAGACTGTAACTGTGTAACCAAATAAACCCCCTTTTACAAAAGCCAATCCATTTCTGGTATTTTGCAAAAAGGCAGCATTAGCAAACCAGAACACCTCCCCACCTCATGAGACTGTTCTGAATCCCTTTTCTGCTGCTTGGCTTTTTCTTTTTCTCCAAGACACTTATCACTCTCTAACATATCTATAAATTACTTACTTATTATGATTTTTGTTTATGGTTTCTTTCCCCACCAGAATATAAGGAGGATAAAATCCATTGTCTGCTTTGTTCACTGAGGGTGCTCAAGCACTTAGAATATTGCCTGCCACAGACTGGTCAGGCAACAAATACTGGTTGGACGAATCAATGAACTTTTGTTCTGCACCTATTTTATGCAAGATTTTCACCTGGGAATTTCCCTTGGTTAATTTGATTCAGTACAGTGGCTAAGAAGAGTACAGTATTATGGTTTTCTAATATCCCAAATCTTGTTATTACATCATCTCTGAATTAATAACACTCATTTCAAAAAGGGCATTCCTCCAAAGAAATGCATTCCATTAATTGAGAAGTCTATTACTGAGCATGATTTCCAAAGATGAAGTAAAGGTAATTCATTTTAAAAAGTAATTCAGTTTTTTCTTCACTTTAACGGAAAGGATTACAGAATGTCCCTGCATGTAGAATAATCCCAAGAACCCAGTTTGCCTCCTCATATTCAGTATATCTTGTCTCCCTTACTTTTTTTTTTATTCAATGACAAGTTAATTTATTTTATTTTATTTTATTTTATTTTATTTTGAAATAAATTCACAGTTATAGGAACAGTTGCAAAAACAATACTAACCCCATACAAAGAATTCCATCATACCCTGACCCCTCTCCCCCAATAGCTCAATCACCAACCTTAACATGCTGTGACATTGCTATTTATTTCCCTCCCTCCCTCCCTCCCTCCCTATCATCCATCATCTATTGCTCTGTCTTCTGAACATATGAGAGCTAGCTGCACACATCCTTGAATATACCCTATAATTCACGTATACACTTCCCATAAACAAGAACATTCTTTTATGCAATCCCATTAAGCACAGCTAAGAAGTACAAAAGATTCAGCGATACAAAGCTTACATTCTATATTTCCTTTACCTATGTCTCAACTGTGTCCCTTTGAGCCACCTGTCCTCTATCCTCCAATTCCATCCAAGTTCATCCTTGGCATTCAATCATCTTCTATTTAGACTGTCTTTTTTTTAAGTTGTGGGAACATATATACAGCCTAAATCTTCCCATTCCACCCCCTCCCTAGCCTTCCATTAGTGGGATTAATCACCTTTAGAATGTTGTAATGCTCTTTCCCACCATCCATTACTAGAAATTTCCCTTCACCTCAAACAGCAACCCTACACTCATTTCTTAACTCCCCATTGCCCCTTCCCCCATTTCTCTTAACCCAAACTCTACATTTCATCTCTATGGTTGTATTATCTGATAATTTCTTTGTGTTTGCTGTGGAGGTTAAAATTAACCTGTTAAATCCATATCAATCTTGTTTTTCTTTGATACCACCTTCACTTCAATAGGACACATAAACTATGTTCCTATACACCTCCATTCCCCTACCTTTATATAGTTGTCTAAAATTACATATATTACATTGAGTTCAAAACCACTGATTTGTCATTAGAGTTTGTGTAATTTATATCATGTAGGAAGTAAATAGTGGAGTTACAGTTCAAAGATTATTGACTTCTATTTGTATTCCATTGTGGTTGGAGAATGTGCTTTGAGTATATTCAATTTTTTTTTTTAATTTCTTGAGGCTTGTTTTATGTCCCAGTTTATGGTCCCTTCTGGAGAAAGATCCGTGATCACTAGAGGAAAATGAGTGTCCTGGTGCTTTGGGATATAAGGTACTATATATTTCTATTAAAATTCTCTATATCTCTTTCTCCTTTCTGTTGTTTCTCTGTTGGTAGGGCTTCCTTTAGAATCTGACATAGGGCAGGTCTTATTGGCAAAGTCTCTCAGGATTTGTTTGTCTGTGAAAAATGTAAGCTCTCCCTCGAATTTGAAGGAGAGTTTTGCTGGATAAAGTATTCTTGGTTGGAAATTATTCTCTCTCAGAATTTTAAATATGTCATGCCACTGCCTTCTCGCCTCCATGGTGGCTGCTGAGTAGTCACAACTTAGTCTTATGTTGTTTCCTTTGTATGTGGTGAATTGCTTTTCTCTTGCTGCTTTCAGAACTTGCTCCTTCTCTTCAGTATTTGAGAGTCTGATCAGAATATGTCTCAGAGTGGGTTTATTTGGATTTATTCTATTTGGAGTTCGCTGGGCAGTTATGCTTTGTGTATTTATATTGTGTAGAAGGTTGGGGAAGTTTTCCCCAACAATTTCTTTGAATACTCTTTCTAGACCTTTACTCTTCTCTTCCCCTTCTGGGACACCAATGAGTCTTAGGTTTGGACATTTTATTTTATCTATCATTTCCCTGAGATCCATTTCGACTTTTTCAATTTTTTTCTCCATTCTTTCTTTTGTTCTTTCATTTTCTGTTCTGTGGACTTCTAGGACACTGAGATGTTGTTCAGCTTCCTCTAGTCTTGTATTGTGAGTATCCAGGGTCTTTTTAATTTGGCCAACAGTTTCTTTTATTTCAATAAGATCTTCTATTTTTTTTATTTACTTTTGCAATGTCTTCTTTATGCTCTTCTAGGGTCTTCTTTATGTAGCTTATATCCTGGGCTGTGGTCTTCTTGATGTCCTTTAAATCCTTTGCCATGTTTTCATTCCTCGATTGCATTTCTTTGATTAATTCTGCGAGGAACTTTGTTTCTTCTGATAACTTGACTTGTGTGTTTGGAGTTGGATTCTCTGTATTGTCTGGTTTTATCATATGCATTGAGATTTTCTGTTGTTTTTGGCCTCTTGGCATTTGCTCTGCTTGACAGGATTCTTTCAATTTGTAAAAAAAAAAAAAAACACCTCTATATAATTTTTCAGAAACACTGTTTGGTGACATGCACTTTCTCTAACTAACTAGCATATGGTGTCTGTGAGTGACCTATACCCCTCAAGTCAGTTCTCCACCTTGTCCCCACGTTATGTGGGGAAACAATTGTTGTGGGGTCCAGCCGGAGAACTCAGCCTGGGTGTGTTGCTGGAGCTGTCCGCCCTGAATGCAGGGTGCTTGTACGGGTGGTCAGGGAGGAGGGACAGCCTCAATAGTCAAATACCCCTGGTTCCCGGAGATTCAAGGCCGCCGCAGGACTCCAAGCCTTAATTTCATTTCAGCCCCAGCCCCTCTCTCTCACTGTCCCAGAAACCACCGGACTTGGCATAGTGTCCCTGGGCTCTCTGAGCGGGTCGCCCCGCCCAGCCGCGATCCTCCAGGACCTCTGGAGGGAATGCCGTGCTACGTCATCAGTGTGCGCCATCCCTCAAGGGAAGCCCTGGGCCACTGGGCCGAGCCGGCTCGCTTCCAGCCTGAAGCAAAAATGGCTGAACAGGGCATCTCCACACCCCCCTCCTCACACAGTTCCTCCTTGCCTGCTCTGGGACACCTGGCGGGGCTCTGGGCTGTGGGCACGGCCCCAGGCAGGAGTTTATCCAGCCCTCCCGGGAGCAAGCTGCTAGCCGCGGGGATTCATTCAGCTTCTGGCACTTCCTTCCATTCCCCTGGCCCCAGGGATATCTGCAGTGGGCTATCTTCCTGGCCAGACACTGAGAGGCCGGCCCAGCCCCGTCTTGCTGTGTTTTACTGCATGGTTCCCATGATCGCACCTGCAGCTGCTCCTGGGTTTTTCCCTTTTATTTATTTATTTATTTATTTTTTAATTAAAAGAGCCCGTTCATCTCTAGACGCCAAACCCTGGCTTCCCCAGATCGCCGTATGGCTGCGGGACTTCAGCCAGCTTACTCACTCATTTCAGAATGCAGACTCCCAGTTTCACCAAGTATACAGCCCCTGGGAACTAGCAGATCTCGTCCAGCTGGCACATCGCTGTAACCGGTATTCTGGGTCACTCTCTGGTCCTAATCTCGTGTTTTCCATGGAGGTGTTCCTTAGCCCTGTCTCACCTAGCCTCCATCTTGGTTTCTTCCCCCTTACTTTTTAATTAAGGAGCTGGTGTAAGGATCCTCCCTGTCTTTATAACAAAAAATAACCATTAGATTATCCCATTTTTAAAATACCTCCTTGGCAGTCAAGGTGTGACTGGAATTCTAGAGCCTATCAGTTATGAGTAACTGCCAACATTCTCTGTACATGGTGGTGTGTGGATGTCCACAACGAAAGTTCCTAACTTTCATAGGTCAGTTGTTAAATTATTTCAGCTATCCACTCTGGAGAGCTCATCTGATCAATATGCCCTTCCAATTAGATTGTCCTATGTCTAATTTCCTTCTAAGTACTCATCTACTAATAACTTTGATGTCAATATATGAGCAATAACCATTTTGCAGCCCTGTGTAATCAATCCCCTCTGCCAGCATCTTATCTCAGAGGAGTCATTCATTTGTTCAACAAATATTTATTGGGCACTTCTGTGCTACAAAAGACTGGCTCAAGGCTCTGGAGGCAAAGCAGTATGGAGGGCAGAAACAGCCCTGTTGTCCCGAAGCTGTGTCTTCAGGTCAAGTCTCCTTTTAACACAATCCTTTGTACCCAGTCCTACTTGGGGCCTTGCTGCCTCTCAGATGCATTGGTAGAGCACAGAGTTTCTCAGCCAGGGCAATTTTACCTCTCAGAGCATATTTGGCAATGTCTGGATACATTTTTGATTGGGTTGAATACTATTGGCATCTAGTGGATAGAGGCCAAAGATGCTCCTAAGCATCCTACAAGGAATGGGTCTGTCCATCACAGTAAAGAGTATTTGGCCCCAAATGTCACTAGTGATGAGGGTGAGAAACCCTTGCCTAGCAGAACCACAATAATAGGCATGGGCTTGCCTTACCACATTTCAAATTGCATCAGCAAATCTTGTAAAATCGTGGTGATGTTGGTAACACCATAATGCGGTGTTCTAGTTTGCTAATGCTGCCGGAATGCAAAACACCGGAGACAGATTGGCTTTTATAAAAGGGGGTTTATTTGGTTACACAGTTACAGTCTTAAGGCCATAAAGTGTCCAAGGTAATGCATCAACAATCAGGTACCTTCACTGGAGGATGGCCAGTGGTGTCTGGAAAACCTCTGTTAGCTCGGAAAGCACATGGCTGGTGTCTGCTCCAAAGTTCTGGTTTCAAAATGGCTTTCTCCCAGGACATTCCTCTCTAGGCTGCAGTTCTTCAAAAATGTCACTCTTACTTGCACTTGGGGTATTTGTTCTCTATCAGCTTCTCCGGAGCAAGAGCCTGCTTTCAGCAGCCATCTTCAAACTGTCTCTCATCTGCAGCTCCTGTGCTTTCTTCAAAGTGTCCCTCTTGGCTGTAGCTCCTCTTCAAAATGTCACTCACAGCTGCATTGAGTTTCTTCTATTTGTCAGCTCATTTATATGGCTCCCATGATTGAATTTAGACCCACCCTGAATGGGTAGGTTTATACCTCCATGGAAATTATCCAGTCAGAGTCATCACCCACAGTTGGGTGGGACACATCTCCATGGGAACACTCGAAGAATTCCAATCTAATCAGAACTAAAATGTCTGCCCCACAAGATTGCATCAAAGAATATGGCTTTTTCTGGGGGACATAATACATTCAAACCGGGACATGCAGGAAATACTCAATGCCAAGTTTAAAAGGGGAAGAGATGGATTTTAATTCTTCTGAGCCCAGAGAATATTTTTTAAACATATTTTCCAACTATCAAAATTTTTTTACTATATTACACACTTGTGATTTAAATTTATAAATTCCAGACACATGCCCTTTGTCAAATATGTAATTGCAGATATTTTATCCTAGTCTGTAGCTTGTATTTTCCTCTTCTTGACAGGATCTTTCACAGAGTAATAAGTTTACATTTGATTAAGTCGTTTTGTTCATTTTCTTCCATTACTGATTATGCCTTTGTCTCATATCTGCAAGCTATTCACCTAGCCCAAGATTTCAGAATTTTTCTGCTCTTATTTTTCCAAAAGTTTTATAGCTCTACATTTTAAATTTAAATCTATTATGCATGATGAGCTATTTTTTTGTATGAGGTATGAGATTTAGTATGAGGTTCATTATTTTGCCTAAGGATATCCAATTGCTCTAGCACCAATTGTTGAAAAAAGCTACACTTCTTCCATTTAATAGCTTTTTCATGTTTGTAAAATATATTTGGCTATTTTTTTGTAAGAGACTCTGAGTTCTCCATTCTGTTCCATTGATTAATGTCTCTGTTGATTGGCTAATAAAACACAGTCCTGTTTACGGTAGTTATATAATAAGTCTTGAAATAGGGTAGAGCAATAGCTCCCATTTTATTCTTTTTTTCAGAATTGTTTTAACTATTCTAGTTCCTTTCCCTTTACATATAAGATTTAGAATAAGTTTTCATATCTATGAAAAATCCAGCTGGGAATTTGATAGGAATTGCATTAAGCCCATTTATCAGTTTGCAGAGAGTTGACACTTCTTCTCTGTTGTCTTCTGTTTTAATTTCCTAAGCTGCTTAAAGCATGTACCATGAAATGGTTTGGCTTGAACAAAGGGAATTTATTCGCTTACAGTTTTGAGGTCAAGAAAATGTCCAAATCAAGGCATCCTTAAGGCAATGCTTTCCCTTCCTGAAGACCAGCTGCTGGTGATCCTGGCTCCTCTGCCACGTGGCAGGGCACAGGGCGGCATCTGCTGGTCTCCTCTTCTCTTCCTGGTTTTGTTGCTTTCAGCTTCTTGCTTCTGTGGGGCTCTCCCCCCACCCCTCTCTCTCTCTTTCTCCCTTTCTCTGTCTCTGTATTTATTCTAATATAAAGGACTCTAATAATAAGATTGATACTTTCCTCAATGAGGTGGGGTGCACGTTAACTGAAGTAGTTTCATCAAAAGGTTCTACTTACGATGGCTTTACAGCCACCGGATGGATTAAATTTGAGAGCATGTTTTTCTGGGTTACATACAGCCATGTGCACTGCCATGGGAAAGAATAGCCAAAGACTGACAGACAGGCGGAAGACACAGACCCCAGAAGAAGCAAGCCTTCTAGCTTCTGAAACTGTGAGCCAATAAATTCCTGTTGTTAAGCCAACCAATTGTATGGCAATTTTTTTCAGCAGCCAGGAAGCTAAAACATTAAGCATTTCATTTTTTTGAGAATTGTAAATGATACTGTATTTTAAATTTCTATTTCTACAAGTTCATTGCCAGTTTACAGAAATATGACTGATTTTTATATGTTGATCTTGTAAACTATGGCCTTGGTGAACTCAATGGTTTGTTCTGGAAAGGCTTTTTTTTTTTTTTTTTTTTTTTTTTTTGATAGATTCCTTGTAAATTTTTACATAGATCATCGCATCATCTTCAAAGAGGAGCAGTTTTATTTTTTTAATTTTCTGTTCTAT